>NC_135277.1:5764924-6067954 GCF_051311805.1 Agelaius phoeniceus
TAACCAAAATAAATTAAAAACAAACAAACAAACAAACAAAAAACAAAAAAAAAAAAAAAACACACACACACACAAAAACCAACAAAGATGTCCATGCTACTTTAAGGAACAACTGATTACAGGTTTGGATAAAAAGAAAAGTTTATGAACATGACCAACACAAGTCTTTTCATTGAATTAGAGTATGGGAGAAAAGTTTTATTTATTGGTGTACAAGGGAAGATGGATAGAAGTAAATGCACACCCAGGGACAGGACTGTGAAAAGCCTGAATTCTCCCTAAAATAATGAAAAGCTGAGAAGTGTGACATGTTTGCAGATTATTTATTAACAGCAGGACAGAAGCTATTTTAGGCACACGTCTTTAGACCATTAACAGAGTAATTTACTCTCCAGAGTGCCCTTTCAGGAAACAGTAGGAACTAAGTAAACCCCATATATCATTCAGAACCAGGAACAATTCTCATTGTTTCTTTCCTAAATCTATTTCCTTTCTCAGAACTTTGTCACCATATGGTCAACAAGGAAGCAGCGTAACAGGATCTGATAAGATTGAATTATATATTTTAGCAAGCTTCAGGAGTTCAGACAAGGCATTTAAATAAATCAGTTACAGAATTGGGACAAATTGTTTGGCACCTTATTAAATGGAAGAAAAAAAAAAAGCACCCAGAGAAAGGAAAGGCTTCACATGTGATCTAATTCATGGGGGGCTTCATAGACATGATAGCAATGATGGGTCAGGCACAGTTGTTTCTCATGGCAGCACGTTAAAAATGGCTCCTTCCTGAATACTTTTGTTTAATTCCTCTAAAAGAAGCAGGCAGCAAATATGACATAATATGCACCAAGGCCTGACAGCAGACAGGATGTGTTGCTGTTCTCCATCACTGCACGTGTTTGGTTTTGTGCTGCTCCAACAGCTGCGTCCTCTCTGTCTGCACATCTTGTGTCAGATTAAAGAAAAATCAATCTGAGAAAGAACAAAAGTGCCCCCTCACACAGAAATTGCACACTGACGTGTGTGGGGTGTGCTCTGGGTTTGGAACTGGAGGTTAAATGGCCTCCACCTCCAGCAAGGAAAATGGAAGAGTGGATGGAAAGCCCAGAGAAAAGCAAAAACAGCCTTCTTCAACAGGTTCTAATAGCATTAATTGGGATGAATAATGTGCACAAGAAGGAATTTGTGTTCTGGCTTTCTGCTCAGAGAGGTCTCCTTTGATTTCTCAAAATGAGACCTCCATAGGGTTTTTTGGGTAGGTTCCCTGTCCTCCAGAGATAAATTTCATGCAGGGAAAGGAAACAAGTTGCTAGATACATAACAATATTAAATTGTTTCTTCCACACAGCCTTTTCAGCATCTTTTTCCTAGCCCAGCTCCATTTTGACACCATCCCTGTCAAGCCTACAACTGTGAGAACCTTCTCCAGTGTGATGACAGTACATATCAAAACCTTTTGTGGAGATTGATGGTCACTTTGAAGCAGAAAAAAAAACACAACAAGCCCATCCAAGTTCTTTTTTATCTCCTACAAAAAAGCTGCAAATTGATTTTGTCAGAAGATGAGTAAGATGCTACAGCTGGTGCTGAGGATTTGGAGTGTGGAAGTGACCCTCACGCTTCACTGCAGGGCTCCAAAAGCCACCAGGAGCCTTCCTGGAGCCTGCAGGGAAATCCCTACAGATGTGGGACCCTCCTCAGCACCCAGGGGAGCACAGCAGGGGATTGAGGAACAACGGGATGATGTCAGATTAATGCATTTATATAGGGAATATATGGGAAATATATATATGTATGTATATATATGTGAATATATATATATATATGTGTGAATATATATATATATGTGTATATATATATATATATATATATATATATGTGGAAGAGTATTCCACAGCCAGAAACTAATCCTGAAACAGTCTAAACTGCTGAGCTGCTGCTAACTGTGTGTGTCCTCACTGTGTCAGCCTCTCAAACTCCGCTTCCATTTCCATTTATCAGATGTTGGTCTTCCCAGACCCTTGCATCTTTTTGGAAAGCCTGCAAAGGGCACTCAGCTCTTGCTCTCAGCTCATTGGGGTAAGCTAAATGAAAAGGGAGTGATCAGCTTCCCCAGCTGCAGCACTGGCTATCCACACAAATTATCTCCTGTTCTTTCATCTCCTAAGCCAGGGCTGCCTCACCACCTTTTATTTTCCCTGCAGAAGGAATTTTTGAGCCTCCATTTAGCAAAAACATCACAGAGAAAGTCTGAATGTAAAAGCCTGTAAGCAAACCCTCACAACTCTGTACATCTTGAAGATATTCTCCTATTGCAAATGTACTTTGTATAAGCAACAAGTATTTGTGTGGACAAGACTGCCTGGGAGTCACACTCCAGGACCAGCAAGCTCAGGTTAATTTGCTTATGTAATATATTTCTTTTGAGAAATTCAGCTTCCTTTAAATAAAGCAGAGAAAACAAATAAAAGCACAGTCCAGATGGAAACCAAGTCTGTTCCTTGTTCATTAGCCAAGCCACAGACAAGTTATAATTCACATCTCCCCTGAGTCTCATCATTACCCAAATTTGGAAAACAAGCATAAGGGTTAGGGGGTAATGGTGGGGGGCTGGGAGGAGGGGGGGGCAGCTTGCCAGCAAATTACACACTAAATTTCTTTGCTTTTAATTGTATCCGAAATAAATGAAAAACTGGTTGTGGTGCAAGTCATGGGATTCCTTAATCAAGAGGATGGAGCTGGGCTTGCAAAACCAAAGTCCCTGGGGAAATGGCTTCACTACTGCAGGAAACAAGTGACTCAGAGCCCCATCCTCAGCCCCAAGCTTCTCTGGTCACAGCAGGGATCACCCACACACAGGACTGGGAGCCTCACACATTTCTGGCAGGGAAAGTTCCAAAGGTAACATCACCCTCTACTCCTAGCAGATGAGGTGCACTGTAATGTTATTATATGTAGGGAAAAAAAAAAAAAAAAATATTATCAAAAGATGGGTCTCTTTAACAATGGCTCCAGCCTTCTTGACAATTAGAACTGTTAAGGGTAGAATTGTATCTTATTTGCCTGATGAGTCTCATTTTTAATGCAATTAGGCAGCCAAGGTTTGACAGACTAGACTATCAGAGAGCCAAAGGGAATTTGCATATATTAGAAAATAATTGGAATGGCGGGGGAAAGTAAGAACTAACCTGACCTAAGCCTTCACTCAAATAGAATTGTGTGAATAATTGATTTTCCACATTCCTGGCTGAACAAAACATATGAAAAAAAAAGTTCATCAGAAAGAATGGATTTTCTAATCTATGACAAAAAAAATTTTAAACCACATCGATGTACAGAAAATGTTAAAACTAAATGCCCATTTGAAACAATATACTGAAGCATTTCATTTTTAAGGTAACATATTTGCAGCCAAAATAAGCCAGCAAAATGAATATTTTTGGGGAAAAAACTTTGGACTGAAAAGTTTCACACATCTTTAATTCATGGTAAATAAAAAAAAAACAAACAGACACTCAAACCTTCATTTTTTTCCTCTACAGAAAAAAAACCCCAGATGCTAAAACTATTGTTTTTCAGTAGTTTTAATGACAGTCTTGTCAAGGATGCATTATCAACTGCAAGATTTCCAGTCAGGTCCAGAGAGTTTGGAAACACATCCTACATCACCAATAGCAGGCATTAAAATCTGTCTCCCACATCAGCTGAAAATATCTCCCAGCTATTGGCCACTCCCCAGCATGGCACCCCCTCTTCCATTCCTGAACTTGGAAAGTTCTAAATACCTTCTGGACTCATAATAAACTTTGCAATCTTCAAATGATAGTTGTTTGAAGAAAAAAAATCCATTTCCTCCTTGTGTTTATGTACATTGTTTTGCTTTCCAAACTACAGCCTTTATACTCATGTCATGGACAAGTCCCAAAATATCAGGAAAAAATGGATTTTGGCAAACTTCCTACTCTCATCAGAGCCAAAAGGCTACCAGAAGAGGGGGTTTGGGAGAGGGGGAAAAAGGGGGGTGGGTCAAAGAAAACAGAGCTGATGTCAACCAAATGTACTGAAAGGAAGCACCTGATCTTCTTTACAACACTTTAGCTGGACCTGAGATTTTACATTTCACCTACTTATTATTCCAGGACATAAATAGAAGGTAAATCCACTTTGCCAGACTCCTTGTACCTTAACTCTTGACTGACTTCTGGAGCTAAACTGAAGCCTCCATTATTCTGCTCATGCAGCTTAACTCTTAGAGAGGTCAGAGGAGCTCATGCTATTAAATAACGCAGGCTAGACGATGCTGACTTAATAAAACTCACGTGTCATTTTGTGTTGAAATTGATTTTCTTACTTGAGGGCCGCTTTAGCTTGCAAATCAAAAGTGTCTTGTGTTGGTGCTTTCAAAGGGATGCTGCTGCATCCTTCAGAAACAGAGATTGATGGGCCCAGGCCTGTGCTGGGTCAGTGTCTAATGGCCTCCTCTCAGGGGCCTGAATTATTCATCAGTGCTGGAGCATCTCACCACAACATGTACCAGGGAGGATGTGTCATAGCTGCAGCATCAAACTGCTGCTCTGCATTCTGAAGGCAGAGTTTCCTCTCCCCCTCCCTCTCTCTCCCATTGCAGATCCAACAAACTAACTTATTTTGATGGCAGACACATCTTTTCCTCACCCTAAGTCATCCCTAGGTGGGTAGAGCAATTTCACTAATTTCATTTAGATTCATCACACAGAATTTTCCAGCTATTATCATCCCAAGCTTCTTAAACAATGGCTCACCTGTATCCACCTGAGCTATAAACTTACTAAGATCACCAGACCATTCCACAGCAGAGTTAATACACTCACCGCTCTTATAAAAATAATCCTCTCCCCACTTGCCCCTTTTCATCCATCTGTAAATTTTCACTGGTTCTTTTTCAGAATTTAAAAAAAGGGCTTGCCATTCACACATAGGATCCAGTTGCACAAGATGTGAGACCCTCCATGGGCTGTAATACCCATGAAACAGGAATACTTTTCTCACCTTCCAGCCCTTTTCCTCTGGGCTCTGCCCACTGCCAACAGCAGAGCTGGACTTCAATACACAAATCCCACACCAGCTGTAGGAACTGTGACTATCAAACCTTTCTTGGCCTGTTGGCTCAAGAAATAAGGCCCAAATAGAGCAAGAACTCTGAAGGGGAAAGCAATTAAACCACTTCTAGGATTAATTATGTGGCACCACCATGTATTTCTGTAAAAGGCAGTGAGTTTTAGCCCAGGAACATGCAGAGTGGCCTGGGTGTCCTGAGAGGCCTGCAGGAGGTGGAATGTAAGGTACTCTGCAAACAAAGCCTGCAGGTACAAGGCAGGGTGGGAGAAGGAATTCTGCTCTCATAAAAAGAGGCCAAATGTGGCTACTTGCAAAGCATCTTTGAAGAGCTAATATGCAAACAAGTGAAGGAGCCTTTCTCAAACCAGAGATGAACTGGCTGCAGCAATTTTGTTTCTCTTCCCAGCTTTGCTACAGACTTCAACAAGTGAATTTGGGAGAATAATTCCAAATTTCTGCAAATTTTGCCCTCCAACACATCCCATGCCAGCTCTAGAGGCACACATCAGCAGGGGTGAGCCAGGTCTGCAGCAAATGACACATTAATTAATGCACCTCTAGTTCCTCACAGTTCTGCTCACTGCTGCAATAACTCCAAACCTCATTTGGAACAGCGAAGCAGGGAAAATGGCAATGACAGAACAGGAATCGATGTTTAATGCTATCCATTGCAACAATGACGTTGTGTAATTGGAAACAGCAAATTACAGAAGACAGAGCTGATCATAAGTCCTTCCTCTGATGATCCACGCTCAACTTTTGGCTGATGGATTAGTTACGTACATAATTGCAGCCACTTAAATTCTGCAGAGCTGAAATCTTCTCCGCTTCAATCCAAATTACCCTAAGAAAATTCAACCTATTAAAAGTAATCTAAAATTCTGAAGAAAAACATGAGTAGATATTGAGGTACAAATTAGAAAGAGGAAACTACTTATTCAGAGAGACCCAGCAAATTAACTTTCCTGTGTGCTGAAGCGTGCTTCGCTTGAATTTGAAATGACAACTATCAAGCTGAAATGAAAAGCCCAAACCTATTTAACCTATTTTATCTCCACCAAGTGAAATCCTTTGCAATGCCTTCCCTTACCCACCAGCCAGGTAAGCAAGGAGGCTCCAGCACAAGCCCGGGGTTGAAGAACCTCATTAGCAATTCATATTTCAGCATTTCTGAGTTTCTGTTTATTGTCCCTAGAGTTCATTCTTGATGCACTAGGCCAACCTCATGAATTCATGAATAGACACAAAAGACTTATGGTCATCATTAGGATGTATTTCCCTCCAAATAGCCACTTTTTAAATGTCACTAATCTTTCTCAAGTCTGCAGCACAGAGCACCTAAATTGCTCAGGAAGTTTGGGACTGCAGAGTCCAATCAAAGACAGCATGTTAAGTGTACATGCTTGAATTTTATGAAATCTAAACATTTTCAGAGTCATTTATATTCCACTCTATCCTTGTGACCTTCTGGGCTGACAAGACAAAAACCTTCCCTAACCAAGAGAGGTAGAAAATACTGATTTCATTTACACATTCCCTTTTCCCATTTGTCTTCAAAAAAATAAAAAAAAATTTTTAAAAAAGAGGAAGAGAAAAGAACAAAGATCAAGCTAGAAATCTTACTTAATAATACAACTTTTACTAAGGTACTAAGGCTATGCCTGTGTTTAAGATGTGAAGCTACTTCTTGCTCATCCTCTACTGAATTTGATTTAGTAATTTCACCCACTCTTTCCTGCTGAGGGGTTCATATTTGATGGGTTCAAGCTGTCACCTAACGAAGTACATTAAAATTAATTAAAAAGATAAAGTGAAATAGGTGTATTTTTGAAATTAGAAATCCTGAAATAAATTACTGAGCAGGCATAGGTGATCTATAAGGAAAAGATGAAAGAGCACAGAGTATAAAGGGGATCTCGGGCACAGAGGGAACATGAGCAGGGTGTGCAATGAAGCAAAGATGCCAAAGGAGGAAAAACACAAAGAAAAATGAAAATACAGAAAGATAAATAGTAGGGTCACAGACTACCCCGAGGGGAAAAGGAGCATGAAAAAACAAACAACCCATGTCAATGTGAAAAGAATAAGCCAGAAAGAAGGTGGGGGGAAAAGGCTTCAGGAAGATCAGAAGAAAATCTGATAGAGTGACAGCAAAGGGTCCCCCACCTGGCAAGGATGATTGCATCATTAAATTGATGACTAAAAAAATGAGAGTATATTCAGAAGGGCTCTGAAATTTCCAGGAAGATGCCACAGCATCTAATGCAGCCAAGCCTGGGGAATAGCAGGGAAAGCCTCTTCAGCCCCATTCCCAAGGGGCAGGAGGGAGCAGGGAAGGGCCCTTGGGGGATCAGAGCCTGTCTGTGCATCCTCACCCCCTCTGCCACTGCCACCACACTTGCAAGGAGCTGTGGGGGCTTTTGATATGAGCACCCCCAAGGAGAAGGGGTTTGCAGCACCTCACTGTGAGGGAGGGAGCAAAACCCATAAGGGTGAGGCAGTTCAAGCTCTGCTCAAGGCAGAGACCCCACAGGGCAGAGGACAGTGGCACAAGGCTGGGGACAGCCCCAAAAGCTGGCACTGGCACCTCACAGATCAGGCTGTGTGCTGCAAACAGGTTTCCTTGGGAGCTGGAGGGGAAGGGGAAAGGCAAGAGGCAAAAGGGAGGCTGCTGCTTTCTCTGCAACTTAGCGACAGAAATAATTCCCAAAGAGAAGATTTGTGCTCAGAACAAAGGCCTGCTACATCACTATCTCCAGTCAGAGCATAGCAATGGATGAGAGCTTTTATTTCTTATCAGGTGCTTTTATTTTGTTTCTAATTGCAGATGACAGCTTGGATGCTTTCAGTGTCTCAGTGCAGCAGGAAAACTGCACCACGCTGTACTGCTCTGGCTTAGCTGGGCAGGGATTTTCATGTCATCCATTATTCACATCACAACTTGCTGCAGTGATTCCAGGAAGACCTCAGAAGTGCCCTGTTCTCCTGGCAGGAAAAGGAAGGGAATATGATTTCCCCATGCAAGGGAAACTGGAAAGCCAAACTGTGCCTTCTCCCTGTGCACAACCCCTGTGTTTTACAGCAGGGACAGCAACACCAGGACCAAGAGAAGCATTTTGAAATTTAACTATGGAGTCAGGCAGAAAGAACCACATCATTCATAAGTGTTAATCACAACAGGGTAAGAGACAAGCTATTTTCTTTCCTACACTGCTAGACAGGAATTTGGGTGTGAGAAGACTCCTGCAGACATCTCCCCATAAAGATGAGACATGAGCAATAAAATGGCTTTGTCAGCCTTGCTCTGAGGGAGCTGAGGGTGCTGGTGCCACTCACCCATCCCTGCTGACAAGAGAGGCTTTAATTGATGTGGTGAGGTGGGGATGTGATCACTGCTGCCCCCTCACCTCCCTCTGCTCCTGTTTCTGACCCTTTCCCCTGCTTATGGCATAGATCACACGTGACCTTAATAAAAAAAAAAAAAAAAAGAGAAGAAAAGCCAACACACAGGCTTGCATTTGTGTTTGGGATACACTTGAGAGCTCCCAAGGAATCCAAGCCCTGTGCTGCAAGGCACGGGCTCATTTAAGGGGGGGAAAAAACCAAACCAAAACAGAACATACTCTTCTGGCTTTCTAAGATACATGTTTTATAACCTGACTGTGCCCTAATCAACAGCTTAATTAATTTAAATTGACAAAGGAAACAGTGGTGGGCAAAACTGAATACAGGCTACTTCAAGTCCTAATTTACTTTAACTTTTCAGAAGTTTTCCTGCTTTGCACTTCCTGCACCCACTTTTTTCCTACATTCCCATTCTACATTTGGATCAACTCCATCTTCAGTGAAGCAAAATTCCCTTTGGCTTCAACAGAACCTGACTTTAAAGAGGCACTGGTCTCTGTTTCTCTCTCTGGCTCCAGGAAGGTAAAGATTATTTTTAATGCTGCTTTTGTCATACTTGGCTTGTGATTTTTCAGGAAAGAGGAAGGGGTCCCAGATGAGGAGTGGATCTGTATTGACTTCTGCAAGGAAGATTTGGGCCCATAAATAAGTGACATTTTAATTTAATGAGAGCATGGAGAAGTTTTGTGTGCTGTATCATGACATTATGCACTTCCAATCACTACAACCTCGTTCAGTCCTTTTAGGCAGGGCATTTATTGCTCCTTTTTGTGGTTATTTGCAATGAAAATGTTACCCATGAAAGAGTCATAGCAAAAGGAAAGAGCAAACATGCAAATACACACAGGAGAGCCAAAGCATCACAGCACAACTGCTCCCAAGTCCAGCTGCTCCTGGGTCAGGGCTCAGAACCCTACAGAACTCCCACTTTCAATAGACAAGATGGGGGGAAACATCAAAAACATCAATTTTGGGAAATAAAAGCAGCAGCACTGGGAAATAACAGCCCAGGTCAGGGATTCCCACACCTGAGCTGCCACCAGCCCTGGGCCAGGCTGCTCCCCCAGGTGCAAGGTGAATTTGATGCCTTAACCAAAACAACCGTCCTTATTTGTGAGGTGTGACTGACTGGGGCAGCAAAGCAGGGCCCAGTCTGCAGGAAACTCCTGCACATCCAGCTCCAGCTTTAAGGTAGTAAACATTCAGCAGGATTCTGGAGTTTCTCCTGATTTTTTCTAGGGACTTCCTGGAAGACACAGATGGGTTAAAGGGTCATCTGGGTGAGGCTGGAACCTCATTCCACACAGAGTCACCCCAGGACATCAGCACAGCTGGGGGAGCAAAGTTCTCTCAGGGTCAGCCATAACCTGACCTGAAGGTAAAAAAAAGGATTTTCCTGAGTTTTTTCCCAGAGATGACAACATTCTGCTCAGTTAGAGGGGAACAATCCTTCAGCAGATGTACCAAAAAATAATCCCCTTCCTGAAAAATAGGGCAGAGACTCCACAGCTATACTTTGTAATATTTCTTCTAGTTCAATCATAAAAACAATAAAATAAAAACATCCAAGGCTTCTACAAAAACTGCTAGAGGGAAAGCAGCAACTGGCTTACAACAGAATAAATTCCTCCTCCCACAGACAATATTTCATTATAGCAGCAGCAACTGGCCCACTGCACTGGATTTTATGATACTTGAAATTATGAACATGGCACAAAAGTTCACAAGCTGATTAACACAATTACTGTTCATTTGATCCTGATTGCTGCAGCAGGGACTTCTGATTAAGTCAGGCTCTCCTGCAATTTCCCTGGGTTTTCTTCCGTGCTTTGAATACCATGGGGCAAATATCCCAAATGCATCCTGGTTATTTTACTTGGTGTGCAGCAGCCTCAGCAATCCCAATTAGTGCATTTATAAGCAGCCATTTAGTTTTGTTCCCTACAAGCTACCCATTCATTAACATCCCTAAGGTTAACTATGTAAATCACATGTCCAGTCTTCACTGGAGGTTTTCACCATCTCCTTCCATTTGCTGAAAACAGAGGCTCAGTCTAATCACAGAGACAGATTGCAGGTTCCAGTTAGGAAGAAAAGTGGGAATTTTCTCTGAGGTTAGGGGGAAGAAAGGCAAAAAGTAAAAGGAAAGATTTCCCTTTGCATAGCACCAAACCACTCTTAGTTTGCAGATCCCCACCACTCCTATTTCCACAGAATTAAAATAGAACGAAAATAATCAATCCTTATATGCCATCAGATAATAACAAATTCCCTGCATTTTACACCCTTCTCCACATCCACAGCTGTTTCAGATCCAAAGTTTTGCAGTTTCAAACACCTTCTGCCCCCTGCAAATTGAATGCTGAGCTCTACTCAACAGCACAGAAAGCACAGGGACCTGAAAAAGCTCTGAGATGAGATGCTTCAAGAGGAAGAAAAACCGGTGTTCCCCTTTATTTTTCCTTCTTTCCCCCCTCCCTATGCCTCACATTTTGGGTGTGATGGTATCCTGCAGCCACTGTATGTGGAACTGGAGCAGCTCCAGACAAGGACAGAGGAAATGGTGTCCTGGAGCATCCCCAGTGAGAAGGGATGAAGTAATTGCTGACTGCCAGGGGAGCTGTTTTATTGAGCCTACCTGCAGTTAACTTCAGGCATGTGTGATAAACCCTGTATTTTAGTATTCTTACCCTATTCCCCACCGGGACATTACTGCCTCCAAAACTGTGCTTCAGCTGAAAGCCCAGAAAGCTTCAACCAGCTGGAAATCTCTTGACAAGTACTAAATAATCACACTACAAAATAACTGAATAAATGGAATGCTGTTTTCTTGGCCTCATGTATCTGGTGCTTTAACAACAATCACATTTTGCCTGTAGCAAATCTTGTGGAGGCTAAGTAAGTATTGTTTTATTGTCACCTAGAGAAAAATTAGGCTTAGGTTTTAGAACTGAAGATGATCCTTTTCCACTACATAGAAGGTAGTTGGTTTTTGCCTTTTTTTTTTTTTTTTGGATTCCCTGCTCTGCATTATTATCACTTCAAACCTCCCATCATGCTTCCAAATGCAGGTGTGTGTTTGATTCCAAGGCCTTAGCAGCCAATTGTTTCACTTAAAACTAGCTTAAAAGAACAAAATGCCCTCAGGTAGACCAGCTCCTATCAGCAGCTAAGGTACCAGATCCATCTATACCATTTCTATTTGGAGCAAAAACCTTGCAGGATTATTTTCCCTATCAGCTTTTCCTTCTTCTAGGTAAATCATGTAGCCTATCAAAGCCATTTCTGTGATCTCCCTCAACAATGCATTTGAAGGTGATATCAAAGAATTGCTGCTGGTGTTACACATATTACAGTAAGCCCCTGATAGCAGATGTTAATGCATTTTATGATTGGGAATGTTGTCTCAAGATAAAAACAGGCAGTCTGTGGGAATCAGCAAAAACCCACTTAATTTCACACATGTATGGCCACTGACGTGTGTGCAGTGAGATTAGGCGATGCCCTTGTCGGCAAACTTATCACAACTTTCTCCAAACAGCAAATCCCTAATTAGTTTATCCTGTGGCTTTGCAGAGGGTAAGCATGGCTGGAGAAGAACAAACCAGCTGATTTCACAGGAACGTGCTTGCTTAGCCATTGTAAGAAGGTAAATGCTGCGTTAAAAGAAAAAAGCGCTCGAACGGAGAGATTCATCTGGTTTGTTTCAGCAAGGCTTGCAGATTTATCTAGAAACTTCCCAAATCCCCAGCATCTTAATAAACTGGAGGTGGACTGCATCATTGCCAGAGGCTGTCTCTTAATTTAGATGCTATGTTGTTGGAAAAGCTATTGAATTTGCTACGTACTGGTCATTTTTCCCATCCAGTGGTATGGTTTTTATTCAGGCAAGTTGATGCTGTTTACATCAAATATCTGTAGTAGCATCCTGCTTCTGAGGGAGTTATGGCAAGGAAATGTCAGAAAAGAAAGGCTGAGCTCATTTCTGCAGACAGCAGAAATTAAAGGTGGGGAGGGGGGAGAGCATCTTTCAAGACCTTTCAGTGCCATCAAACCTGGGGAGTGATGTGCACGACTAATGGGGGATCAAAGCGGTTTGAACAGATTTTCTCAAAGAGAACTCCCTGGAGAGAGGATATAAAGGTCCTGGTGGTTCTGCTAATGAGTTGTTGAGGTCCAGGATGTACTGGTCAGCACAGCACCAGGAGATCAGAGCAGGGCCAGCAGCCTCAGTGACCAGCAAGAGGATGAGGAGAGCAGGGAGACAACCACTGTGAATTATTGAGTGAACTCCTACACGACAGTCACACTGAGTTGCATTAAGAATAAGGCATGATTTTGCTTTGATGCAGGAAAAAAAATTAAACCTTCTGTTCTGAGTATTCATTTTAAGAGTGAAAACCATCCTGAATAACTGTTGCATTCAAATGTGAAAAATCCACCCTTCAACATCATGAAATCAGCTCCAAGAGGCCACTCATCTGCCTTCCTTCAATTTCATGTATCAGTTAATAGATATCAGATAACTGACTTCTAAAATTACTTCTCAGCTCCCTGCATTTTCAGACACAAACTTATTTCCTATGGTCTTCCCCTTTTTAATACATACAGAACTCTATAAGAGGCATAATAGGGAATTGGACTGGAAACATTAACTGGGCTATTTATAGATTAGCTACAAAATAGTGTTCCAAATGTTCTGATTGTCCTAATACCACCTCTCCAGCCTCAGACCTTCACCTCCATTTGCTGCAGCCTTCTCAGGCCACCTGTGCAATTCCATCCTGACTTTTCTATACAAAATGCAATGAAATAAATTTTAAAATAATTTTTTAAAAATAGTAAGTACAATTTTTTTAAAATCCACCTCTTTTTTTTTTTTTCCTTGAATTCCTGTTCCACTCCTGGAAGCATCTCTTGGATAGGTAAAAACTGTACATCAAAGGAAGTATAATTTCCTCTAGTACCCCTCAGTCTCTACCTAAAGAATCACTTTAAATCACAGTGAAGCACACAATGGCTAAAGGTCAAATTATATTTATTTACTCACTAAAAGATCATTTGAAAGGTTTATTTTTTCTTCACCATAATCAATGTAATTTTTTTTTATACTGACAAATGTACAATATACTTCTATATAAAGAATTTATATCTCCTCTAGAACAAAGCAGTGTTCAAAAATTTCTATTCTAATTAAGACTAAAAGAGAAAAAGGGAAAAAAAATCACCTTCTGCTTGACTCAAGATCATGAGCAAAATCTTCAGCTGTGTCCAACAAAAACGTTTTTTAACACTCTGGAAGTTTTAGCATAGTATTTGAGAGGAGCTTACATTTGGCATTTTTACCCTCCAAAAATAAGGGGGTTTTAGAGCAATAATGTGTTCCTGCACACCCACTGAATTTAAGGAGAGACAAAGATAGTGATACAACAAAGTAACATCCACAAACACAATTTAATTACATTTTAAGTAGTGTAGTAATAAACCAAGTTTAACTGTAAGATACTGGAATATTCTTCACATATTGTCTATACCCACATCTCTCATGTAATGGTTCTCTGGAGTAATTTACCTTTTTTTATTATTATTCCAAGTCATATTGTTCAGCACAAGGGAAAGAATATGTAAATCAGAAACATAAATGCACCAGTTAAAGCTGCCAGATTGAAATAATGAGGATGTTATAACAATGACACAGCTACATTTTGATATTTTTTAAAGGGCTAATTAAGGCTTCCTAATTACCCCAACCAGTGAGAGTATTATCCTCTTGAATTGCTATGAGTAATTAAGTTAAAGCAATTTTCAAAAGAAAAGTAATATAAACTTCAGATAATCTTTGAATACCCCAACAGCAGCTGATAGATTATGTGGGAGAAGGAGTTATCCTGGCAAGAGCTTCAGTTCCTGAGAGGGACACACAGGAAATGTCAGTTCAACTGCTTGGGGAAGGTGAATGTGGCATTTGAACACAGATTGAGAACTGGGTTTTTCAGTTTTCACCAACAGAAAAAGTAAAAATTCAACAGCATAGAAAAGTCAATAGCGTAAAGTCACCTGTGGGTTTCTGTGGAAATATCTGAAGTACAAAGAATATTCTCCATGTCAAAGAATTTTAAGATTAAAAAGGCACAAGAACCCCCCTGAAAGACAGCGACAAAGGTTTCATAAATACCATCACATTAGAAAAGAAAATGCTGCAAGCAGAGCATTCAGAACTGTCACAATGGAACAGAAAATGCCACAAGGAGTTTGGACACAAAGCTCCAGTCTGAGTTCTGCTGAAGGAATTCAAGTTTGTCTAAGTGTGCCTCACTTAGAGCAGCCAGGTCCCACCTCTACTCTTGCATGAGCCAAAGCACCACATACACCCAAACCATCCAGGGTTAAATACTCATGGTTACAATCCAAAGCCCTTCCTGACTCCTACAAACCACAGAAAAAGCCTTCAGAGTCCTTCAGGAAGGGCAATAAATACAGACTATTTTAAATTAGCAACTTCTTAATGAAAGTTAGAATTGGCACATCAGTGAGAAACTGCACCACCAGACATTTGCATCCGTGGCTTCTGCCCATTCAGTGCCCCCACAGTTCAGTCCTCTGGGCTGAACCTGCAGAGCACCTCCAGGTTCTTGTGCTCCCTGCAGCACTGTGCACCAACAGCCAGAGCAGGGCAAGGCTATCAAGCCATAATTCCCACAAAAGGACTTACCCCAGGTCACACATCAAACCATAATTCCCACAAAAGGACTTACCCCAGGTCACCCATCAAGCCATAATTCCCACAAAAGGACTTACCCCAGGTCACACATCAAGCCATAATTCCCACAGAAGGAGTTACCCCAGGTCACCCATCAAGCCATAATTCTCACAGAAGGACTTACCCCAGGTCACACCAGCAGGTCTGTGTGGAACCAAGCAGGGAATCCAACGTCACCATGACATCATCCTTCTTCAGAGCCTTACAAATGCCTATTCCTCCATCAGGGCTGCTGTTTTGTGTCATTCCTGACTCTGCTGCCAGCCCACAACCCTTGCCATGAAGCCAAAAGGCCTCATCTCTGCTAAAGGCATTTCTGGGAAGATACGTTTTCTTCCCTAAAGCAAAACAAATTTTACTTGTGACTGCTTCAGTTCTTGCCCTGAACCAAAGGAACAACCTTCTCCTTTGCTACTCACAGATAATGTGTAAATCTCCCTGCTGCCCTAATCTCAGCTTTCCTGAGTTACCAGCTTGTTCAGGTGGTTTGAGTTGCTCTGAAGTTCAGGGCAGCAAAGGCTGATGTTTTTGTTTAGTCCTGAGTATCATTTGAAGGCTCAGGAGGACCTTTTCCCTGCAGCTTTCTCTGAGCTCATCCACAGCTAGTGTAGGAGATGGCCACATTATCACACCCCTGGCTGAGCTTTACTAAAAGCTATTTGGAATATGAAAAGGGGCCACCAGCTAACTAGAGGGTATTTCAGGGAATTTGACATGAGACTAAGCCATGTAGACCAATTCTGGCAGGAAGAAAGGTTTTAAAATAGAAGATGGAGCTTGGGAGACATGTGGAATAAGAGTTTATAGACATACACACACAGACCTTCCCTGGACCTTTCAGAGAAGATGGGGGCTGTGAAGAGCCCAGCAGAGCTCTCTGCCAGAGGGTTGTCACCAAAAGACATCACAGAATGGTTTGGGTTTGAAAGGCCCCTAAAGATCATCCAGTTCTGGCCCTCCTGCTGTGGGCAGGGATAATCTATAATATAGATTATATTATTATATAATGCAGATTATATTATATATCTATGATATATAACACCCGTGACATCTGTGACAGTGACTGTACAGAGCTCACACGCCTCGCCCTGACACCTGCTCATTTTGGCACATCCCTGCACACCTCTGATGAAATCTGGTTAATTGATGGAAGTTCCACACTCCCCCTCCTGCTCTGTCCAAATGCTGTCACACCCAGCCCTCAGGCTAAAACTAAGCACCATTGTCCCATGCCAGCTCTGTACCCAGGTGCTGGAGGAAAGATTGTCACAGTGATTAACAGAATGAAAAATCCAAAATCCTGCTGTGGAATGAAGAAAACACCCAAAAGTTTGCCCTGTAAGCAAGGAACAACTGCTTTTATTTTTGTGCACTGCAGCAGACTCCAAAAGGTCCCTTTTAGGCCAGGCCTGGGGTATAAAATAAAGGAGTCAGCTGCAAAGAAGGAATTAAATCCAATGATATCCCTCTTTTTTCATACACCTGGGTCCACAACAAACAAATGAGTCAATCTGAGAGGGAAAAACCTCAATAAGCAGCCCTGCACCAGTGAGGGTGGCTCGTGCATATTGCTGTTCCAGGGTGTTATCAGCAAAGCCCAAGTGTCCAGTCACTGCAGTGCTCATAATTGTTTTTATCCCCTTGAAAACAACCTGGTTAGGAGCAGAATTAAATTGATTTGTGAGCAATGTTTACCCTTTTTCCTCGCCACCAAGCAGACAACCAATTAATGGCATTAAAGATTAATTAACGGGGAGGGACGTGCACTACCTGCCAGACTGACAATTGTCTGTGGTGTTATGTGTTCTGTTCTCAGCAAGAAAGACCTGCAGTTCTGCTGCTTGAAGTTTCTCTTTTGAAAAACTAGAGTGCAGCAAAATCGTGGAAAACGGTTTAAAGAAAATAAAATAAAATAAAATAAAAGGAATGAGAGTTAGGGGATGGTGGGTTTTCAGCTGTTACTTGCCAGTGCCTCATTTGCACTGGAAAGGTGCAGAATGCTCAGTGACTTTGGGAGCACTTGGCCTAAAATGGAGTGGAAATGTGGTCTGAAGAGCTGGGTGTGTTTGTGTAAGTTGGAAGGAGGGAGAAAGTATATATTAGGCATTTCTCACACACACATACCCCACACCTGCTCTTGACAGCTTGTTCCATGTTTCCTATCAAATGTATAAATAAAGTATATACATTTTACATATAAATGGAGTAACACAAGCCCTGCCAACTCTCCATCTGTATACTCAGACACAAAAGCATAGACAGAGCTAGAAATTCATGTGCACAGGGATATACAGGCACTCGACATTTAAATCCTTCCCATCCTGTGAAGTTGCAAACAAACCCTTCTTTTCCCTTGAGGTAATAAGTCTGTTAATTATATTTCTTGCCCTGCTTTTCCTTTTTATTTTCAGACCAATCTGGTTTTTCTTTTTCTTCAGATGTGTGTGAAATGGAGGGTTTATTGGTTTTGGGGTTGGTTTTTGTTTTGTTTTTGTTTTTTTTTTTTGCTGCTGAAGCATGTTGAGAACATTTTGCTTAATTTCTTTTGAAGTACCAAAGGGACTGAAAGCAAAATCAGATTGTGCCTCCTCCATTTTCTATGCTGACTTTGTCCAATCTAACAGGTTGCAGTAGGGATCTTCTGTCTCTCTTTCTCTCTGCTTTAACCCAGTCCACCCTTGCTCAGAGCTGTTCCCCTGAGCACAAAAAGCAAGCACAAAACAATTCTTGCAGTTTGAGGTGAGGGAGGCCAGGTCCTGGCTCCCAGCCCTGCTCGCTGCAGCTGCTTGGCAGAGCCAGTGGAGTGGGTAGCAGAAGTGATTAAGAAAAAAAAAAAGGAGGGGCACAAGAATTTTGGACAGGATATGAAATAGCTGAGCAGGCAGCCAAAGGCTTGGTAAGCCCCTGCAAGTCAGCAGCAAAGTGATCTGGGGGCTGGGGTCAGACAAAGCCAGCCTGACCCAGTCCTGCAGAGGAGGCTCCAATGGTACAGAGGGTCCTGCAGACACCCACCAGCTCCACAGTGCAACCCATCCTGTGCAGCTTTGAGCCTGGCTCCACATCTTCATTCCTCTTCCCCTTCTCCCACCCATGATGCTCTCTTACATCCACACTGGGTAGACTTGTCCCAAGTTCTGCTTAAAACATGATTCCCCTTATCTTCATATTTCCCTGCTCTGAAACTTCCCTGCTCTCCCCATTTGCTCATCTGGTTCCTCTCTCTCTCCACCAAGGCCTTGAGGCTCCAGCAGACCCCAGAGTGTATTTTGTGTATGTGTGAAATGGAGAAATCACAATATATTTCAATTCTGGGCTGGAAAACAGCTCTGGGAGATTCTCTCATGCCTGGAGGAGAGTTAGGACCCAGTGCAGGTGCTTGTACAGAGCTTTCACTGACTCAGGCTGGCAAGGTACAGAAGATTCCTCCGTTGGAGCGAGGGCAATGACCTCAGGAGTCAGCAACAGGTGACTCAGAGGCTGTTTCAACATTTTCCAGGAACACAAAGAGAGAAAAACAGCAGCTGCCATAACAATTTCATTTTTCAATTAAGAAACGCATGCATCGATCCAGCTGCAAGGAGCTGGGTGACATCCCATGGCTGGCATGTGCCTCAAGAGAGCAGCACAGCAGTCCTCTCTGGCTCTGAAAATCCAGCACAGACTCAAGGTAAGTGTCTCTGAGTGTCTGACAGGGACTCTAAACAGAGGAATTGACCTCTGAGGCATCACAGCTCTTCCCCTTCCCCAGTGGGACACCTGCACCGGCACGAGCACCACCACAGAATGGTTTGGGGTCTTAAAGATCACCCAGTTCCACCCCCTGCCATGGGCAGGGACACCTGCTGCTTGGATCAGGTTGCTCAAAGCCCATCCAGCCTGGCCCCATCCAGCATCTCCACCCACTTTGGTTTTCTGGCTCTGGAGCAGAGGAGCCACGCAGGCTTTCTGTCCTCTCTTTATATTCATCAGATGGAGAGATATAAAGAGAGACTGTGATGGTTGCTATTAATTATCAGCAATTTTGTGTTCATTTCTGAGGCATCTTTCAGGTTTGACAAGAACTGCCCGCTGCTGATCTGAATGGTGTGAGGGTCACCTGGGCCAAGGGAACATTTATCACTTTCTTCTCCAGGGAGATAATAACAGCCAAGATTTTAGTTTAAGCTTATTAAAGTGCCCAGTTATCTGTTTCAGCACGGATAATTTAATCAGACAATTTAAATATTTATGAGGCTGCACGTTATTGTCGACGAAAGATAAAAATGTGCTTTAAGTGCTATTCAGAATAAGAATTATAATGATGATTAAAAAAGCCATTGGTAATGACACTTGATATTATTATTGTTAGCTCCTAGGGTTACTGAAGCATCACAGAGGACTGCAAACAAGAGCCCAGGAGCTGGACTGAAACACAGTCCCTATCTCTGTCCATGCAGGTCTTGTGAAGAGATCCAAGGCTCAGCGGCACCCAGGCACGCAGCCCAGAACTGGATCGTGTGTGCTCAGAGGATAAAGCCAGCCCAGCAGAGGAAAAAATCATCTCAGCCCCTCCTGCCATCATTTAAAGACAAAATCCACACAAGTGGCCCTGGGAAGGGAGCCACAGCTGTGGGCTGCAAGGCACCAGAGCTGCAGAGACAAATCTGAGTCCAGCCATGCCTGCAATGCCTCCCTCCCCTCTCAAAGCAGCCAAAACTGGCCAGTTACACACACTTCCCAGCAAGGAATTGCTTCATTTTCACCCTCAGGATCCTCAGGAAGGGGCATTTAGCACAGGTTCTCCATTAAATGGAGGCTGAGCGTTTCCCAAGGTGAGCAGCTTCACTCCTGCAGGTGCAGAGACCGCAGGGCTGCTGCCAGGAGAGACCTTGATCAGCAGGGTGTCCACACACTGAGCACATGGACAATACCCACTGGTTTGAAACAATGGCAGAACACATTATTTATCTGAGGTCAGAGCTTCTGAACCGAATATTTTGCTGGAAGCAGACCCATTTTAAAATAAATTAAATCAAGAAAATGTGTGTGGGGAGAGCCCTGCTTTCTACTTCACTGGATTTTAATTTTTTCTAATCTTTATGACCATTAAAGCTCAAACAATTTGAAGGCATATAAACCCTGCATGCAAGCTGAATACACAGAAAGCAGTGCAGCCTGCCAGCTACTTTTGTTCCACCTCACCTAATTTCAACATTTAAAAATTATATTCACTCCCTTTCCTAATGCTCAAACTCTACTGGGTCACTATTTTATTTATGAGTGCCAGCTATATAAGCAGGTGGCAAAAAGATATATTTTATTTATGAAATATAAATAGGCAGCAAATGTGAATTAACTGAGAGAAAATCTCTCACTTTGGGAATTTTTTTTATATTTGAGCTTTTATTAATGCTACATTGATGTCATGTATCATCTCAGCATATACTTCATGGGTTTGGAAGTGTGACATAAGTGGAAGATGGATATTAATATTCCTACCATTATTTCTACCTTCCCTACTCACACTGAAGACTACCACTTCCAGTGGAACAGAACAGACAATAAAGCCATTTGAAAACAGCCTGTCATTTATTTTATTTTCATTCTTTTACATCAGAACCAACAATACATATTATCTAAAAATTTTGGTGGTATGTCAGGTAATATTCCAGCTGTTCATTAGCTGAGGTTGGATTTTGGGGAGGGTGTCTGGTGTTAATTTGTTTGACAAAAGACATTATTAAACACTTAGTACAAAAGGTATTTCACCTTTTATTCTCTCTATTCTCTGTCTCAAAAGCAAACCAGCTACCTCATCCTGCCTGTCACACACATGCACCAGGTGTCCCGTGCATAATTATGCAGTGCTTCTCAGAAACACTGAGCCTGAAGGAACTTTTCATTCTTTGGAGGTGGAGAGGAAAATTCTCTTGTCTTCCTGATCAGATGAGGAATCCACTTTCAAGAAGGGAGAAGAAAAAAAAAAAATCATTTTTTAAGATTTAAAAGCTTTGACTCATTTTCCAATCAATCATTTTCATTAACAAGTGCCTCTAAAATGCTGCTGCTACAGAAAAATATTTCAACCTGTCAAGGGCTTTCTTTCCTTCCTCCCTCCTGCACCCAATTAAGGCTTCTCCTGCAGTTATTCCACTGTCTACAGAAGGCTGAGCCTTTTTCAGACACATCCTTCCCTGTGGAGAACTGCCATTTACTTGCAGCTCTGAGACACTAAACCACAACAACTCCTATTTAAAAGCTGTGAAAACCCTTTTGGAGGCAGAACTAGGGGAAAACACAGCCCAGCAAACCAGTTGTTCTGTCACATATTGATGGGATAAAGCTGCGTGAAAATTTGTTTAAAAAAAAAAATAAATTACTGGAACCAAATTCATGTAACTTGTTGAATCAAATGTTAATAAATAGATATTAATACATAACAAGCTCCCAGTAAAGACAATGAGCTAATGTCTTGTTTTCAAGTGAAACTGAGTCCCAAGAAGCACTTTCCTAAATATGTGAAAAGTGAATCAGAGGAGTGTTTTCAATGTAGATTCATTCAAAACTGCATTCTAACTTCTGCTTTGCTTGTTTATTTACAGGTGCCTCACTGTGTGGTTCTTGATCCCTTAGCAGATCCCATTATGCTTTTGAAACAACTTGGGAATTAACAAAAGATTCTTTTGGGCAGTGAAAACTCATGGAAGTTTGCAAAACTTGGTTCCACCAGCTGTCATCTCCCTCCCTCGCCCCCAGCTTACATGGTCAAAATGTTGAATTAATTGAGAATTCATTATTTCCAATTTAATCATTTCACTGATTCTCTCAAACACTGCAAAACCACTGAAACCTCACAAACATTCCCTTGGGTCCAAACAAATTCTCCTCACACCATCTTTCTTCTGGCTCTTAACCCCAGTGGGGATATTTGGGGTCACCATCTCCACAAATGAGGAAGGAGATGCTGAGGAACAAATCCTGGCTGTCCCTGGGACCAAAAGAGAGCAAACCCAGCCTTGCCCTTTATTCCAGCTCCTGTACAGAGCCAGGGTCTGTCCCAAGCCAGCAAACTTCACGTGGTCTCCTTGCACAAGCTGTGTGATTGCCCACCCTAGGTGAGGCTCTGTGAATGTGAAGGTGAAGCAATACTGATATAAAACTACTAGAAGATCTGATTTAATATTTCCATTACTATGAGTGAGATAACTTGCTTCTGTGTAGGGAAAGGAAGAGGAAAGGGCAAAGCTGGGGTTGACTCTGGGACTGCTTTGTACATGTTTTAGCAGGGCCTGCTGTGATAGGACAAGGGGCAATTGTTTTTAATTTAAAGGAGGCCAATTTAGAACAGATATAAGGAATAAATTTTTTTACAATGAGGCTGGTGAGGCACTGGCTCAGGCTGCCCAGAGAGGTGCTGGATGCCCCCTCCCTGGAAGTATTCAGGATCAGATTGGATGGGGCTCTGGGCAACTTGATCTGGTGGAAGATGCCCCCAGTCACAGCAGAGGGCTTGGACTAAATGTCCTTTAAAGATCTCTTCAAGCCTAAACCATTCTATCATTCTATATTAAAAAAAAAGATATAAATATAGATAGATAGATAGATAGATAGATAGATAGATAGATAGATAGATATAGATATATATATTTGTATAAGCAGCTCAGGAACTCTTCCTGTCCCATCTCTCATCATTCACAAAGTACACAAAGTACGGAGCACTGAGAGCAGTGTCCTTATGCATAATGGAAATGAGGCATGAATAGGAAAAAGACAGGTTTGTCTTCTTTGTTAACAATCTACCTCTCCCCCTCAGAGGCAAGATGTCAGCTGGATAATTTATTAGAAAATATCACCATAGTGTAATACAGTATGTACTGTCCTTTGGGGGTTGAAAATCAAATATCCACTTGTCACTGGAAGGGCTGATTTAATTGATACACATAACGATTCACCTGATGGCTTTACATTTTTAAAGCTATGTGGGCTGGATTTCTCACAGTGAGAAGAGGTGGGGTTTAATCCAGATAACTGGGAGCAATCACCAGCGTGGCATGCAAAGGTTCACGAGCTTCAGACCCCAAACACCCCAAAACCAAGCAGCACATCCCCCTCAGACAGTCCCTGCAGCCACTGGCACCTGTTTGCCATCCATGGGATGCCCCAAAACCAGCAGCAGCTCCAGCTGGCTCAGTCAGGCACTGAGCAATTCCTCCTCAGCCCCACGGCCAGGGAAACAAGGGCAGCAGGCCACGCTCCTGAAACCTGAGATTTCAGCAAAACCCAGAGGATTTTGAGCCCAAGCAAGACCTCCCACAGCGGGCTGTGTGCTCTGCACCAGCAGGGAGCTTGGGCTTGGGGAGGAGGGATGGGGGGGTTTGGGTTTTAATGAGTTATTTCCTAATTTCCCAGTAACTACTTTGTCGTTCTGAAGGCAAAGACACAGAGCCAAGAGCACAGATCAGCCTTGCCAGGGTGACCCAGACCTCCCAGAGCAGAGTGTGCCCGCTTGGTTTGTCCCATAACCCAGCAGGGCTCATCCTCAGGGAGCAGCAAGAGACAGAGAGGTCACAGCAGAGGGTTCAGCCTTCCTCTTTCCAGGCATCCAATAACTCCCCAGGGACAAGATGGATGGGGGGAGGAAGCTGTGATGAAAAGATTTTCATGAGCAGGTGTCTGCCTGCCAGCAAGATGAGCCTGAACTGGAAAAACTCCTTCCTTTATGCCATGGGCAGGCATAAAATAATCCAGGGTTTCACCTGCAGAGCTGGAGACCAGCAGAGCCAGCACCTTGATTTGGTCTCCGACCAACTCAGGGACTGTATTTGGAAGAGTCAGCCAAACCAATGTCTGTAACTTCCTTACAAATTTGTATTTGAGTTAATCAAAATTAAGCTGCATGTTTCTGTCAGTGTCAGTAAGTTGTTTTGATTGTGGAAATATTTGGTTTTAAAACAAAATAAAAAATCCACACAAGTGGGAACAAAAACGTTTTAAATATGCTTTTTGTTCAGATGGAAGTAACCTTCATTTTGTAGTTTGTGCTTAAAACAAAACAAAACAAAAATCCAGATATTTAATTTTGAACATATAAAACCTTTGACTTGTTTAAAAACAGTGTAAGGCATTTTTATATAAGGGAAGGAACAGAAAACCCAAACAAATCCATTTCACAGTAACCCACAGTGAAATGTATTGCCAGTTTTTCATTTGGCCAGTGACCTTGAAAATCATAACTCCAGCTTGGGGTCTGTCTGTCTCTCCTCTAAGTGACAGCCAATGAATCAGATATGTGTCCTGGCACAGAATTAGAACTACATCCTTTTGATATTACAACTTTTACAGACATTACTTATACAAACTCACATTCTTATGCTTCTTGAGGTAGTAATTTTTCTGATGGTGTTGTTTCAAACCCGTTCTGTCACCAGCTCCAGTATTTAACTGGTGCTCTGTGTTTAAGGAGGGAACCCAGCTGCATTGTTGGGCTTTTTTACAATCCCTTTCCAGGCTGCATCTGCACTGCTAATGAATAGTGACATCAAACACATAAATTAGACTGTAGGCTGAAGATAATTAAATTGAGAAAGTTGACAAAAATAAACTGTATCAACTAAACCCCCATTTGCAAATTATTGTATGCAGTCTTCAAGGCTTCAGCAGAACAATGGATACAAGGGGAGGAATACAGCAAGGTTTAAATTTCACAGGGATAATTTGATATTCTATCTGCGCTGTGAGCAAGTCATGTTGCATCAGATCAAATCCCGATTTCATTTCATTGTGAAAAAAATCTATTGTTGCCACTCTTTCCCCTACTTCTTCATTATGAGGATGTAATTTATCGAAGCACCCCTGAGAGCTTGCAGCAGGGAAAGGCTGTAGCTTTATATATTTCAAATAGCTTCTTTGTTGCAGAGTGCTAGTGGTTAATAGGAAGATAATGAAAATATGGAAATTAAATTAATTTGGTGCCAGGGCTGAAAAGAATACTCTCTTTAATTTGCAGTACAGCAAGGTTATGAACAAAATTTGAAGAAAGAAATAGGAAATGTGACTGCTGCATTCTTCCAGGGAAGCTGGTAGGGTGGGGATTATCCTGCATTATCCTGAGCTTGGAGAGAAATCAAGTGTTTTGCATATTGCTTACTAATGGTAAGGATCTAGTTTTGGATAGCATGGGAAAAAATGTTAGTTAAACAGCATGATATGGGAAGGATATGGGAAGGCAAGATATTGATCAGTGACACTCCAAGGAGGGAAACCAAAGTTTGAGTCAATAAAAAGCAAAAGAAGTGCATGGATTGCCCTAAACCCCAGCAAGATTTATTACCTCTATGAAACATAAATTCTAATTAAAGGCAAAGTCCGTTCTGGCTTTTTCAGGCTACACCTAATTAGCCCAGGGAATTCAAAATTCATTATTGGTGCCAGATACTAGATTCTGAATTGAGAAGAACTTTGGAAGAGTGTGTGGAGTCTTATTTCTGGGTGTGAGCAGCAGTGAAAGAGAGAGCACATCCCATGGGATGTATTGGGGGATCAGCAATTCCTGCTGGTCAAGGCCACTGCAGCTGGATGCCAACCTACCCTCGAATGATTCCCTTCACTGGGAAGGGAAGAGCTCAATTCCAGCAGGTCAGCTGAGCCCTGCATGAGCCTGCTCCCATTGCAACGTTTTGGAAGCTCTAAGAGTCCAACAAACTCAGATTCACCTCTGAAGCCCCATGATGAAGACTGAGGGAAACCAACTCACCCCCACAGACATCAAAGCACATTTCTTGCTGCCCCAGTATGATCACATTGCTCGTTGAGGTGCTTAGCACAACATTTCCCTCAACCTCTGATTAAATAAATTCTCCAACAGTCTTGGAGAGAGATATGACACACCAGCTTGCATCCTTTATGGATCTGGCAGGCAGTTTAACGGAGTGCTAAGTGAAACACTAATCACTCAGGCAGACAAAACACTACTGCTATCCAAAATCGTGTTTTTCTCACTGTAGACACAAACCAGCTATATTAAACCTGTAAATATGATGATGATCAATGATGCTGTGGCTTCATGTCTGCTCCCAGCTGCTGTCAGGAGCCAGCTCCTGCCTGTTGGGGCACCTGTGGCTGCAGCCCCCTCACCCCAGGCATATTTGGTGTCCTCTGTTGCTGTCACCTGGCAAACCATGGGGCTGAATTCCCCACTTACCTGGATTTACAGCCCTCACATTCACCCATACCTTTCATATAGTCAAACATAAACCTGCCAGGGTTTCTAAAGCTGGATCAGACTGTCCAAACAACTGCCTCGCAAAGATTTCTTCCCCCCATTCCAGAAAATGAGAAATGCATCAAATTAAGCTTGACAGCTTTTTCTTTCAAGTATGATTTCTCTATCTTGTCTTCCCCACAGGCTTCCAAGAAGTGATGCATAAATATGAATAATAAAAAAATCTCTAAACTATGCCAACAGAACAAAAGGAATATGGAGATGATAAACCATTGTACTTCAGAAGGAAAGCCAATGACTTCTAGCCAAGTTTTCAACAGGGCAACAAACAGAGCAATTTGTTTCAGAGCTTCAAAGGGGACGTGAGCTCATCTCAAAAATCTGGCCTTGGGGTGAGGGAGAAATCCCCTCTTCCCTTATGGGCACCAACAACGTCCATGAGCACATCTGGGACTTCCCGTGGTTGAAGCAGGATGAAACAGCAGATGGATGCACGTGAGCAGAGGTGTGATTATTCCTGTTGGCAGCAGGGTAGAAGTGCAGGATAGAGAGCTGAGCTGCCTTTCTCCTAAGGGGAAGGACACACCAGCCCCAGGCAGCAGCAATCTGTCACCACCTTCAGGCACAGTCCCAGGCAGGAGACAGCACTCGATGGGACAAGAAGCTGAGAAGTGAAATCAAAGCAATTAGCAATTAGTGACTTTGCTAAACTTGGCCAGGATTGCAGAGCTCATTATTTCCTGATCAGCCACAGAAACAGCAGGACCACAATTGGTAAACACAACTCTGTAGGAAGGGTACAAACAGCTATGAAAATACTGCAGCAGTTTTTTTGTTGTGGCTTTATTCCTTCCTCTCTCCATGATTTTCATCCTCATTTCTCAGAATCTTTCTCAGGATAGTTTTGATATGAAGCAAGCATTGGCAGGAGCTCCTCTGTACTCTTTCATTCCCTTCATGTGGAAGAGCTGCTTGTACAAACTTCATTACACATTGGTGGAACAATCCCGGGCCTTGCGGACCAGAGAGAACCAGTGAAATCTTGACTCCATCAAAACTAATTGCAAAACACTTGTTGCTGAAATAAATCCTGGGCCTATCTCAAAAGTAAAACAAAAATAAATTAAAATTATGGCAGGCAGAAATCTCATGTCTGGGAACATCACATATCAGGAGAAAACCATCCAAGGGTACTATGAACATGAACATTACTGTCATGATCATTATAATGAGAGAAGGGAGATTCTGATTTACTGAAATCAGGCAAAGATATCTATCTGGTTAGCATACTCCTGACTGCAGTACAATATATTTCAACACTGTGGTTGCAAAATAATCTTTATTTTTTTTCCATGGGAGATTGCTCAAACCGCGATAATGCGTTTTTCCAAATTAAATAGATAACTTTACAGACTGCTGGGTAATAAAATACAAATAAACACGGAAGACATACCTTATTAAAAAATTAGCTTGTCATTTTTCAGGCTCTTCTTTTGATTTGCAAGTTAATAAAAACCACAGACAGTTGCCATAGGGAGGATAATTAATTATCCATCTATAAAATTAATGTGGGGGGGTGAGGAGGCTTTCACTTGAAATATTCATAGCACATATATTCAAGCAGGAGAGATGGTGTTAGAAGTCTCCCACACAGTCTGACAACTAAACCTAAACAAGTGTAATTTGAGTGGGTTTTTGACTGAAGAACAGCTCTGATGGTGCTAAAAGGTGGTCAAAAGAATGACTCAATTTACCAGCTCTCCTGCTAAATGTAGCCACATGTCTTCCTCTGGAAGGACAAAGAATTGCAGGGCTGGATTCAGACAATGAGCTCTGCAAGCTGCAATCCCTGCTCTCCACCACGTGCTTGAATGGGGCCAGTGCCAGTGCCAGGTCTGCCTGCAGCACATCCAGAACCATCTGAGAAAGCTCCTGCTGCTCACATGGACACCCCAGCATCAGCTGCACCCACAGAGCCCCTGGGAGCTGACTCCAAACACAGCTGGGTGAGCACAAGGCTCCCAGAGATGGATCTGGGCACGAAGTCAAGCAAATCTCTGAGGTGCATCCCAAAGATCAGCTGCAGAGAGGTCAGTGAGAGAATTCAGTTCCCAGCCCAATATTGAGTTTCCTACCCGGGCGAACCAGGAAGCCAGAAAAAAATTAATAAGAGGAGATAACATCCCCAAATGCTGTGTGAATATTTTAAAACTGAATATTTATTCCAAAGTGAATTAAGGCAATTTTAACTTTGCATGAATGCTTCCCCCCAGAAGGTTTGAATAATCCACTAATGTAGAGATTTAGTTAATTTGAACCATTTTCACTGTATCCTTTTCAGAATCCACCAATGTCTTTAAATTTGCCCTGATGCTGCTAGTGAGGAAGTGGATAGCTGTGGAGTAGTTCTTGTGACTAAAGGTACTCCCACATCTCCTAAAAATCTGAATAAAAGACATAGATACCCAACTCATTATCTCATACATAGGACAGCAAAAATGTGCTAAATAAGTAGCTTGGTTTTGAAGTCTTATTTGGACCAAAGTTATGATGTTAAAATAATGAATATCAATATTCTTTATCTTTCAAAATTATTCCGATATTATTGTTACTAATTTTGTGTCACCATCACACAATGTACTGAGGCCACCCTGGCCTGAAAGAGGTCACCATCCAAAGGCAAGAGATGACAGGAATGTGCAGAAAGAGGAAAAATTGCAAGGAAGTCGTGAGATCAAGATGAGGACTGTGGCATGCACCTTCCACAGACCCAATGATTATCATCAGGCAATGGGGTAAAAAGAATGGACTCCAAGGCTGATAATGGCACTTCTGGGGTGGGGGCTGATGGTGGCTTTCCTCCAAGAGTGGAGGATTGCCTGAGAGAAAGGAGCAGAAATGTGTGATTGAAAATGTAATGAGCAGGTGATGAAGGGCAGCATTACGGGCTGATTGGAGGCAGGAACTTTGATCTTGTTTGATACAGACTGCAAGATAAGTGGGGAAGAGCCTGTGAAAGCTCTGGGAAATGAAGAAAAGCCATTTGGAGGATTAGAGAGAGAGGAATGAGTACATAGGTAGCACAGTCACAGTGATATATTCAGGTCCTATAACTGAGCAGCACGGCACCTGTCAAAGTCAGAGGAAAAATGATGCTGCTGAAATGAAATAAAAGCCACCACCTGGACATGAGTTTTATTTAAATCAGCAGATAGAACAGGCTGCTGACTCAAATATTACACAGGACCTAGACAAAAAGTGGATGTAAGACTTTCAGAGCTACAGGAATCTAAACAGTGCCTGGATGGGAGACATCTGCAATGAGCAAAAACACAATGGTGATGTTTCAACCGTAAAGGCATTTGGGACTGCGAGTTAAGAAAATTTCAGCAATACTGATCTGATGTCTAGACACTCACAAGGAGCTGCTGGAGGCCCATATTTTAGTTTGGCAGGAAGGTCTGCAGAAGGCAGTTGGAGGAGCTGTCACACAGCAGAGGCAACAGCACCATCCTGTCCTCGCTTCCACTTGCGTGACTGCCGTTCACCGCCACAGAGCTGCCTGTGCCCAGACTGAGGCAGCCAGAGCTGCTCTTCTCCCCATCATGTTTTCAAGCTGTCAGGGCTTCACTTTGACAAACATTCCAGTGGGAATAGCATCACGGTGTCTCACAGGAAGAATAACTGCAATCGTCTGTGAACAAAAAACACAAAGCTCTACTGCACTGTTTGAGCTCCTTCTGGAGAGGACATCAACTGCAGTAAGAGTGTTATTAATTATGGCTCATAAAAGAAGGAGAACTACTCTGGATGATTAAATGTTATTTTTTTTTTTCCTGGGTTCTAATAATTTCACACTATTTTAAAAGTAAATAAATGAGGCTGCCATTCTGAGAAAGAAGCCACAGTTTATTGCCCTAATTAAGCCTCTATTTATCACAAAACTTCTGGTTCACCCTCCCCTCAACACTAAAATTATGTTATAAATAAGAATCTGAAGATCCAAATCCCACTTAAGTCAGCAGTGATTCATTTTGCTAAACTACTGTTACCTCAGGGTAGACATATTTTAAACCACACTGAAATAATTACTTGGTCCTTGTGGTGTTTCCTGAACTTGAAAGCAAAACATAAAAGTTGACATTTGCTCTACAGCAGGACAGGTAAGAGCCCACCACTGTTTCTACAGCAGCCAGCTTCTTAAGTGAGAAATTCTCATTAATCAGGAGCTGCTTGGGCAGGTTAAGTGAAGCAGAAGAGAAAAATTCTGTGTTCCATCACAGATCCAATGGGTGACAGTGTCCAGCCTAGAAAATACATTGCCCTGGGGATGTTTGCTGTGACAGTCTCCATTTTTGCCTCTAAAAGGGCCTCTGTTCATTTACCAAAAACATTTCTGAGCAATACCTCATCCCTGATTGTTAAGGTGGCATTTACAAAATGCCACAAGTCCTGGATGAAATGTGTCAGGATGACAGCTTCACAGATGGAAATCTCCTTTTCTGACCCTTAAGATTCATATAATCTGGAAAACAAAGATACCAAGATGATGAGGATTTGGAAGTTTAAGTACCTGATTTGCAAGCACAATTAGGTATTTACATTTCAGAATATCGCAGAATTTCAGCCTGCAGACAAAGATAGGAGCAGAAAGAAAGGCCTTGTCAAGACAGATAACAGGAGGCTAAAATTTGTACCACTATTTGGCAAGACTATCAGAGCCCTCTGCCCAGAACAGTGCTCACATCATCATTTTCTTCTGCTTCCTCTGAAATCCATGGCCAGCTACTTCTATCAATATTTTTCCCAGCTGACAGTTGCTAGATCCAGCTCAGGAAGAAACTCATCATTAATAATGTTGCCTGTGATTGCTCTTTAGTTTCTTGCACGATCTTTTCCCATTTTCCCAGATTCTTCCAGCAATGATGTGGCTGGAGATGCCCAGCCTGCAGTGACCAGGGCCCTGTGATAGGAACCTACTCCCCTGAGAAATAAAAAGGTGAAAACAATGCAGTTCATGTGGGCAGCATCACTAACCACACTTCTCATTTGCTGCTCCTCTCACCACCATGAAGGATTCTCCAAAGACACAGGGAAGGTTCATTATCAAGCACTGCATGGATGAAAAAACCCAGAAGCCCACAGTTCATCAGCTTACACTTACACTGGGAGCAAATAGAGGTCTTCAAATATCTGCCTCAGCTACTCAATCAACAAAGGATTTACTTTAAAAAAAACCATTAATTTTCAGGACACTGTTATATTGTCCTGCAAGGACACAGTTTTGTTCTGCTGGATTATGGGGTGGCTGTCCTTGCTCACTCACCCCTCACAGCAACACACTCTCACCTTCTCTTGGCAGTAACTCAGCAAGACAGGCCCATATTGAACACTGGTTAAGCCAGACAGGAAGAAATGGAAACATTACACTGTGTTTTCTGAACAAATTAAAATTTCACTCCTGGTTCTCTGAAAGCCTGAACACCAACTACTCCATTCACTCTGCCCTGCATGGCCAATGGGTACAGATAGGTGTGAGCAGCAAACCACAGCAAACCCCTCAAATGGGACGGATGCTCAGCACTGCAGAGCTGGAGCATTTAATTTCTCATCCACAGGCAGAGTCAGCAGAGAGAGAGCAGCAATTCCTGCCCACCTTCACCTCCTCAGCAGAAGGGACCAAAAGAGTCTCACAACCATGGCTAACTCTTCTGACTGAAGAAACACAGAATGAACCATGGCATTGACTTACAAATGTCTACAGGGACTTGCCAAGCAATGATTTGGTTGGGGTGTATCTAAAAATCTAAGTCCATAATTCAATATTTAACCTGGCCAAGCAACAGCTCAAAAATATTCCTCCCACGGAGGCCCAAAACATACATGCTGTTAAATCTAAAAATGGCATTCCCCTGTATTTTGTTTCATGACTGACAGATGCTGTTCATCCTCCCAGTTCTAGTAGCCAGAAAGAGTTATAAAAAGAGGGACTAAAAAAAGATGAGAAATTGGAAGAATCAAGTCTGGTGAGAGTTACCAATCTGTCTTGCACAGGTGAAGACATGGCTGAATTATTATAAACCTCTCTATTTTTGATATTTCTGAAAGATTCCCATATTACATTCTAAAGGCTTTTAATTTCAAACCATTCTTTAAGGTTTTTAATTGTTATTATTATTACTATTAAAATAAATAGACCTGTAGTTGAGAAAATCCCCCTAAGAGTAATACCTCCAGTGTTCAGATTTTAAGTTGTGTAATCAGCTAAATGAAAATAAACCATGTCTTTATTTCAGCATTGCACTCCCTGAGACAATAATTCATACATGAGTTTAATCATAAGATAATAGAGTTGTATGTGACCAAAACAGTGTAATTATTATCAAAAAACACTATGGAGAAAAATGAGATTCCACAGTAAACATGGTTCCCTACATCTACCCACCCCATAGGAAATATCCATAAAAAGAATAACAGTTTTTATATAGGAAAAGAGTACCTTGGATAAACTGGCTATAAAAAAAAAAATCCTCAGTCCTCAAGACTTCCAGAAATCTTGCAGATTTTTGCTGAAAACTAAATACCCACTTCATTTCATGACAGGCACTAACAAGCTTGATTTCCTTCTTTATAAGTGTCATCAAACCCAGAAATATTGATTTCCAGTTTGGACAACTGGTGTCAGATACAGCACTGTGCTTTCATGTAAAATTCATCACAGAAATCCTTGCAGCCTTCTCATTAAGGTCTGTATATATCTGCCTACTAATAAGTGAAATTACTTATCTCCCTCAGAAATATAAATAGTTGTTGACTAAACATCAGCTTTTAGTAATCAAATGCAAATAATCTCTCCTCAATATGAAAATTGTTTCTGACATGAAGTAATGTATGAATCAGGATCCTCCAAATGAGCATTTTTGCACTCCAATTCAACACGGAGAGTTATGCTCCTGTGGTTTGCTATACACACAGCAATTACACCTGCAGTAACTCTCCCACTGGGTCTGAAATCATCTTTTCTTGGAGGGTTTCTGTCCATATCCACGTGGACAAGTCCCAGAGCTTTAGTTCAGGCCCACATGATCACACATTCTGGGTGCCCCATCCCTGGAAGTGTTCAGGGTCTCACTGGATGGGGCTCTGAGCAGCCTGGGTTAGTGGAATGTGTCTCTGCTCATGGCAGGGGAGGTAGAACCAGATTATTTTTAATGCCCTCTCCAACCTATTCTTAATTGACTTAATAATTAATGAACCTACTTTCATTATGTTCCAAGGGTTTAAGCAAAAGAGGAGGGAATCAGAGGCAGAGTTAGCTTCTGGAGGAATTACCAAGCCAAAAATTGTAACTGTCTCTCTTGCCATCTGCTCTGAGAATGCAAAAAAAGCAGCTCAGGCATGAAAAGAACAACAAGAATTCCTTTCCAAGAGCAGCAAATAAGACACCCTGGAAGCACCCACACCCAGAAAAGCATCTGTGTAAACCTTTAATTCTTTGTGAATCTGCATTGCTTTCCACTCCATATTCTGGCTTTCATGTACTGCACTGACTTCCCAGGCTCTCCCAGTGCATTGTCCTGCAAGTTCAGGTATCTCCTTCACAGCTGTGCATCTGGAGCATCTCAGCATGGATAAAAGGGACAGTGCATTATTTTAGTTCCTTTGGTGATGTGGCCCTTCCATTTGCTCAGACTTTTACCTTCCCATGTAGAAGTGGTGAATATTTGACAGATATTTATGAATAATTTCGAGATCTGCAGATAAAAATTATAATACAGGTGCATGCTGTTATTTCTCATAATTAGAGGAAAGAGTTCTAAGAGTTTCTAGGATCTAAAACAGCTGCTAATGACCTCTGGCAAACCACTCATATTTCCTGGTTTCCACACATACACTTAATATGATCCAGAGTTTTAAGAGAGAGGTAGAAAGTGGAACCTAACAAATAGCTCAGTAAAATCTTCCTGAAAGTAGACAAGACATAAGGAAATCTAAATAGTTTGAGACCATGAAATAGCTGGGAAAATTGTGAGATGATTCAAAAAGAGATTTAAAACCTAGATATAATTCCTGACTGATAGATTCTTTGTTTCATCATTGGAAAATTCCACAAGGAAAGAGGCTCAGCATTCGTGAAGGAATGGGAACACCTCAGTTTGCTACAGAAAGCTGATGTGAAATGGTTCACACAGATGTGTTAGTAGATACAGGTTTGCATCAAGACAACATCTCTGAATGCATGATCTCACTGCTGTAAAATTATCTTGCAATAGAGGGAGGGAGAGGGAACAGGGAGGAAGGATGACTGCAGATAATCTCATGGAGATGCTCAGAAATACTAATCAGGTTCAGCTACCTCACCAGCCACTCTGGTTTGCACAAAAGAATTTTCTCAGTACATTAAAAAAAAACCCCTATAACCAGAGGGGAATCAAATGAAGAGAAATTAAATTAGAACTGGAGCAAAGGGAGATGTGTCCAGCCACAAGAGAGTCTACAACACAAGACATTTTGCAGAGTCAAAAAGGCAAGTGGACTGTGTGAGATAGCAGGAGATAGGATCGTGAAACCATCAGCAATTGTGTGCAGGTGCAGGATTAGGTAACCACCAGCAGTTGCACATAGCTGCAGGGAGAGGCTCTTTGTTCCCTAAATTACCTGTGGTACCCATTATCTTTGGGATGAGTTTGGCTAGAGACCCAGAGAATGCAGAAGATGCCATCTCAGCTAAATGAAGAGATCCTGTCTGTTTTCCAGTAGCTTGTATATAATACAAGTGGTTGATGTTCCATGCACTCGCTCCTCTCAAGACTCCGATCAAACCCTAAAGCATTGCTGGAAAGGAAAAAAAGAGATTTAAAAAGCATAGATAGTTCCAATAAAATCCCATGCTCACCAAAAATGTAGGTACCCGTTCCCTGCTGGTAGGCTGAGTCAACAAGGCAGCCAAGTTAAGGCTGGATGATAAAAACTCTTGTGAATACCTGGACACAAGGCACAGAGAAGATGGATTTTAAAAGGAGTTTCATCCAAGTAGGAACTGGAATTTATCTTGCAGTTTCTCCCTGAAATTGTTGTTTCTAATCATTATTGAATGACTCAAAGGCCAACAGTGAAATCTGTTTTTTGAGCCCGGAGTTGTTTGCCACAAGCTGAAGTTAAAACAATTTGTGACAGAAGCAGCATTGTTATATCAACAGCCTAACAGGGTTTTATTAACACATACACAACCTCATTACAGCCTGGATCAATCTCAGCTCAATCAGATATTGCATATTTTATAAGACAGACCATCATAGAGAGATCACCCAGACAGCCTTAGCAGAGCAAGCAATAGGGCAGGTTTACAGGACTACCATGGGATTACTTTCAAAGAAATAACCCTAAAAGCTTGAGGGACTACTTCACACCCAAATCCCAGTGTGGAACACCATAAATTCCTTCTCTTGACTCTACTTTCAACCTAACCTCATAAGCCAACTCTCAGTCCTGCTCATGTCAAGCACAGACAGCTGAAGAAGCAGAGCCACACATTCTCTCCCCACATCACTCCCCCCCATTCCAGGATTTTGGCATGGAGATTTTTTTCCAATTACCATTTATATATTTATCGTTGCTAAATTTTGGCAGGTTTTGTGGGGTTTGGGTTTTCTTTTTTGGTTTTGTTGTCTTGCTTCCTTTTTTTTATCCTTATCTGGAACTTGTTGTCTTAAGTACCACTTTAGCTGCTGCCTGAGAGGGCCATTTGAATATGCAAGTTCCCAAAGCCAACTCCCTATTTTGCAGGTCACTCAGCCAAGTTTTGGCCATAAACCCAAGTCCCTGCATGGTTGGGTTATTCTCCCCTTTTCTGCTCCTCTCTCAAAGCACTTCCCAGATGAGAAGAGAAGCTTATCCAGGAGATCTTTCCATGAGGTCTCTCCACCCAGCTCTTCCCTCCAGCTAGGGCCTACTGCAGTCTGGTGCCAAAACCAGCAAGATGCAGCATGTGTGGAAGTACTGTTTATTTTCTAGGGGAATAACTGCAACCTGTCTCCTCACTTCCACCCTCCTAAAGGCTACAGACATCCCAAGCACCCCCTCGTGCCTTTCCAACTGCACTGAACTCTGCTGGAGGAGCCCACAAGAGAGTTCTGGGGATGGATGCACACAAGAAGAGCTGGAGTCCACTGAGAATATCTTCAGGGAACTGAAAATTTGATTTTTGTAGTGAACTCTTTAGGAAACAACTATCTAGCATTCACCCATGGCTACGTCAAAAGACAGATGGCCCATACAAGAACGGCAGAACATTTTCTCTGTGAACATTTATGCTGTAAAGCCTTGGCTGTTTATTGTAGAGGTTAATGAAGCTGTGAAGAGAACATGGTCTTGCGGAGATTATTGCTTCTGGGCAGCACAGAGCACCAGCCATTCTTAATCCAAACGAAAGGCATGACAGATAGACCAATTAAAAGTGTTTCCAAACAAGCTCTGAGACACAGGGCAGCTGTAACGTGACTATTTTTTCTAATACCCCTATCCTACAAGCACTATCTAATTGCAGTGCCTAGTAGCCTCTGAATTCAGCACCCTTAAAAAGATTTGCAGTGCATTGCTTGTAAATCAACCCAGTCCATTCATGTGATCCAGGCTCATACAGAAGCCAAAAAATCCCCATCAGAGCAAATTTGCTGCTTTTTTATTTATTTCTTGCCTCAGCAGCCAAAGATTATTTCTGTTGTCTGAGAAAAGCACAAGTATTCAGAAAAGTGCTGCTTATCCAGTCCCCTTGGTAGCTCAATATTTTTCTTAAACCATCACAAAAGCTTTTTATCCTGCAGAGAGAGTCCACATGCATTCATGGCTGTTCACATATATACACACTGCTTGGGAAACTCTCCCATAAATGCTTTGATATAATATCATACAATCATAAAATTCTCTCTGAGGGAGAAGTTTTGTTCTCAGGCATGTAGTCTGCCTTAGTCTGTCTGGATGCATAGAAAATCCATAAAGGAGAGGGACCAGATACAACCTCTATTTATAATAACAATTTTGGGTTTATGGTTAAGCAAGCAGAGAAAAGAAAAAAGAAATAAAAGTTTTTCCTTCTTAAATCTTCAGTAGTCATTCATATTCCTTTACAAATCCTTTACAAGAGGAGTAGAACAGGCACCTTTAGGACTCAGCAGAATAGGGGCCTCTACTAGATGCAGAAATTGGAGCCATGCCTGAAACTACGTCATTCCCACCATCCCAGAATTACAGACTAAACTCACTAAACAGGTGTTGGTCAGTGAAAGGCAGGAAACTGCATTCTCACCCTTGCTGTGGATTCTACCTACTATTGGTGGACACTTAAGCACAATAAAATGCTTCCAACTTTTGGCTGGCTTTTTTTTTTCTTGACTGTTCATTGTTTTGCATCTATTTTTCAATAATGGGCTGCTCCAGATCTCAGTGGAGAAGCAGAGCAGAGCTCAACATTCCTACTTTCCAACAGATATTAGCACCAAAGTACCAAAAGAGGAACAGACCAAGGAGGAGTTCCTGATCCTGCATGACCACACCTGAAAACCTGCAGGAAGGACTTGAGCCCAGGGGGAACAGGCTTCAAGTGAAGGGAAATCTGTGCCTTGGAACTTGTCTCAGACTCCATCAGTGTCCTTGAATCCAAATCCTGGGACTCTTTCACTGGTCAGGATGTTCATCAGTGACATCAGGATATCACTGAGTCTGTCACTGGAATGTGCCTCTGTTCACCTCAGCTCCTCTATTTATCTGTGCTGCTGCCACTCATTCAGGTGTCAGTGTGCAGGAACAGGACTGACACAAACTGCAGAGTTACCATTTTCTTATAAAAGAGTCTTTCTCGAGCTGTGCTTTACTTCAACATTCCTTCAGAGTGGCCTCAAATGATTGTGTTTTGCCACAGACTGGGAGACACTGCTAGGGGAATATCAAGAATGTGGAATTTAAACACCTTGTCTCCTCAATTCACAGATTAACCAGTCACAGAAAAATAAAACTGTAACCCAAAACTCCCTAATCTCATATTCCATTAATAGAATAACCAAGACCATCATTTGAGGAAGCTCCAAAGACAAAAGCTTGCTGGCTCTAGGGGTATTATTTCAATGAGAAAAATGAATAGATATATAGAGAAAACTAAATAAATACATACAGCATTGTATTTATTTTACAGGGATATTTTTTCAAGGAAAAAAATACCTTTTCTGGAGAGCATGTTGTTTTAGAGGTAGATTTTTCCATGAAAATATATTCCCTCCTTTCTTCCTGGCTCTTCTCCTCAGATTTTCTGGTTTTCTTTGCCCAAAGGTGTTGGCTCCTTTTCTCTGGCTTGGCCCTCTATGGGTTTCAAGATTATTCCAAGTTGTTTTTACACAGCCTTCTGGATCACGTTAGGAAAAGGTGCTTTAAAAACATGTTAAAATAATGTTATTTTTAAACAGAGTTCAGGACTGACAAAGGCACTGGGCTGACTGATGATCCAATTTGTTTCCATTAGGAATACATTACCAGTGGGCCAGTCAAAAAGCATGTAGAAAATGTTTATTGACATTTCCATGTAAATATCTGTCATTAGCTCTTCTTTAACACAACCAGGCTCCAAACCACGTGTAGTTTTTAGCTCCTTCTCATTGAAGCAGCCATTTACTCTGCACCTTGCAGGTGTGTGGAGGAGCACCAAGGCCAGAGCCAAGCAGGGGAGGCTGTGCATGAGCTGCCAAGGAGCCCATTCCATTCCTTCCTGCACCAGGGCTGGGAGAAAACTGGAGCAAAGACCCTCAGAAGAGTTTCCACACACACCTCTGTGCTTTGGCCAAACTCATTGGGTGAGGTTTTACTGAAACAGGAGCTGGATCATGACGGGAGGTCAAGTAAAGGATGAATTTGTGCCCGGCTGCCTCATGCTCAGGGCACAGCTTCACCTGCTTAGCCTCACACAGTTAAGCCATAATCAAATCTTGGCAAGACAGGTTCAGGCATGAACACACAGAGCAGGAGGAAATCCATCCACAAAGAGGGCAAGTGCAAGCAAACAGAACAGCCCTCACCAAAGCAATGCCAAAATATCAACAGAATTCTGCCCAAACCATCCTTGGGTGCTCCTGAAAGCAAACTTGTTCTGCCATGGGTTTGGGCAGAGAGCAGCTCTCATGGCTCACAGCTGGGATGTCCCATCAGCTGTGACTTCAGCTGGGTTCCAGAGACAAAAAAGACTCAAGATTCCCTGAAAGCCAAATCCCAGAAGGAGTTGGGCAGGTTTCATACACACACACAAAATAGCCACAGCAGGACAAGGCCTGCTCTTGGCCTTCAGCTCATCCCTGCAGCAGAGAGAAAAGCACAGAAAGCCCCTTCACACCCCTGGCTTTCTCAAGGGTGTGTTTGTTCCTGATTTGACTCCTCTCCTTTCAGAGTACACAAACCTGAGCTTCCTGCCTGGCTGTGTGCTCAGTGTGTGTCACTGTGCCTTCATTGTTGTGAATTGTTTGCTAATTTCTGGGCAGCAGCCCCACTTTCCACACCACTGGGATTATGTAAAGGGGGCAGGGATGATGCAGAGCCTTTGGTCATTCACCTCTCAACAGGGGAGCTCATTGATTTAACTACAAAAGTTCACACTGTGCTGAGAGCTCTGAATTTCTCCATACCACAACTTCAAACTTTTATAAACATTACTATCAGCATTGCTATTAAAACACAGTTTCTGCTCTCAGAAGAGGAGAAATCTGTCCTAACACAATAAACTACTGATTGTTTTGAAAGCTGGAGTTGAACAATATAGCACTGCTAGCCCTAGGACAAAACTCAGAGACCTAATAGTCTCTGAATTTCACATGCCTCATACTGAGAAAAAAAAATACACTTTTTCAAATAAAACTGGTCATTTTTTAGAAAACAATTTACAAAGATACCAACACAGAGGGTAAGATTCATGCCATGTGCTGAAAAACTGGCTTCTTGATATTTCCTGAAGTCTCTTCCACTTCCTGATCCAAACTCCATCAGTTCCAGTTCCATCAGAAGAGATCCCCATCTCTCTCATTAAGGGGAAGCCATTGCCATGGCTAGCTCTAAAATGGAGCCTATATGGTAAAAAAGGGTTCTGAATCTACCTAGAGAGCATTCAGAATCAGCACTTCAAAGGAAGGAACAACAACATATTCAACTACACTAAACCCAGAAAAAAAGTAATCTCACTCCAACAAAATTCCTTTGCATTGTTTCAGCAATTTTAAAAGAGAGTAAAAAATTAAATAATGCAATTTTTTAAAATATTAAAAACTACTTGGGTTATTTTTGAGTGCATTTGCCCCATCACATCCAAGGTGCAGCTCCCCTTGCTGTTCACAGAGCACAGAATCCCACACTGTCCACGCAGGGCTCAGCCAGCTGAGGACTCCTTTTGGGCTCAGAGGCAGCTGTACTGCCAGAATCTCACACAATGCTTAGCAAGAAAACTTATTCCAGCGAATCAGTGCATCTGACAAACAGGAAAAGGGTCACAGCTCTGAGAAATGGGTTCCCAGTGCATTCCCTTCACACACACAACCTTGCTCTCCCCAGCTGAACAGCTGGGAGCCAGCTGAAATATAAGAACCTCTCCCCTCCAGACTGGGCTCTCTATCTGGGGTTTAAGACAATTACACAGTTATTTGGTGTAAGAAAAGTCAGTCAAGGGGGAGACAAATTGTTTTATTTCTCACCCAGCTACATAATAGATTTCTAGGAGTGCTAACCCATCTGTCTTCCCACTATTTTACTTTCATTATAAGGTTGGGAATGGGAAGTCATTTTTCACAAGAAGGATCTTTAACTGGTAAGAAATTAAACTGCCCAAACTGGAGTGTCCTGCAGAATGGAACATCTATTATCTGGGGCCCATGGCTTAGGTTGCACCTTATTTATCATCACAGCAGGTCCTGCTCCAAACCCAGCCTCGCTCACCAAGCTCCCAAGACACAAAGATGGTTGAAAGACGTGTGACAATGAGACAAAAAGGTCCAAAAATCCAAAACCTCATTTTAAAGTAAGGCAGTAGAGGATCCAAACTGAGCAGCTGTGCTGAGAGAAACAGGACTGTCTCCCAGAGCAACCCATCCTCCCAAACTGAGTGGGCAGATCTGTCTTTCACCATCCCCAGCCTCTCCACCTCAGCACATCCTCCACTCCACTGCTGCTGCCAAGCTCCTGTCCTGTCAGGAATAAACAACACATGGGCATCATCCCTTGTGATCAGTCCCAGGCAGATCAAAGCTTCCACCACCACTTTCCTGCCCCAGCATGATGGCACATTTCACCATGCTGACTGTCCCCATCACTGGTGAATGTCCCAGGCCCTCAGAGGACCTGAACTGGAATGGGCCTGGCAGCTCCTGCAGTGCAAAGGGCAGAATTATCCAAAATGCACAACTTAATCTTCCCTAATTCTCCTTCTGGGGCTGCCCAGAAGGGACGTGACACCGTTACATTTTTGCTCCTGGCATGTAGGGAGCATTTCACTTTTTCTTGGCAATTTATCTATCTTTATTTATTTATTTTACTGCCTGTTACAGCAGGCAGCTGAGCTGTGCTTCATCCTCTCAGATGTTTAAAGCATGAGGTGGCTGCAGTGGGTGTTCCTCATGGGTAACCCTTGCTGCCATAATGTTGTGCAGATCCCTGCACTCTGCTCCTGGTTGAAATAGAAAATTAGATTCTTAGGAAAAACAAACACATGAGGTATAAGCAACGTTTCCCTGTGAGGATATTGCCACTGTAACCAATTTGTTCTAATAGCAAACTTCAACCACTGGTAAAAGCTGCAAAAATAATAATGATTTTTAAAACCACCCTCTTCAGCTGCTACCTGTGAGTATTTTGGGGTTTTTTACCCTTATAGGCAGTCTTCTGTTATGCTTTCAGATAGATAGCTCTGGTTTATTGATTTTCTTCAAAAAGTTGATGTTAGTAATAATCTCAGATTTCTCACTAGGGGATGAAATTTTAAGACTCATCCTTGTCACTTCCATTTTTTTACTGCTACAGCTTCCTTGAAAGAGGAGGAAAGCACTTCATCTACGTGTTCCAGGGGCAAACATATTTCCAGCACCTCTTTGCTTGCATGTCATGCAAGCACATCTACCCTCTCACCCACCACAGATCTCTTCTCTTCCAGTCTCAGCTGAACACCCTGAAGAACCCAGTGGTCCAGGGCTGCTTCCTTTGCTGTTCAGCAGGAGTTCCAGTAACTGCCATCTACTATTTATGAGACTAAGGCTATAAATTAATTGCTTCTAAACACTATCATTGCAATCACCAAGAGTCCTTGTAAGCAATTATATGGATTTTAGAGCCCATGAAAGAATAAAAAAGCCTACAAGTCGAACCTTTTTGCACCAAAAGTTTGCTTCTTTCTTTTTTCATAGGCAAAATAATCCCAGAGAGAAACAGGCTGAATTATTGTGACCTTTCTGCCTCCCAACTTTTTAATTAGTAGAATTGCACAGTTCTGGCTTAAAATACTGTCACCCTGAGACTATGGTGATTGACTTTGACTTTACTGAACATGAAAGGTGTATTTACTATATAAATTGCAGGTCTGTGCTCTTCTGAACGACACTTGCATTCATCTGAATGTCACACATCAGACCACCTTATAAACATGTTATTTAAGACTCTCAGTATGCCAGAAAGAAAAGGCAAAGGTTGAAAACCTTCTCTACTGCAATTGTTTCAATTGCTGTCTTCATCCTCTATTTTACATCACGAAAAACTGGAAATTACAGAGCACCAAAGACTCAGGAGCAGAGTGCAGGGCTGTGAGAACAAAAAAAGTAATCAAGATAAAAACCAGGATATCTATTGTCAGGAAAACCTGTCTTAGAGTAATGAGGAGAATTGTTTTCACAGCCCAAAGACTAACTTCCGAGAACAAATCTCTGTTCAAATAAATTCACTGCTTTGTACAAAGGTTCATAGGTTACACACCTGCACACACCATGACAGCTTCCCTTTCAAAAGGTGCCTCAAATATGAGTCCAACACACTGCTCAGTAAAACAAGAGGCAGGTCTTGGCTTTGAGCTATGACAACCTTTTGTTAAAAACCTTTTCACATGTTAGTGCCCTGCTGAGAGAAGTAAATACCCAAGCACAGAGTTGAACACAATGAAGTTTCCTCAATATTTCTATTTTTCACTCTGTCACCTTTTGGCCATTAAAATCAGTGTATACACACAAACAACTTGAATAAAACCCACAGGTGCAAAGCTCTGTTTCCAACCCCCCTGCCATGGGTGCCACCAGACCAGGCTGCTCCAAGCCCCATCCAACCTGGCCCTGAACACTTCCAGGGATGAGGCATCCACAGCTCCTTTGGTGTTGCAAGTGTCTATCTAAGCTGTAAAAGGAATGAATGTTCTTCAGGCAATGCTGCTGGGTTCACTGAGAGACTTAACTCAGAAACATTTCTCACGCTGTCTCTGGTGCTCAGGCCAGCTTTGAGTTAGTTCATATATCTGCCAAAGCACAGGTATTGCCTTTGCTGGGGGGACTCATAAAATTCATTACCAGGACCTTGAGGATTTATTAGAATTTCTTTCATAAGGTCAAATCAATCAGAGAGATTTGTGTGAGTTTCATTGAGCAGCACTGGGGGTGTTGTGGCCCTGGCTCAGCTCCCCTTGCTAACACAACAGAAACCCAGTATCTGATCTTCCTAAAGGAACTGAGTCATGGTTTCAAAAACCCCATCCAAGCTTTACTGCTCACACCTGCACCGAGCACTCAGAGGTGTGTTCTGCACACATACCTTTGCCATCTCCTCAGCATCTTACTCAACACACATTTCCCAAAAGTACCCAGCTGGCACCAGCACGTTCCTTTGGAAGCCAGACCACGCTGCCATGTGGAATCACTCCAGGGAAGACAACTTTTATCTGCTGAGAGCCTGACCTAGATGTACCTGCTTAACTTTGGGCACCCTATAACTCTGTGTCTTCATTTGCAACAGCCTGATCTGTTAATTACATCCAACCTGCTAGGAAAACTCATTTTTAGTTCTTTCCCTCTAAGTGCATAATCAGGTCTTTGCCTCTGCTGTGTATAGGGATGGGTGGAGTAGAAGGAAGACTGAAAGAGGGGATGTATTTTTTTTTTAATTTTTTAAAGAGGTGTGATGTGATTTTTATTGTATGACTATTCACCTGCTTTCTGTGACCTCCTAAGCATATTTAAGAGGGAATTTGACACTGCGACCGAACATGAGGCTGGGGGAGAAGTCAGCTAACAAAAACCACATGTGCTCAAGCATTTTGCTTTGCCTTGCTAATATTGAAGAGATTTGTTTTGCTCGGTAAAGCACTTGAATTTCAGCTCAGTCCTGCAGGGAAAAAGCTAATCCTCAAGTTATGGCAAAGCAGGCAGTTGATATGGGGAAGGAAGGAGGGGGCCAGAGAACCAGGGGAAGGAGAAAGGAAGGATTCAGCATTTTAGCCTGACCTGACTCCAGGTTCACACGAGAAGAGGTGAAGCTGCAGCTGTCATGCCGAAGGGAAACGCAGTCATTTATAAACCCAAGGAAGTCTCCTGGGAAAGAGAAGTAACATTAAAAAAAAAAAAAGAAAAAGCATTCCTCAAGACTAGAGCTAAGGGCAGGTTTTTCCCACCGTGTGAGAGAGCCAGTGCAACCAGACCAAACTCTGGCACCACTCTCAGAGCAGTTCTGGCCAAGCTTCCTCCCTGCCCCAGCAGGGGCAGATGCCATCAGCCTTTTCCACATCATCTCTCCAGAAGGCCTCCTCCAGTGTGAGGAGCTCCACCATCAAAGCACACGAATCCATCCCTTTGCTGATGTACAAAAGATCTCATGGGAACAGCTACTGTCCAAAGTGGCTGAGAAAAAAACCCCAAATTACATCTCAACTCTCCTTCCCTCCCCCCATCCTGAATATCACTTTTGCTCAAGGTTTGGCTCATATCTTCTTTTGGTGAGCATGTGAAGATTCCCTGTGCAGCTGAATGGGGAGTAACCACTATGAATATGCATGATCTGATATTGGTATCTCTTTAGGTATTTCAGCACATCTCAGAGGTAAGAGAGAGAAGCAAGACTGAGTACTCATGAGGTTAACTTCCACTGCAAACAGCAAATCATTCAGAAAAGTGTTTGATCAACACAGAGATAGAAGACTGTACAGCAAACTGGTCTGTGACCTATAGGGCAGAACAACTCAAATTGCAAGAGGGGCTCATGGGGAAGGAGGAAAAAAATACAGCCAGCAGGATTCCCAGGCTAAAATAAAAACTACAGCTGCCAGCTGGTTTGTTCACATCGAATATCCAAACTGGGCTTTCTGGTTTCTCTAAAACTCATTTTGTGAGGAAAAATAAAATCGGGATAAAAATAAAATTCCTTTCTTATGGCATCTACTCGGGTTCATGGTTTCTGTGACCTGCCACTGAGAAAGATGTGATGGGAACACTCCTCCTTGTGCTAAGTGCTCTGGCAGCGAGTGCTTAGCCTGGCAGGGGAGCCCAGGGTTTCACCAAAGGGCAAATTATATCCTGCTAATTGAACCAGCATCGTTTTAGAGTCTCCCCATGAGCCTGTCAGGTTTGTGCATGGGCAACTGTGAAGATCTTAATGGACCTGGGAGGCTGAATCAAATAGAAGGACCAGGCAAGAGCAGAGAAAATGGGGCACAGCAGGAGGGTATCAAATCCTTTCGGGTTAATAACGCACCTTCCCGGGATGGGAAGCAGATGCCCAGAACTCGGGGCTGTGTTAGTTAATTACCATACATGAGAAAAACCCAGCAAGGCTCCCAGCACACACAAAGCTTTGGCAGAGAGAAAGGAGGGGCAGGGGAAAGAATCCAGCCCTCCCCCAGCAGTGCAATTAATACATTTGCTGCAGCTTTGTGTCACGTTCCCTCAGCACCACTCAGCTCCAGTTGTCAGCATCTGTCTGGAACGAGCTGCATGGAGAGGCAAAGGATAAGATTTCAGGAAAGGCTGGACTCCTCTGCTCAGGGATTTGTCCCATATAAATTGCCTGTCAGCTACAGCTGAAGTACAGTGTTGGCTGCTCTTCTCCTGGTGAGTAATAACAGGACTTTGCTGAACACAGAGGTACCTGATTTCCATGGAAACCAAAGTTTAGCTCTGCTCTGATGACTAAAATGCAGCTTACTTCCTTGTGAGAGGAGGTACCAAGGATGAAACACAAAAGGGGACTTGAAGGAGTATCTCTGCTTTTGCTCCTGGATCATCTCTGGTCTGCAAGAGCACAGAGCAGAAATGCAGAACAGCAACACCTGAGCATTGCTAAAAACCCTGACAAAATCAAGTATGTGCACAAAGACACAATTCCTTTTTCTGAGCCTGAGGAACCGGAGCAGAAAAAACAGATAAAAAGGAATTCTTTATTGTCCCAGATGTACTCAGTAAAGGATCTGAGGCCCAGAGAAGCTAAATAACTTGCCTGAGATGAAATAAAGGGTTGGAAGGTGGATCTAGCATATAAATCCACATGTTATTTGAGCCTGTTCAGTACTCTGACCCTGCTTTCTTTCTCATATGGTAACTCATAAATAGGCTTGGGTGTATACCTCATAACACCATTTATTACATACATACATCTTCCAGCATAGGCAACCCAGCTCCTTGTGGGATTTGAATTTTGTCTTTAATTGGCAGGCCTGTTTGTGGAACCAACAGGTGCATTAGAAGCGAGCACAAAATATGTGCTGCAAACCACGTTGTGAGAGACTAAGCCAGGGAGCAAACACAAAACCATCCAGCACCATCCAGCCCCTCCAGATGGCCAGGAGCCCTGGGAGGAGCTCCATGCCCTCCCAGCCAGCAGCCTGGGATGCCCTCAGGCTGCCCACACAGGCTCTGAGGAGGGCTTGACTCATTGCACCATCTTTTCCTTACCTCTCACACCTCTTCTCATCACTGCTTAATCCCAGTGAGTGAGTAGCAGGGCTCTCATACTCGATTCACTCTGCACACAAGAAAAAAAACATGCCAGGAGGAAAAAGCAAGAGTTGTGGCTGATGTGGAGTATCCCCATCACTGGCCAAACATCGTTCCCGACTCCTTTCTCCTTTCTGGTTGGTTTGTATGAGGGCAAGGAGCATCTGATGCTACCACTCCGTGCAGACCCACCTATACCTCAGAAGATGCAGGTTTGTGATAGGGACTGGAGAGGAAATTGTCTTTTAATATCTTCCTCCAGCTCATTTTGTTTCTGCTACCTAGTGCAAAAATCCCTTTAAAGGAAGAGCCACATTAAAACAGCTGAAAATTTCCTTTGTCCTCATCTCACTGAAATTATTTTTTCTTTTTAAAATTTGCTACAAACAAAGAGAATGGTTCAAATGGAAAGAAATTTTCTCTATTTTGATTTTAAAAAAAAAATTCATGGAAAATTTTGGGCCAAAGAAAGGGCGACATCTTCAAACTATGCACGAGACTGATATCTTCTCTTACCAGCCCCAGATGGGAGTGATGCCTACAGGAGTGTTTAAAATTAGTCTGTGTAACAGGACTGCTGCTACTGTTGATGCAGTCCTATAGCCAAATTTATTTCACTCTCAGTATGATTTTCCAGATGTTCAGCCAAGATCTGTCTCTTTGTGTCATTGTTAAGTGTGCCTGTACCTCCATACCACTCAGTGCCTCCCTCCTGGGAGTTTTTACCTCAATAACATATAGTTTATTTATTACTGTGACTCTTCTCACAAATTTAATCGTGGCAGTAGGTGAAAAGGGTTGGGACAGGAAGATAAAGCTCATCATGTGTATCTTAAGCCTCACCTCTCTCTCCAACAGAGAGCTACTTTCTCATCTGAAGACTAAAGATCCCCCGTCTGACACAGCAGCTTTTCAACAATCCCAGGAGGCAAAACAACATTGCATGAAACCTGGGACTACATCCCACTCCAAAGGACAAAATGACACACTCTAACAGGATTTACCCTGTGCAGGACTCAAGTCAATCGTTTTTCCCTTGAAAACAAGCTGCAAATAATTGGATAAGCAGTCTCCTATTTCCAGGGTATAGACCAACATACTTGGAGTTGCTCCAGCTCTGCTGCTGTGATAAACTCAGTTTATATTCTCCCTTCTGCACACACAGCTCACAAAGAAAAATTGGATTGCTAAAAGCAAAGCAAAGGTAAACACCAGTTTTGGAAGTTGGCCTTGTGCTATCCAGGATTCCTCCCCACTTAGAAGAGGAGCCACCAAATGTTGGTTGATTTTTAGTACACATTCTTCTCTTTGCTGAAACATCCAACTGCTGTTCAGGAAGGCCCAATTATGAAAAGAAAACCTGCCCCAAAAATATCCAGTAAATGCACACAGAGACCATTTTACAGTGGCCCCAGGTCAGTCACACCTCCCCAGGATGGAATCATCCCCAGCTGTGTTATGGTTGTCCCAGTCACACTGCTGGTCCCAGTCACACAACAAACTCCTCGAGGCTTGAATCCCATCTGAGTTTGTGCAGATGCCAGAAGGTTTCTCACATTCAGCAAACTGTTTCCCTTGGGCAGAAGCCTGGCCACACTCTTTATCCACCACTGCAGCCCCCAGGGTTGGTTCTTTTGGGGTGGGCACCATTGTCTGTCCCCAGGGGCCCTTCATATTGACAAATACTCATTCAGTCCACCAGGCCAGTCTTCCTACACTGGCTTTCAAGGGGGCCCTAAGACAAGGATGACAAAAAGAATATTATCCAACAATTCCCAGTCTTCCAAACATTCAAACCCTTTCTTGAACAAATCTTGGATTTTTTTTCCCCTGACTCAATTAGAAAGCTGTACTCATTTTTTCCCTGCCTTTAGCATCTCCCTTTGGTTTCTCCTTCCAAGGTAAGTTGCAGCATGAGCTGGCAGCCCCTCCTAACAGGAAAAAGAGCACACTCTGTGATCTTAGAGGGGTTTGGACTTGTGATTTACTCTGAACACGGCTATGGAGAAGCTCTCTCCAGGTGGGTTGTGCTGGACAGAGATGCTCTCTAAAATAGGGAGGACAGCGGGTATTTAAAGTGCTTAAAGCCATAGGATGGCACCAACCAGCTGGTCAAACAACCCAGTGATGAGGCACCAAGAGAGGTTTGCAGCAAAAGTGGAAGTCTCCTTGCTGAATTTTGGGAACAACTGCAAATATAGTTATGCCTCAAATGCCTCCATCAGCACACTGAAGCAGTTTTTTTTTTAATTTCTGGCTTTCTGAGAGGAATGCAGCTGGCTTTGGCTCCTCTGCTCTGCCTGCTGGGCGAGGAACCTGAAGAGGAGCTAAACCCAGCCCCAGAGCTGCCTTCTGTTGGAGCAGGCTGCATGCCCCATGGAAATCATCCCTGCCAGTCTGCCCCAAAGTTGTCTTCCAAGGTCCATACACACAGAAAAACTCAGGGAAGGTGCCTCAGTCTAGCCAGGCTGTTCTGGATGCCTTTAAGTTCTCTGTGAAGCCCTCAGGGCAGTGGTAGCCCAAGGATTCTCCAGCAAATGGGACCCTTTTATGGGAAAGTCTAGACTTCCTAATGACCTTGGAAAAGCAGCCAAGTGCTCCTCCACCCAGCCAGTGCTGCCTGCAGGCTGCTGTCTCTGTCCCACTGCCTGGGGAACCCTTCTCCTCCCACTGCTTCATATTCTGCAGCTGCTTTTGCTCTTCAATGCGACAAATCACTTTTTTCACAGACTTTCCTCCCCTGATAGTCCTTATCTCCGTGGTTAACACCATAATTCCATATCTCCATCACCAAACAGGTACCCTTAGAGGTAACACACTTCATGCTGTTGACTAAACACACTTATTTTCTTTTAAAAAAAATAAATTCAAGTAACTAATACATTTCCTGACTCGTTTCTATGTGCACCTTGCAACATTTCCTCTTTGCCAATGTTAGCTACTCAGCCAGCACAGCTTCCACTACTGCTCCCCTCCTCACACAGGCCAACTCCCACCACTCAGCAAGTGGGTTTTATTCCCATCTTACCTCCTCAGCAGCACACCAGACCAGTTTTCTCAGCTCCAACAGGAAAACTAAAATAACTAGAATGCAAAAAACCCCTTTGCAACCTTCCCCTCGGCACCCTTGACCTTTCCTTCCCTATACACAGGCTTCTAGCACAAACCACAGAGAGCAGAACCATAGGATGGTTTGGGTTGGAAGGAACCTTAGAGATCATCTCATTCCAGCCCTCTGCTCTGGGCAGGGACACCTTTTTCTAGAGCAGCACCTGGAGGAGCTGTGGCTGGTCCCTCTGCCACGTACAGGACACGTCCTCACACAAACCCCTCTGCCCCAAGGGGTCCTGACCCAACCCCTAAGGAGGGGGAAGCTCTCCCTGCTCTGTGAGCTGCAAACCCTCACACACACCCTCCCTGCACCTTGAAACCTGCTGAATGGCTCAGTTCAGCCCAGGAGCAGAGTGTTTGACTTCAGCAGAATTTAATCAAAGAGGCACAAGTTTCTTTGGCTGCCCCGGCGCTGACGCACGGCTCTCTTGCATTATGCTCCCTAATGAGGGCCACCTGAAGCCCAAAACTGTGTCTGAGCACAACACAGAGCTCTCTTTTCATCATGGGCTAACAGGAAAAAAAAAATAATAATAATACTCTGAGTATTTCTTGCTCACAGATAAACTTGGCCATGGCACTAAGGAAATTAAAGCAAATAGAGCCAGTCTGTCAACTGGAACGCTCTGCCTGCTGCCTGCCCTGGCTGTTACTTTACATGGGTCTTAAATTAAATGTCAAATAGTGTTTGGCACAAGAGCCTTGTGACTGCCCTTAGAGAAAATCTGACACCTTTGCTAACTGTTTCCCACTGCTTGGCGAGGGCTAGGGCAAGTACAGACTGTCTTACTGCTCTCTATTTTTTTTCCTTTATTTTTCTCCACCAAGAATGCATGAAAATAAAGAAATTTCTTGTGTTTATTCAAAGTGACTGCAAGGAGTTCAGTGCTAAGTGACATCAGGTACAATTTGGGGTGTTTAATTTCATTTGCCTTCCTGGCACTTCCACCCCAGTTAAGCTGACACAGCAAACATCCACCAGTGCTTTCTCATCTCTACCTGTTCCACTTTCAGTACTTTTGACTGAGTTTTAGCATCTTTTAGCAAACAAAAGCCTAACAACTCTACAGGTAAGGTCACCCTGTCACCTTGCAGTGCCAATACCCCTGTGCCACCCTGGTGAGCCACAACTTTTAGCAGCACCTGGAGGTTCCTTCCTGCAGCATCCCCAGGAGATAATCCACGCTCAGCACACTGGAGACCTCCCAGGAACTGGCATTCCCTAACACCAGATTAGAACTGGGCCCCGAGACAGCAGTTGGGCTATTATAAGGAAACAGCAATGACAACTGAGCCACAGCAACTCTCCATGAGCACACACAGAGCCAGAGGGAGATGGAAATGGGATTGCACCCAGCTGAGACCACCCAGGCTGCCTGCACCATGCCAGTCTTTGTGCAGGGCTGAGTCTGTCCCCTCCTGCCATTCTCTGCTCAATCCAAGCAAACCTATCCAAGTGCAAGGGTGCAGAATTCCCTCTGTCCCATCAGGAATTATTGAGGAACAGAGAGTGTTTATAGCAGGACTACAGTTCATGGAAGCAGAGCACCTGCCATGAAAGGACAAAAGCAAAACAAAGTTGTCATTAAGTGTCTGGATCTTGCTGCCTCCTGTTTGTCTCTTCCACCAGAAATGTGCTTTCCTTCAGGGTCTGGAAGGTTCTGCTGTGTCTCTGGATGACAAAGAGCTAACTGCCAATGGCCACAGATTATGTAAGTGTATACACAAATCTTAAATTCAGCTGAAGACCGAGTGCACTGTTCCTCACAGACACCTGGAATCCAGTTTGGGTTCACACACACTTCATCTCCACCCTGCTGCTTTAATCCCTGCAGAAAGTTCCTGGCAGCATCAGTGAGGGTTTCAGCTCTGCCTCTGTGCTCTGGGAAGCTCACACTGAGCTCAGAGTGCTGCTGCAAGGGCTGTGAGAAGATGAGCCTTTCCCATGGACTTGTTACTATTCCATGTCTGCACCCAGCTGGAGCTCAGGAGCTGCAGAGAGGAAAAACAGGAACCAATATATTTATTGTTTTAACCCCTCACCTCCCAGGAAAAAAAAAAAAAGGGAAAAAATAGAAGAAGCCTGTGGGTTGAGGTGAATTCCAGGCAAAGGCTGAAGGGATGTGAAGGGGAGGTGGTGAGTGGAATATATGAGGAAACAAGAGAACCAAGAATAGGTATTTTCTACTGTATTCCAATTAAACTGTACTATTCTGGATCCTGCATTGATGACACTGGCAGGCAGAACTCATACAGTGATGATGGTACTGAGTCTGTCCTGAATTTGTCCCTGCCCCTGTGGAAGTAGGAAAGATTGCTGGGGATGGGGAGCACAAGGGGCTCCTCCTCTTCTGTGGAAACTCCTTCACTGAGACAAAACCGTGCAAAGCTGGTGCCAGTCAGAGCTCAGTTCAAGGGATGTGAGGAGCTGAAAGTGCCTGAAGGCAAAAGCATAAAAATGGCTCCAAACTCTGCACTCACCTGCAGCAGGGAGGGCTGAGCTCTTGAACTGAGCTGAAATACATTTGTGTAGTCAGCAGAGCCTTTCATCTCAGCAACTTGGCTGATGTGCACAGTGTTAAGTAGTACACACTCCAAATCACACGCCCGATGCAGAAGAATTAAGTGACAATTACCCAAAGGTTCCCCAGCACGCTCCTGGAGCTGATGAGGGAGCACTCACTGGTAGACACCCCCCACTTGCCAGCACCTCCCTATCGAGGGCAATCTCAAAACCCATTTCTTCTGCTCAGCAGTTTTTTGCTGTTACAGAGAGATGGCACAGGATCACCAAGCAGCACAGTGACAGCTGACTGGAAACACAGTAGGAAATAAGTATTTTCTTCTTCCTTTTTTTTTTTTTTCCTCCCCCAGGCAGCCTGTAGCTCTCTGTGATATTCTCTGCTGATGGGTCAAGCAGAGCAGGAAAGACCCTCAGTACTTCCTATGCAAAGGGAAGCCTAGTGGGATAAAAGAGATGCTCCTCTTTTCCTCATCCTTACCTCTCCCACCTTATTTTCCAACACATAACTCCTTGGTTTGAATGAACTCCTGAACTGCTGCAAGGCTCTGCTTAATTTCCTACATGCCCCCGAGGCCTCCCAGGGCTTAAAAGAAAAAAAACACCTTTGGAAATGATCAAGTATAGTGCAGGGGAACTTCCATCCTATGAAGTGCAGTTATTTGTAAACTGCTGTGCAATCAAAGCGCTGCCTGGGCACAGCAGGAGTGAGGGAAGGCTGCCATGGGCTGTGCCTGCTACAGTCACTCTCCTCAGCAGCTGACTGAGCTGCTAGCACTGGCTTGTGTCCCCCTAATGGGAGAGAACAGCCTCATCAAGAATTGGGTTAGAGGTGTGGGAGTGCAGTATATATATATATATATATATATATATATATAGTATGTAGCCCACCCTCCTCACTGCAGTTGCCTCTCTCCATGGAAAAAATCCTCTTAACTCCAGATGTTTTGCTCAACCAAGTGACAGACGCTGCTGTGAGACACTTCACCTCCAAAAAAAAAAATCAGTTTCCATCCAAAATGCAATGCAGGAATGGGAAAGACCCCTCCAGCACCATCCCCTGCAAGCCCCACTGCCCCAGGACCTACAGAAAACACAGCAGTTTTCATCCCACGTTTCCTCAACAGCAGTGAGTGGTGCTGCACAGGCAGAGGGTCATCACTGGAATGCAAGTGTGGGCAGAGGAAAGTTTGGAAAGGAAAAAAAGTGCTTCTCCTGCCATCAACACTGTATCTGACAGGAGAGGAAAACAGGAAGAAGGATGCCAGCTGTTTTGATAGCTGTTCTCGGTCTAATGTTTCCTCCAAGGTAAATATACTCTCCTAAAGGAACAAGATCATAATGGGCCTGTGAAAATTTGCCTCTCAAAGCACTAGAAAACCCAAAGCACTGTACCACTCAGCCAGGAAAGGAAGGCAAAGATAAAAAATGCTGCTTGAGGGCTACAATATATTAAGACCTGACAGGAGAAGAGACATCCCACACAGCCAGAGAAGTCATTGGAAGAAGAGCCAACAACAATTACTGAGGTGATGTCTCAGTCTGTGAGAGAGGACTAGAGAAAAGCCTGGAGAGCGAGCTGACTCCTATTTTGCAAGCAAGACCTCAGCCCTGATCGTGTTTCACTTGCTCCACGGGACAGTTGGCAGCCCACAGCTGGACAAGACTGGCAGAGCTCCACCAGCATTCATCCAGCTGTGCCCACTGGCTCTGGCAGCCAGGAGCCTGACCATGGGGACTGCAGGCATTTACTGCTGTGCAGGGCCAGCCCTTCACCACTGCAACAACAGAGCACCTCAGAATGCACATTCTCCCCCTAGCACCTATGGGCAGCAGAGGATTTAACTGGAAAATGCTAATCCCTTTTAATAAGATGACCTTTATGGTCTGTACTTTGCTAGTTTTAATGAGCCCGCCTGCAAGGGTTGATTGATTTACTTGCCTGGTGCTCTTAGACTCAAATTTATTATAATTAAGTTGTTAGTTAAAGAAGTTTGCCTTGCTCACCATGCCTGGGACCTCAGGTCATTATTATTAGACTCTCACATGCATCACCCCCATCATTCTGCATCTAGAAATTAATGAGAGATTGGCAACACAGCTCCCCTCCCCTCCACCTCAGCCCTGCCATGGTTACTTTGGCAGCAGAGGGGCATGAGCAAATGGAAAGGCAGGCTGGAATATGGGTTTCTATGCAAAAGCAAAGAGCCTGACTCACAAAACCACTTGGAGCAGAGCGAGCAGAGGTGAGGGCAGCCCTCCAGCTGCAGGCACTGCTGCTCTCACAGCACTTGGGGGCAAGGAGCTGATGGTGAAGGTGCACAGAGCCTGGGCAGATTTCTGCATGCTGGATGAGGGAGGAGGACTGGAGAGCCATGCTCTTATTTACCTTATCAGTAAAACAGCTGTTTCCCCCTGCCCTTGTCTAGAGAATAAAGGGGCATTATACTCTCAGTGCAGTAAAGGGGCCGCGCTCGCAGGATTACATCACATCACCACCAGAGCCAGGGACCAAGCTCAGGAAGCCAAGGATTCAGCTCAGGAAGAGGCAGCAACAATTGCTGAGGTGATGTCTGCAAGGTACAGACCTGGGGAAGACACAGGACAGAGATTGCTCTTGTTTTGTGGGCTCCACCAGAGGCCAAGGGCTGGCAAACCCAAAGCTGCTCATGCCTTGCTGCACTCCAGGGATGCAGGGCCAGAGTCTGCGTCCATCAGGGAGCACCTACTGTGTGTCCCAACCCTACTCTGAGCCACAAAATGCCTTCATTTCCCCACTGGCACTGTGCTTCTTTCACAAAGCACACAGATGCATGAGCTTAGTGCTGCTGGGCTCAGCCTGGAGCTCCCTTGCTATTGAGGGTGTGTGACACCCAGATTATGAATTCCTTTGGACACACACTGTATTTCTGCTGCTCTGTTTGGAGTATCCCTACCCTAGTGCAAGCTTAATCAGTGATTAGATTTCTCAGCCATTACAGCAAGCAAATAACAAGATTTCATTGTTGGGAAATAATAATAAATAATTTTCCAGAGACATTTACCCATCTTCCAACCTGGCCAGACACAAAGCAGCTCCAAAAGTGAAGTTGTGTAAGTGGATTATGCAGTGCCCTCTGCAAGGCAATAAATTCTGCTCGAGTTAACTCTGGCCACGTGGTGTTTGGCCAGGTCAGCTCACAGCAGGTCAGCTCAGAGCTTGGGTCCAGAGAGCTCTTGCTGGGAGGAACAGGCTGGGCAAACCCTCAGAGCACACTTTGAAGGTGGATTAAGCCAAGCCACAAAGGGGTTTGCACCGTTCACCCTATGGGAGTCTGTTGAAGGAAGAGGACAGAATATACATGAAGTGTGTGCCAACTTCACTGTCTGACAGCTCCAGCAGGAGTCATCTGGCTCACTATCACCAAAACATCTGGTTCTGCCTAGAGAAGAGGATACATCAGCATATTTTGACATGGAACTACCAGCGACAATGTCACCATACCCAGTATCATCCAGAGAATGAGAGGACCCTTGAAAGCAGGCAGAACTCAAGGAGCAGAGCAGCCAGACCAAACTGCTCAATAAAACTCCTGAAGGAACCATATCTGTGAAATTGCCTGCAAAGGTGAGAATCTCAGGAAAAAGCCCAAGCAGAAGTCCCTTGGTGTGCTTTTGGTTTGGACACCCTTCTCTGAATGAAGCAGTCAAGATCTCAATCCCTCTTCTAATCTAGTCATGGGGCTACATAACCCTTTTTCTGACCCTAAGCAAGGCAATGTTTTAATGAGATACTCTGGGCCATGGTAAGTCTGCAGACATGTTTATGCACCCTTGGTGAGGAGACAGAAATGATGGGAATGAGTCATGACAGGTGATGGAATGATTCAGCCATCCATCCACCAGCTTTCCATGAACTCTATCACTTCTGACTGCAATAAATTGCCCATATAAAAATAATGGGCTGTTAAATTCCAGGGCATCTCTCAAAGTCAGAGACTCCTATTTCTAGGATGGTATTTTCAATAAGCAGATTTATTTGAGAATTGGAAAAAAAACGCTCCCTGGCACATTTAAGCCCAGTGCAAGAACTAGTGCTGCTATTTAATTAATTAGATTTTAGCTTTATGGACTCCCAAGTTAGCCCAGCTCAGAGCAGGGAGAGAAATACAGAGAGCCACAGAAATGTGTTGCCAATGAGGTGAAGTTCATAATCAGGCTTAACTATCACATGTGTTAATGGCTGGAAAAGCTGTAACTGTTAGTTCATTTCAGTGCTTTATGAGATGTATTTACATGTTAATGACTATGACAAGTACAGGAATCTCTCTGAAAATTAAAACATTCCTGTAGAGAGATAGTGAGGTCCAACAAGGCTGAAGATGTGTTAAGGCCAGCAAAGTCATCAGAAAAATATGAAGAAACGTGTTACAGTCACTTATGTGATGAATATTCTGGATTTCAGTAGCTTTTATGGATGTCTCCCCTGATTCAGGATGAGATTTTGTGAGCATGCTATAAAAAAGTAGTCATGAGTTATTAAATTTATCCTGACTAGTTATGAAGGACTGTGAATGACAATCAAGAGAAGGTACTGGCCCAAAATTTTTTGGAGTCAAGGAGGACTCATGCACTTTTCAAGGGAAGAAGAAAATCTCCTTGGTGTTTAAAAATGACAAAATAAAATCCAGACCTATGGCAGGTGGTGCTCCAAAATCTTCTACACCACACTGGGTGGATGTTTTTCAAGCCCTCTGTCGTGATGCCCCAGCCAAACTCTAAGTGGTTGCCCACTTTCTAACTCAGGTCAGCTCCTCGTTTTCCTGCCAGGAAAAGCCATCCAGTAGTGCTGCTGTATTTCCTTTAACAGCATGTCCTGCCCAAGATAAAACAGCAGAACGTGGTGCAGCTCAGTGCCTCCTTTAATGGCTTCAGTACCCCTCACTCACCAAGTTCACTGAGGACGTGTCTGTCCAACATCTCTCAAAGCACCTTAAAATCTCTCAGCTTATCTCAGGGTAGAGTTTAGTCCTTACAGTTATTTTCTGGGTGAAAACTTTCCATTTCAGGAGTGGCTTTCCCCTGAAGATCCATCTACCTGCTGTCCTCACCATCCACCATTGTCATTTTCAGGTTCAGGTCCAATTCAGCAGCAGAGATTTTCTGTTGGTTCCACCACTGATGCAAAGGCAAACTTTATCTGCAGCAATGCTTGATTTCCATTCTGGAATACAGATCCCTCTGCAAGCCTGAACCATCCTTCTTTATAAGATATTTTCAAAGCACACTTGAAATCCCTTTAATCTTACCCTGCTCTGAAATAAAGTCCATGATGTCTTTCCCTGCCTATCTGAAAAGCAGCCTCGCCAAGAGAGTCCGCGTGAGTCTCCCACAACACATGTAACTGAATTATGCTTTCAGAAAGTTGCTGTATTGATCTCTCTACTGATAAAAGAAGGCATGTTAAAAGACATTTTTTACTGCTGACATGACTGCACAATAAGCAGAATAGGATAAAAAACCTGTTCTTCCTTGCTAGCAGACAAAGAGAATCCCTGGACTACTCTCACAATGGAGAAAAGCAGATCCTAATGTAAAACCAATGCATTAATCATGTTTGATTAGGTAAACAGCAACCATGCTACTGTGGTGGCCACGTGTCATTTGTAATATAGACTCTCTGGTCTGGTTAAATGAAAACTAAATTGGGCTAAACAGCTAACTCCACTGTCTGCTTTCAGGCAGATCCAAGGGGGGAAATTCTGCTAAAGGCACTTGTTTATCTTTCCATCCTAGCTGAAGTTAGTTTATATATTTGTGTTTACACATAGCTAGGCATGTACATTAATGATGGGCTGTGTTGATTAAAACGTGGGGTTGAGCTGACCAACAAAATAAGCATGGGGAGAGGAGGGCAGGGTTGGATCCCAGCCCAGGAAGATCTGTGAAGATCTCCCTTGTGCAAAATAGAGATTGTGCCAACTTTGTGGTCAGCTCAACCATACTCTGCCTTTAATCAAAGCATTTATTTCAAATTCCCCTGACACCTTGAGCTGCCCAATTACAGCTCCAGCTTTGACAGATCAGACAGACTCAGTATCTAAAGCTAACCCAAGCCAGATCCAAACCCAAGGTGTTTCTCAGCCCATGGGCACATTCATCCAGCTTTTTCCCCATCACCCCCATGCCCACAGCACCCAGCAGAGCAGTGGATCCCAGTGCACACTCGGGAGCACCAGACATCCCACCTGCCTCTCCAGCTTCCCACCCTGGCACCCAGGCTTTGGCTCAGGGCTGCCACACATTCTCCCACTGAGAATTCCAGCCTTGGGGCAATGCCAGGGACTCCAGTCCACTGAGGCCAGTGGAAATTTTCCTTTTGGCTTGAAGGAGTCTCCTAATCCACAGGGATGGAGGTGGGAAAAGAAGCCAAGCTGGAGAGATGCTGACCAACACAGGACCTTCTCTTCTTCCAGAAGCAGCTGCCAGTCCTTCAGAGACTCACTCATGCCCAGCTTCTCTTTCTCTATTACTCCATCATTTTTTCCTCCCCATCTATACTGTCAAGTAAAAGCTTATAATTTTTAATTCAAAGCCTAAAGAATTATTCCAGATAAAAATGTTTACTTCCCTATTAAAAAAAAAGGGAACTCTGGAAGACAGACCATTGTTATAATAGAAGATGGAGCTATTAATATTCCAATAAATTCACTTTCCCTTGAAAATATCTACCCTTTTTCTCTATTTTGACATTTGAGCATCATCTTTGGCAGAAAAGGGAAAATGCTGCTGTTCTAATTAGGAATTAAATTGTGACTTCTGTACTCTGATGTAGATAATTACAGATCTAGCAGAAAATTATGAATCAAGAACCCACAGTGTAATAGATGAACGGAGGAAAAGCCTTTCTTCAGAAGCTGGAGGATTTTGTATGCACACATACTGATCTTGATTATTTCTGCTGCAGTGAAGGGAATCCACACTGCCCAACCTGCACAGCAGTTTAGCTAAAGAAATCACTTTCAGCTTCAAAACCATCTGAGCAGAACAACAATCATCATATAAATAAATAAACCTCTTGAGGCAAAAGCTATCCCAGTTTTAGCATCATTGATAGAGAATTTCAGCCTCTCTAATTTTCCACCCTCAATTGCAGGTTTCTGGCAATTTCTCTCATTTTCCTGTGCATTCAGTTAAAGATGCCTTGAGATAAAGTGCAAGATTTCTGTGGAGCATTTGCTCAGCTCCCCCCCCTAGCATCACCCTGGGAAAGGAGCTCTGCTATCAGGCTGAGAGAAAGTCAATAGCTGACAGCAAGGAAATAATCTGAGCCATTGATCCTCACTTCAGCCTTCAGAGTCAATACAAACCAAAGGGAAGACACATGCTTATAAACACACACAAAAGGGAGTGAATATATTAACTCCCAGCGTGCTGCAAAGACTGGGAATGGCTAATGTGATTAATGAGCACAAGAAGCACTGAAAAAGGCACATCCAGAGAATGAAGGAGCTGCATAACAAGTCACTAAGAACGTATTCCAAAAGGCAAGAGTCAGAGAACAAAATATTCTTCCATAAAGGTCAGATTTTCTATTTGAATGTCTAAATCCCTATGCATAGGATATAAGAATAATTGTCTATGTACCCTCAGAGATGGCCTATTTCATGTCTGCCTAGGGGCAAAGGTGGCAAAAAGTCAATTTTGACTGATACTCATCCCCTGAGAAAAGCTGAAGTCTCTTACCAAGTCCCTCACCAAAAAACATTCAAAAGAAAAGAGTTCAGCACTAAGAAGGGATGTTATTGCACATTTAAGCTTGCCAAGGATGCCCTGATCCTTGGAAACAGATTTTTCCTGGAAAACAACTACATCACTCAAAACAATGTGACTCACTTTTAAAGTTATTCTTCATTCTATCATCAAACTCATCTTTTACAACTCTGTTTTGCAGATTGGTATCTAATCCAATAGCGAGGCCTTTATTTTTCATAGACCTCATTTCTCTATCAGATTTTCACATAGAATTTCAGTGTGCCATCAGAAGATGAACTACAACACTGAGACTATTAACTATATGAAATAGTCTCCATAATTAATTCACAGAGCACTCTGAAAATGAAGAGTCTCAAGGATGTATTATGGTCAGACAAAAACCACTACCACAGAAGAGTTTGACAAGAATAAGGCAATGTTGATGAGGTAACACTCTGCCTAGATACACTCGTATTTACTGAGAAATAACAACATTTATAATTACTGGAATGATACAAAACATGCTAAAATCACATCTATAAACCTGATATGCCCAATTATCAGACACACAGTGTCAGGATCCTGCACTGAGTTTCATGGTCAGACATAGCTCATAGAACCCTGTGTTCTGCTCTTTTTCTTCTTAACCCCAGATTCCCCCCTCCAGGACAGTCTCTAGTGGCTGCACATTGCCAGAGAAATCTGGACACAGACTTTCTTTTGGAGCAGAGATTCAATTAAATCCCACCTTCCAAAATGCTCTGTGCACTCATCTGTGTGCACCTCACCTGTGCTACAAATAACACCTGAAACTGGGAAAGATCTTGAGTGATATTCTTGGCAGCATTAATCACACTGCATTATTGACATCAACTTGTATTATACTGATCTACACCATCTGGTCCCAAATTTAATTTGCTTTTCACTGCTGACTTGCCAGGGGTTTACTTTCAATATTTTCCTGAGCTAGTGGAATGAGAAAAGACTGGTCTGCTTCAATTTTAATTTGTAGTCCGGCCGCCTCCTGTCAGCTTCACTTCTGCCATTCCTGCCCAGCAGAAAGTTGCAGTATTTCTTATGCCAACAAGCCTTACTTCTCCCAATTAAAAGGAAAGTAATGCTAAAAACAACATGCCAGACCCCCATATTGTGTTTGAGGGAGGAGGATAACATCCCAAAAGTCTGAGCTGGGACACAACTTCCATGCCCCCAACCTTGGCAGCTGTGGGTTGTGCTTGACTTGGACTGTGCTGAGTTCTCTCTATGACACTGATGTCATCTGATGCACCCTTCAACACCCTATTTCTGTTTGAGGGTGAACCTTTGGAGCAGGTTGGCCATCCAGGCATCAAGGATCCATTTCTGAATTGATTCCCCATTAATCCACCCCTGAAATGGTCTCTAGCAGCAGCACAGTTCCCTCCCTGTTCATTTTCCAGTTATTTCAGATCTCTGAGTGCAGCACTGGTTGATGGACTCCCAAATTAATGCCTGCCAGTTTATCAGCCCTGGGGAAATTCTATCCATTTTCTGCTGAATGCAACAGTTTTGAAAATGGTTTGTGTGAAATATTACTATCCCTTACACGTAAAGTAATAGGATTAGGTCTTTCTATGCATATCTGAAGAGATTATAAAATAGTTAAAATACATTAACTCCATTTCCTTCAGCATTTTTTACCAAAAAAACCAGTACACCTTCTATTTACAGATTTTATAATTGCTAAATCCAAAAGTAGACCTGTTTTTCAAGGCTAACTCAACCTCCTTCTTATGAGTCTCCATCTTCCTTTGGCTGCACTTATGTGAGATGACAAGTTTATGATCCTCAGTGCATTCCAATTCTCCTTCTCTGGGATATTATTAGCCCCTTTGTTACAGAGTCTTTCCTGTCAAAATGAGCTCATAAGAGTTTGAGCAAACTGGATCATCTTTATTCAAGTGAGTTAAAAAATCAGGAACAGCCCCACGAGGGGCTCTGTGGAAAATAGCAGGGGATAGACACATCTTCAGCTCACAGACTCTGGCAGAAAGACATAGAAAATGGGGTGGTTTCAGAGCACAAAACAGTTTTGTGGGGGTCTTGGAGCATGATTCACCTCCCAGTTCCACCTTCTGCTTGCAGGGGATCTGCATGGAATTCTTTTCCATTCCATCACAGCCTCCCAAGCCAACCTCTGCTCCCACCAGCCCATCCTCACAGCAAAACTCATTTAAAGAATGGTAGGAAAGGACATGCCCACATGACCCTTAAAACTCCCCAAGACTGGGAAGGGATATTAAACCTGGCCCATTTTCAACAAGCCGGTTCTCCCACCCACTGCTGGGGTGATGCTGTGCAGGCAACACAAGCCATGAGCAACCCCTTCTGAATCCAAATAAAAGCAGGAGATGAAATCAGGGGCTGTGAAATCCTGCCTGAGGGACCACCTCTCTCCAAAAGAGCATTTTCAGGCATTTCAACATGACTGGGCTCCTTGGCTGCTCCCCACCTGCTCAGCTGGCAGCACCTCTTTGAACCTAACACCAGTTCTGTGGAACATGAAAGCCTGAATGCTCATATCCCACAGTGACACAACCTGATAAGAGGCATCTCTGACTTTAGTTTGCCTTCAGCTCAATTATTCATGCCCCAGCTAAAATAACTCCTAATCTTTGGGCCATCTACTAACTAAGCATTACCCAATAAACTCTGACCCTATTACACTGCACTCCAGGGAAATTTATTTCTGACAACAGTTTAGAACCATCTATGTATTGCCTTTAGCCTTTTAAGTTTAGAGACCAAACTAAAGCCTTCCCAAGACTACAGGGTGCTGAGATTTGGAGTGAAGACAGAGAAAAGCAGGTCACAAATCCCATGTCTGAAAGGGAAAAGGAACACTCCCAGGGAAATCAAAACCCAACACTGAATAGCAATTAAGTGAAACTGGTCTATCCGTTTTTTCTTGGCCCAGCTAAATCAAGTGTGCCCTGAACAACTATATAGCAACTATTGAGTAAAGCAAACCTCACATTAAAATTGGGTTCTCCAGAATAATTTGCAGCCTGATTAATTATCACCTTCATTCAGCAAGGTACTTAAACAGCTGAGCAATCCCATTAACCTCCCTAGGACTACAGAGAAGATTGATGCTGGGTGAATGTTTGTTGCTAGACCTTGTGAGGGTTTTGCAGCTGAGGAAAAGTCTGTAGGTTATCCATCCATCTCCCCTGGCCCTCCATCTTGTGAATATATGTGCACCCACATATCTCTGTGCTACAGTATTGCCCTTCCAGTCAAATAGAATAGATGTCCCTCTGTCTGCAGGTGAGGAAGAAAGGAAGGAAAAATGGATAAAGGAAAAACCTGTGGCTGAAAAGATCTCAGCTGCTCAAGAGGTTTATCCAGCAGCAAGGAAGATCTATGGCCTTTACTTGTCTCTCCTAGAGGCAAGATTTCATTTTTAGATTAAAAACTTCAACACCCACTTGTGCTGTATGTGAACAGCACATTTCTCCCGTGGCTAAAATTGATAGTATGCCATGTGCTGTAAAAGGTTAGCACCAGCACTATTGTAATCCTTGGCCACAACTTTCATTTCCTTAATTTGCTGACACAGGGTAATGGAGGGCTGTGCTATATGAGAGAATGCTAAACAATCTGAGTTACAAATTTTCTCTGAATGTCTAAGCTGACCTTTGAAGCTTTCAATAAAAATATAATTTAAAGAGGGGGAGAAAAATTGTTAACATGGAAATGGAATTACAGGAACAGGACCAAATTCATTCCTTTGACTTGGTATCTGCTCATGTTTGATGTCAGCTATATAATTATACATCACAGCTTGAGTGAAAAAGGCATTTGGTTCCATGCTAAAAGCAGGCCACATATAAATGGTTTATTAACTGGAAAGGAATCAACAGTGCTTAAGTGTTTGGGGACGGCACTTCATTAACAATCTGAGCATCCTCCCTCTCACACAGCCCTGATTTCTCATTTTGGGCTGTTTTACATTATTCTGTGGGAGCACAAAGGGAACTCTGAAGGCCATTTTTATTTCTATCTACCCTAGAATGCCATGCATTGCTAGAGAGGTGAAATGTGGCTTTTGTGTACATGACAACGTGGCCTGTGATATTTTAACAAAGAAAACCTTTAAGAGGAGTTGCCAGGATGAAAGAGAAGAGCTCCTTCATGCTAAGGGACATAGTTTAGTGGTGGACTTGGCAGTGCTGGGTTAACAGTTGGACTGTATGATCTTAAAGGTCTTTTCCAAGCTAAACAATTCTGTGATTCCATGATTAATACACTCCAGAGATCCCAGAGCAGACAGTAGCTGACATGGGTATGCCTCCTCCAAATCCCTGTCAATTAGCAGTGCTGCTTCAAGCACAAGGGCAGTGTTTCATGTGTGTGTGAAATAAGGTTTAAAAAAAAGGGAAAACAAAGAAGCCACTCTTGTGGCCCTTGTGATAGATGCAACCAAAAAACGGGGGGCCTCATTTTTGGGCAATAGGGAGAAGAAAGTTGATCCTTGATATGCAGGAAAAGTTGACACCATAAAAGGTTCCTTGCAGTGAAAACCAATTTCTGCTTATTTAGAGAAAACCTGTAAGTCAAGATGTTGGATGAACCGAGTAACTGAGGAAAACATCCACTGGCCTTGAGAGGGAATGGCAGCTGGAGAGTCAATATCCCAACCCCTTCCTCAGAGCCCTTTTGGTAAAGGTTAATATGATCTCCTTCATTTCCATCACAATTTTTGCTGCTGTTCTCCAGTGAGAACAGAGCTAGCAAGGGAAAGGAACCCATGTAGGACATCACTCAAGCAAGGGTGGAAGCACCAGTGGATTTACTGATCCAAAGCAGCAGTTAACAGCTGTATTCAGTCATTCCAGCACAGAAAGGACCCACCTTCATAGCAAAACTCTGCGTTAGCAAAGCTTGGCTGCTCAAATCCTGCTGTTTGTCAAATAATTCCCTCTTGGATCTCTGGCTACAAGGCCCAGCACCACTATCCTAACATTTTGGAATATTTTCTCCCAAAATCTAACCTGTTGCAAGAGCAATAGAGAAAACACAACTCTAGGAGAGTTACTCACAGACATCATCCTTAATATTTGCCTTTTGGAAGTCCACACTCTGTCACCTTTCCCTGGAACACCATGAGATGCACATGGAAGCACTTAGCTACAGCAGGTCAAGGTTCCTGATGCAGAGAAAGCTCCCTGAGATCTTTCCAGTTCTGTGACATATGGCAAGGGATTTTAAAGCTCTGCCATAGCACCTAAGCACACCACAGCCTGCTGCAGCAAGGCAGATTTCCATGGTCCAATGGTAGTTAATTTTCTGAAGGTCAGATTTTACATGTTTATTTTGCCGGGTGCCCTGTGCAGTACAAAGACACAGCTATATTAATAGCTGACAAATTAAAAGCTCAGCTCATTCTAAGAGACTGTGCAGGGCTTTTGCTCTATTCCATCCAGAGTGACATTTCATCCCAGAAAAGGCCAGGGCAGAGTCCCAGCACAGAACATCTGGTTGGCAAACACAATGGAGCACAGCACCTGCAAACACGCTCAGTGTTTGCTTTGCAACTATTTGTTCCCCCATCCACAGAAAAATATGGTTTTAGGCTGTCAAAATTCATTCCTTGCCAGGAGAGTCTGGTGTGATAATGCAGCCCGTTTGTCTTGGAAAGTCCTCATTTCTAGGCCGTGCGTGGCCAAAATTTCTGGAAGGTGAAAGGGAGAAAAGAAGGTTTTTTTCCCTCTTTTTTTCCTCTCTGTGTTTTTTTTTCCCTAGTTTTTGCAGCTTTTTAGACATTCTGCTGAATGTCTAGTGGGATCAGACCGAGCCAAACAGCACAGTTAAGAAAGAACGGAGATGGATTGCAGCAAGGTCTGTGGTTTAAAATCTATAATCCAGGGGCTAAGGAAGTACAAACAAACTAATAAAAGCAGAAAATTATGAAATCCTGGCCTTAACACCAAGCAAAATTTCTTAATTTAGGGCTCTCCTAATGGCTGGAAGCACCACCAAGCTGACTCTGGGGGACAATCCCTCCTCCTGCCAGACCCTTCATTTGGAAAGGAGAAACCCCAGGATCCCAGCCAGCCTAAGGTGTTAGTGGGGGAAGGAGGTTTTCAGGAGGAACAAGGCTGGGGGAATGCAAAAGTCTTATAAAGAGTCCTGCCAAAAGGGAGGTGCGGGATTATAGCTGAAAGTTTGAGATACATTCTGCAGGCTTTGGTTAAATTCTCCACCACTCCATATAGGCTGCAAAAACACAACAGGACTGACCACTGAGAAGGCTACCCAGTGGTCTGGAAGAAGTTTCCAGAGGACCAGACCTGGCTGAAGATGTGGGCAGCACTGTGATGTGTCACAGCCTGGGGAGCAGGGGACACCAAGGTGGGAGGAAGGGACAGTGAGGGGAGATGAGTGAGAGCACTGCTGGCAGCCACACCAGCCAAAGACTGATCCAACCAAACATCTCTTCCTTAATTTTATTTTCTGTGTTGTAGGAAGCATTTGCTTCCGATGAAGAAATAATGAACAAATAAACCTCTTTTTTTTTTCCTTGTAATATAGGACAAGCTACATCTGAAAGGCCATTTCTTCTCCTACCCTACTTCTTTAAACCTGTAGGAGTTGCTGACACTTTGTGCCACTGAACACCTGCCTTGGTGGTGGCACAATATCATTGTTATAAAGGACATTTACAGGAATAAAAAACTATGTAAAATATTCCTCCTGGCACAGCCACTCACAGCAAAACAGTTCACCCCCTTCATGGCTTAAGCTGGAAAACTGAGTGAGAAATACGAATCCTACAAAAAAAAAAAAAAAACAGATGCTACATTTACATTTTAGCTGAGATTCTTAATAAGCAGCTTCCCCATGTTAAATAGGACAGAAATTTTAAGGCCCACCAAGAAGGCAAAGTTTGGCAAAGCCTTCACTCAAGAAGAATCGAGCTGGTGAGACAGAGCTATTGAACAAGAGCTCAGGTCAAGCCTCAGGTTCAAGCAAGGTTTCTTCTTTTTCTCTTTATTTCACATTATCTCACCTCAACCACCCCAAGAAGCTGCAGACCACACAGGAATGAGAAGTTGTCCTCACATTCACAGGTAACACCTGCCAGCCCAGGGGGGTGAGTAAAGCTCCCTGCACCCATCCCCTGGTTTCAACCCATGGCATGGCATTGTCCCTGCTTTGTGTTGGGAGCTCTTCTATGTGGATGGAAGATGAAGCAGAATTCCAAAACAAAAAAATGCTTACTGGGGCTGCCAAAACGTCATTTGAAATTAGATTCATACTTCAATTTGCAAAGACTCCCCATCTCAGTAGCCTGTCTTAAGCACTCTTCTAAATAAGTGTAGATTAAACAAGGCACAAGTCAGAGCAGAGTGTCAAATGAGTTGTGACATCTATTTTTAATTAAAAATAGCAGTAATTGAAATGTATTTAGCTCCACTGAAACATTCTGGGCTGGCAGCCTCTGGGAAATATTCAGCACAGGCAATGAAAGAGCTCAGAGTCATTAAATTCTTACCTCCTTCCTGGCCTGCTCCAAACCTACCAATAAACCACATTGTTACAAACAATGAGAAGATCCATTTAATGCAGTCCTTGGACATCCCACAGAGGCCAATGGCCAGAGTGTCCATTAAGGGGCAAGGACAGGAGAAATGCCCTTTTAGCCTTCTTTGTAACCTCTCTTTGTCTTGCCCCTGCAATGTTCCTTTCTTCCCATCCTCTCATCCCCAGAGGCTGGAGGAACTGACTTTTCAATTTCCAGCTCCTTCCTGAGCATATCTGCTGTTTGTCAAGCACAGGCATTAAAGTGCAGCACTCTTTTGTCTTACTCTAGTGAGCGTGTTTTGGAGGTTTTATATGAAAGGTAGGTACATGTGTGCTTAATAGAGTCATTTTTCATAGCAAGAAAGACATCATAAGTGATTAACATAAATCAGATATCATTAATTATGTGGACAGGCTCCCCAAACTACTGCTGAAAGAAAGATGAAGAGGAAAAAGAGTTATCCCTGTAACAGAAATGAGTTAATGATGTATATTTCCTTCTTGTAACATTTTTCAAATTAGAAGTTTGCACAGAATTGCTTTTGACCTGTAATTGAACCATCTTCAAATTCCCAGGGACAGAAAACTTAGTTAAATTCTCAATGCTTCTTCCCTGTATCACAAGAAAGACAAGCAGTCCTCCTCACCCCAGAAATTTACATGCTAGAACACAGATACAGGGAAAAAATTGATTTCTCCCAATGCACAGAATTTGCAATCCAAGCAAATTGGAAAAAAGAAACCAATTGTAATCAAACTATCTTATCTGAAACACAGTCTGTTGATGCAATGAGGGACATAAATTGAGGAGCATCCACTCCCATTGGCATCACTTTGGTGAACTGACTGTATTTAACTCTTGAGTTGTGCCATAAAGTACAACACAAGGGAAAATCACTAAGCAGGTAAAGAAGGACCTACAAACGTTCCCAAATGCTGTGATAAATATTTAGATTATTGACTACAGTCTCATAGCATAATAAACCCACATATTTTAGGTTAAGGTAAATGCTTACCTATGTCTTCTCTACTATCTACAGATCCTTGAGCAGAGAGATGCTATAGGTATTTTCATTTTGTACCTCTGTGGGGAGGGTTGCCAAAGAGTCAACAAGAGCAGTTTTCCAAGTCTCAAAATTCCCCTAACCTGCATTATTTCCACTTGTGATTTTAGCTCTCAGTCTCCCAGCCAGACTAAAACCAGCCAAACATTTAAATGTAAACTCCTCAAGATGCCTCATCTCTGTTATTTTCCAGTGAAGTGTGGAAATTAATAAACTCCTGTTTCTACTGGAGCCGTGCAGAGAGAGAAAGCTTTCATATCCCCAGCCTCAGGCAAAGCCACCAGAGCAAGCTGGAATTACTGGCAAAATCCATGGGCCAGGAGACAAGGTGGGGCAAGAAGATCAGAGCCCTCAATGTTCACTTTGATCCACACAGTCTAAGGTCAGAATTTATTTCCCCTGCTGTGCTGGACACGAATGTCAGCAGATCCTTTGGCATCGCTGGCACAACAGAATTTCACTTCTCTGCAGCTGCAGGATGGATTCTTGAAATGATTTGTCTCCCAGAGCAAGTGTAATTACCTTAATAGCCTTTAATGCAAATGGGCAGCAAGGAAAGAGTTCATCACCAGCACATATGGTGTTAGGAGATTTCTGTTGAAAAGGTTCATTTAGGAGGGTAACAGGAAATGGCATAAAAAATTATACATAAATAGCATACAAAACAAAAGTAGGGTAAGAATGGAAGATGGAGAAGCAGAAATCCCTGACATCACTTATCATTTCCCAATGGACTCTTTGGCCACATCTCCCAAGTGATCAGGGTGCACTTTTTGGGATGACCTCACGTTGGCCAGCCCAGGATGGGAGAGAAGTGGCCAAAAGCTGCAACAGCTGTGAGGCAGCTTCCTTCAGCCAGGAAAAGAATAGTGTGCATTGCCTCTGGCCTTCTCACCCTTGGCTCCCACACTCCCAGCCTACACCTCAAGCTCTCAGTGTGGACCTGGAAAATCCTGTGATGATGCCCAAAAATACTGGGGCGTAATCTCTCCACCACTTCGTTCATGGGAAGAAATGGATGCAGACACTGAAGGGTCAGAGACCAGCAGAGGTGATCTCTGATAAGGACATGAACAGCTCCATTCAGCTCCAATAATGAGCAAGCCAGCAATGTTAACTCCTCCTCCATTCCTCACTAAAGCAGAACATTTATCACTAAGTGCAATAAAGAATAATAATTAATTCCACTGGCTGCAGAAACATTGGAGTAGCACAGATGGCAAAAACATCATCTTTCCCCCCCAGGCTTGTTACACCTGCATACATACCAAATTTAAAAACAATGATGGATAATATTAGGTCCTAAAAGACATTTTTGTGATTCCATCTGCACAAAAATGAAGCATTGATCAGGAAATTCACAGTTCTCTATTTTCCAATGGCACAGGAAAAAAAGATTAAACAGACCCAGGGGTGAAATGCTATCCAGGCCTGTCATTTGACCAGTAGGGAATTCTGATATTTACAGTGATGCTTCAGGCCTCAGCTTTCTAGCCCTCTCAGATCACATTCCTCCTGAGCTGTCTGCCTCGTTCCCTCCAGCTGAAAGGGCAGTTGCTAATCTATTTATTTTTTTATATATATATTATTATAAAATATATATTTTTTATTTTGGTCAGCAGGGCTGACAACAAAGGCAATCAGAGCTGCTCCAAAAGAAAACAGCAAAGGGCGTTTGGACTGGAAGCCCCTCTCTATGGCACTGCTGGAAGGCATCTGCAGGGCTGGCTGTGCTTGCAGAGCTGCTGAGTGGGGATGGCTGGCTGCCTCCTGAACGGGAGCCAGGCACCACCACGGGCGTCTGCTGCCAAAGAACGAGCACAGCATCCTCCTGGGGCTCTTGCCAGGCTGAGCTGTGCACACAATCCATCCCTGCTGCAGCCTCCCAGGGTGCCTGCTGGGTGCTGAAAGGTCCTGCCGAGCTGAGGGTGCCCAGGGAAGGGAGGGAAGGGAAAGAGCATCAGGATCTGTTGCAAGGCGCCTCAGGTACATCCTCCCGTGCCTCCAGCTGGTTGTAAAGTCAGAATGACACCACTCATTTCAGAGAGGTCCAAGGAGCCCAGCTCCTGCCTGCAGCTGCCATGGACACCAGGTGCTGGGCAATACAATCCACCTTCTGCATGGCTTGAAGCCCCTGCACAACATTTCCTTATGCAGTGTATTTAATTCAGCATTTTGATGTGTTAATATCAAGGAATGGAACCCCAAAGAGGACAGTAAAGAAAGGCAGGGCCAATGGGTACCTCAGGCTGTCAATAAAACCAAACTGCAGCAGGCCCCTGGGAAGCCCAGAAGTAACTTCAGGGCAAAGAAAATGAAATATAATTTCCACTTTAGCCAATTACCCAGTCCCTCTGGTCACAGGGGCTACTGGCTGCTCAGTTGCAGCTGTATGTCCAGTGTACAATTAATTTTGTGTGAGCTGCTGAGTTGCACAAGTGCAAAGAGAGGGGAAAGCCCCTCTCAGAATTGCTCTTGTGTTCTTACAGCTGGCTAACAATGGTTCTAAAACTCCAACAGTTGCCTGCAGCCAGCAGCTCCACAGATTGCTTCCAAACTGCACACCCACATTTGCACACATCAGGCTTTTGGCATGGGACCTTAATATTGTTAATATCTCAAGTTCCTCTGAAGAAACTAGGCAAACAGGCAAGTTTAGAAGAGTAGTGGTGAATTTTGATCAGTTCTGCAGGTGTGAAGAAAACATAACACAGAAAAAAAACCACTAGGAGGTGAATAAACTCCAGGCTGATACAGAGGAAAGCAAAAGGAACTTTCTACCATGTTGAAAAATTTCCTGCAGCTCCAGGAAAAGGTTTTAAATCTCCTAAGAGGAAGTTCTCTCCCCAGCTGTTTCAGACTTCTCAGGTAGTTCTGTTAAATGCTGTTTTAATACTTCCAAGTCCAACCAGAGCCAGAATTTAACAAAACAGGCAGTATTCAAGGCATTAAGAAACAAAGAGGAGAGAGAAAAAAAAAAAAATCAACACATTGGCTGAGGTTTTCAGAGACCTCAAGAACAAAACCAGAAGTGAGCAAAAAGCCCCAATTCCTGCTTCCTGAAAGAACTACAATTAATCACTAGTAGTAAAGAATTGAACAAGACCTACAATATTCTTTAAAAATTGAGCAAGCCAGCAATGTTAACTTATATCCACATTACCCCTGCTTGTTCCAGGCAGGGGTGATGTGAATATTCTGGGATTACTGTGCTGGGAATGGGAACAGGTGAGGTCATTGGCTCCAAGGCCAGCAGAAGCAGCCCATGACTGAGGAACCTGAATGTTATCAGCAGAGTTTCTGCAGCCACATGTCTAAACTGCTTTCAGGAACAGACTTCTGCTTCAGCTCAAAACTCAAAACTTTTCCACTTCAAAACTCACTTTGGGTTGGAATCTTTGAGTGCTTAACCAAATCTGTGGGAAACAACTGACTCCAGCTAAAATGGGAGCCCACTTCTTCTTAAGAAGCTTTTTCAGCTGGGAATGAAGAATGAGTGAGAGATTTGATGTCTCTATTTCAATCTGTTCAGCCACACCAAATAACAAAGGAGGTTGAGGGAGAAAAAGAAAAAAAAAACAAAAAAAACAAAACAACACAACCTTTATGAAAGAAGTTTGAATGTTTGAATTACAGCTAAAGCCAGTCTCACCTCACTTCCCATTGTGAGCCATCCCCAGCTTTATGAGGTATTGACAATCCAGCTCTTCAGTATTATTGACCACTGCAAAGTCAGCAAGGGCTTTAACACCAGCTCTAACCACAGACCATAAATAAGCAACTAGCAGATCATCTTAAGGGCTGGGTGGAGCACTTTCCATCCCCAGCACCTCTCTCTATCCACCACTTCTACAGCCAGGGGAAAGAAACGCTTGGGATGCAGTGCAGACTTTGGATTTGTGCAACAAGGACCCATAACAGGGAACCTTCCTGCCAACTTCTTGCAAATCTCTTCCTTTTGGCCCACTGAGCCCCAAAAGCTCTTTGTTCTCTCACAAGTGAAAAAAAAATATTACTTTTTTGTTTTAAATTCAGTCACTTTTTCCCCCACTGCAGCCTTTTCAGGAATTTGATTTTGGGGTAACCAGAACCAGTCAAGCAGTCACATTTCAGAAGTCCCTTGAAATCCACCTCTTTGGCAACCCAACAGCTCCCACTACTGACCTTCCAGACAGAAAATTGATGCACTTGACCTTACCTGAGGCAGTGCAGAACAGGGAAGGCAATGGGTCATTCCAACCCAACTTCTTGGCCTCCATTTCACTTCTGGAGTTAATTTTATATCACACAGTATCAACAGGTACTGGGAGTTCCTTAATACCACCTTTCTTCACCCAAGCCAAGTGTTCTTGTAGGGAATACATATGAAAAGAGGTACACAGAGGTTTAGTATTACCAGGTCCACTATATGAGCCCATGCCTTATTTCACCACATGGCTCCAAGCTCCATTAAAGTGCCAAAAGATTTTTTACTGGTTGCTATCATAGCACTAAGGCAGAGCCACTTGCTTAAATACTATTTTTTTTTAACCTCAATTTTTTTTTTTTACTTCTTCTCCATATTTTCCCTAAATTTTGAGCTCAATCCCTTTGATCTTCATAAGGGTCTGTGGGCCAATGTCACACCTAACAAGCCGCCTGTGGAACAACATACCAGCCCAAAAATTTGACATAAGTGAACAGGACCTAGAAAGGCAAACCACTCTTCAGTGCTCAAAACCACCTTATATTTGCACTGTGGAAATAAAAAGAATCAAAGTGTTTGATACAAGACAAACAGCATCTATAATTCACTAGCTAGGTCAAGGACATACTTGTTAAAGAAAATCATCTCAGAAAAATGTTTATCTCATGCCAGATCTTTTCTATAAGAGGAGCAGTAGGTAATTAAGGCTTCTTTTTTCCAGCAGTCAAAGGGGACATCAAATTTTTTTTTTTCCTTCAGCTCCTAAAGGAATGGTGTTTTTTCACTGATGCTGGAGCTGTTTCACTGTGACACATACCATACTCTGCCAACACGTCAACAAATACAACACAGCAGCTGCTAATGTAATTTTATGTTATCTTTTCCTTCCGGAAATCTCAGTCCGACTTGGTTTGCCCATCTGCTTGAAAAAACCCCAACATAACTAACACCTATGAGAAGAGCATCCCAAATGTTGTTCATTTCCCATGTTCCTGAAGGAAGATCTGCCTGGGATTTGAAGGGCAAGCTCCACCTTTGCACTTCTGCCCCACAGTTAACCCTATTCCCTTCTCTGCAGATCTGAAATATGATGGAAAGTCCTTACATAAGTGACTGAAAAAAGCCACTGGATGTGTCTTCCACCCCACACAGACTTCAGCTCCAACAAGGCTTCTCCTGCACACCTGAAACAGGGTCGCAGTTTCCACCAGTGCTAGAAACAGTTTGGTCCTGGCCCAAATACCTCTGTGTCAGAGAAGACAGAATGATCCCAGAACAACTCTATCAGCAGGTTGCAGCTGTGAGAAGGAAGATTTCATCCATTCTGAACCCCACTAGACTTCTCCCAGCTGCACTTGTTTATTTGGGCACCAGTCAGAGATAAGAAGTCAAATTTAAATCCAGAGTATTTCTATATAACCACAATGCAAAGGACCAAGGTATTTCCCCATGGGCCAGGCCAGCAATCAGCTCCTAACCCATTATATTCTCATCCATAACCTCCAGATATTTTATTGGCAGGTTGGTCCCACCTTAGGAATTACAGGAAATGGAAGGGATTGAGAAATGCAATGTAAATGAAAGGCACATGGCAGAGTTTCATGGAATTCATTGGGAAGACTCCAGGAGTGGCCCAGGTTCTCTGAGCTTATTTTCAATGTGGTGAAATGCTGTGTGATTCAGATGTGGAAAACGGCACCTATGAAACACCAGGATGAAGAGACAGGGGTTACTCACTCTGAAAGACAAACCCTTTTATAAGCTTTTTGTTAGAGACTGGGAATTGGAAGTGTGGAGGATAAATCCTTCATGGAGAGAGGGACACACTTCTCTCCAATCAAGAACAGCATCATCAAGGATGCACCTGGCTTCTCAAAGGGGATCAGATAACATTTTATCACTTTCGGCCTAAACTCAGAGACTGAATGCATATACAGATGAAAGAAGAAAATTTTTTGTTGTTGTTGATTAATGTATTCGTAATCTTTTAAATCCCACAGGAAAGGTGCTCCAGATTTTTGCAAAATAGTCCCAAAAGTAAAAAAAAAAAAACCTAGCAACAGAGAAAAGAGGAGCAGCATCTTAACACCCACTGCTCACCATCCACTCCTAAAAAGATCCAACATAGGAAAAATGTGCAAAAAATGTTTTGAGGAAAGATGGATCACAAGTTCAGCTTGAGCAGAGATAACCTGTTCTGCCTGATTTTCACAGTTTGAACATAAGCGTTTCTTGGATTCAGTTCTCTCCCCCCACCCCTCAAAACAAAAGGTCATAATCTCAACCAGTTGCAACGATTCTTGCAAAGTTTCACAGCTTTGTACATCAGGAAATAGACTTAGAAAAGACCCTCAGATTCCTTTGGCCTCTGTAGTTTTGATACAATCAGAGCTGTTGAGAAGCCGCTTGTCCTTTTGTTTCCTCCCTTTTTCTCTTTGTAGACTCAGAGAAGCACAATCCTGAATTGATAGCTTCTCCCAAAGCTCAGGCCATGATTTATCAGTCCAGGAGGCTGCAGTGGAGAAGTAATTGCATTAGCACTGCCACTGATAAATAGTGCTTCCTCCAGACTTACGAGCCGCTGAGGGCTAATTACTCCTCAGATTCCAGATTCCGTTTGGCTTTAATCACAGGGTGAATCATCTCTTTCCAAACATGGCAGATATTAATGGTGGCACACTTATCCTAATTAATCTTCCATGGGGAAGGCCTTTTCTTTTTAATTAAAGACACGAAAATGTGCAAAAATGACAAAAGAGCATGCGGCCAAGTAAGGACAAGAGTCAAAGCACCGCAGAGGATGGTGAGGATTGTTTTCACAAGGAGATAATGTAATGAGCCATATTCATCCCTGGCATCTGGATTTGGACATTATTAAGCTGGCACATTGAGACAAATTCATCTTCAACACTCCGGCTAAGGGAAAGTGGTGTTGATGAAGGAATGGAGGAGCCATTCCAGCATCTTGGGCTCTGTGGCTCAGCCATTTATACTCAACCCCTTCCAAGACCTACAGCTCAATAATGAAGATATGGAAAGCCCAAAGAATCAGCAAGTTATTGGGCAGGCTGCAGAAAACTCTTGCTGGCATCTCTCAAAACATAAAACAAAAAAACACCAGAGCCTGAGACAAAATCAGAAGAATCAAATCAGAATCAAAGTTTCCGTCAAATCTAAGCAAAAAGTAATATTTAACTAAATGCCCACTAGCTCTGAAGAGATATACTTTGAAATATAAAACAAGTTAATTGGGTATATCATATCAGCTCTGAAAAGTTTGCTTCTGGGAACATTGTTCACAAACACAAGCTCAGGTGTCAGTCATTGTGCCATGAAGTGGTTGCTGAGAATATGAGTTTCAAAGGCAAGTTTCACATAGGATTTCCGTGGACAGTATCTGAAATAATTATCAGATAATTATTAGATTATTAATTATAATTATCAGATAATTATTATCTCTGTAAATAATTGAGGATCCTGTCTAGGTGATGATGCTTTCCAGCATCAAGAGTTTCTTTGAATTAGGAGTCTAAGGGAATCTATGCTCTTGGCACAAACCCACCTTTGGGTAGACACAACTTTCCTGTCCTGTATCTCAGAGACAGGCTGTGGAGAAAAACAGTCAAGAATGGCAAGGACAACTCATCAGTCAGCCTTATGACATTGTTTTGAGTCAGTTGTAGATTACTTGCCACCCTTGAAAGTTCAGTTGATAAATACTCATCCAGGGTCTGCACAGTGGGGCTACAAAGAGGCAATTATTCCCACAATGGGAAGAGGTAAGAAGGTGGGATAATATTTTCCTTGAAAATTCTCAGAGCAGATCTACAGAACTTCCAGTAATTTCAAGGAGACCCTTGCAAAGTGCTGTCCCTGGGGATTTCACCTAAGTCAGTACCTTTTGTCTTCCTTGGGCAAAAGGCCATTTGGGCTGCACGTGCTTATGCTGCTCTTACAGCTGCCAAACAGAAGAAAAATGTGTTCAAAGACCCTCTGAAAGGAGACCAAGATGCAAAACAGTTCTTGCCCTGACCTGGCATATTTCAAATATCAGAGCTTTAGTCCAGCCTGAGGTTCATGGTGCTCTCAGGCACTGAGGAAATGCACCTAGTGGCACATTAAGTGAGACTGCAGTCAATACCTCTAAAGTGCCTGTTTATGCTGCAGCAGAGAGCTGATAAACAGCCTTGCTTCTAGTTTCTCTTAATTTAGAATTCATTACGTCTCTCTTTCAATGAAAGATAAACCAATGGCTGCCCTTGACAGCTGTTTTCTTTGGGGTCATTCTCTCTATCCACCCATCTACTCTTTCTTCAGGGGGTTTTGCTCACTGTAATGCTAGCTCTATCAATTTCATTCAATTCTTCCAACACAATCTACAGGGACCGAGCAGGACAGCAAAGCCAAATGCATTTAACCATTTGGGTGCCAGGCATAGGCGTGAATTATGATAGCTAAAGGAACTGTGGCAACAGCAAGAGCTCTATCACAATAAGGAGCATGAGAAAATGAGAAGATGATGCCAAAAGGTGAGACACTCAGCAGGATGCCAGCTGGATTGACTTAAGAGGCTTTATTTTAGCTCAGCTAGTATTGCACCTGGCTGCAAGCTCTGCCAGGGTCTCAGCTGGAAATTCAGTTGTGTTAGTGAGCCAGATATACACACAGGACACATCCAGCCTTTTTAGAGGGATGATTGCTTTCCAGGGCTCCAATTTATGCTCAGAAAAGGACAGATATGACTGCTCGAAGGGCCTGAGAAGTCCCTATTAGATCAGTGGTTCATTTCTCCAGCAGCAACCATAGAAGATGCTGTTGACAGGATATGAAGCCTGTGTGATCCCTTCCTCAGCAGATTCCTCCAACACCCACAGGCATTGCACAAGGGACTTTGAAGAAAACATCCCTGCCTACTCCCTTTAGTATCCATTCAGAGAGCAGTTACTTATGAAATTATCCTTCTCAAGCCTGCTGAGGTTGTTTAAAAAGCTGTCCAGGTGGGAAGCTTATGAAAGAAGGTAAAGATGAGAACAAAGGGGACAGTGGAAGATGAGCAGCTTAAACTACACCATCCTCACTACTAACTCAGTAGTACAGTGAAACATTTCCTGGTGCCAAAGTCTGGGAAAGCAGAGTGATATTGTCCCAGGGGCCTGCTGAGGATTTAGTGTGTTCATGCCTATGGTGGCACCAGAGCAAAGACATTTAGACTATAAACACCTCAAAGAGGAAGCAGAGGCAGTATCTTCATATTGGCCCCCTGTGAAAAATTCAGTGATATTCCTGGTAGAACTTTTCATGGTACTGTAAGAATGTAGTGACTCCTCATTCTAGGAGCAGCCTGTTCTATCCAAAAGTTTCTCACATTGGTCCTCAGCCTCCTGTTTATCATCACAAAAGATGGGATCCAAAAGAAATCCTCAAATTACTTTTTTTTTGTTCACAGCTGAGTTTATTTCTGCTCATATGCTGTGGTCAGCATTTGCTCACTGAAGCTACAAAACCTTCTATCTGCAAAACCCACAGTTAGCAAAAGGTAAACTACAATAAATTAGTGCAGAATGGCAAGAACAATATTGACAAATCTTAGATGGCCAAAGTCTCAAAATGCTGATAGCAGCAATAGAACTGAATTAGGTTTTTTAAGTAATCAGAAAACAAAGTGAGCATCAAAAGGCTTCCAACTACACCAGGACTTAAAAGTAGGCTAGGTCTTACAATTTGTTATTCTTCAAGCTGAAGAGACTTCAATAAAAACACTATAGGCTTTTTAAACTGTTTTGTCAGGGACATCCCAGAACTCCCTCCTGTCATTCCCATAACAGTTCATTCAAGCATTTTTCTCTGTCTGGTTGATTTAGACTGTCTGAAACTGGCTCAGTTCCCAGGCCACACAATTCAGAAGTTTATAGGGACATGGCAGACTCCAAAAAGCCATTCCATGACTTTGCACCAACAATCCCATGAAAAGTCTTCAATGTCAAGGGGTAGTGGCTAAAGAAAACTGTGAGAGCAACCTCTGAGCTAATCCTGGTAAAGTTCCTGTGGCAGTTCTGTCCTTCCAAACCAATGTCTGAGCATCAATTGTCTGATCTGAGGCCATCAGCCAGAAATTGTGGCCAGAAGTCCATGAGAAATAGAAAACAATCATTTCTAACCCTACCACTCTCTGTACACCAGTGGATCCATCTATGACATTACCAAACTGGAAATATTGGTCCAAAAAATATCTTTCCCCCCTCCATCCTGTCTCCCAAAAAGTGAAATAAATGCCACCAAATTTTAGAATTGGGGACGATGCATCAAATCCATCTCTGCAAAGCAAAATCCTGCTACCAGGAGGGAACATGGGGGTAAAATGAACCACAAAATGAGCCAAACCTGCCCACTCCCTCAGCCAAAAGGAAGCAGCTGCTGTTTCCAGGGTGAGTGGGACAGACACCTACTTCAGCATGGCACTGGAAGGAGCCCACATTCCCTGGCAGCAAAGCCTTCCTCTCTCCTCAGCTGTAATAAAAAACCACCTCTCCCTCTCTCCTTTCCAACCTCTCATTAAAGGTTCAAATGATCCCCAAGCAGGGATGTAATTAGGACCCAGCTCCTGGGAGCTGCTATCAGTTTGCTCACACTGGCTGGGAAAGGGCTGAACGTTTCCATCCACCTGCAGGGCCACGATAGAATTTCCAGTGGCTTCTGCCACTCTGCTGCAGGGTGGCTCCCAGAGCACAGGAGAAATCCTGCCTGCAAGCCCTCAGCACAGCCCAGCTCCCACTGTTCTCCTGATAATGCAAACTGCCAGCCAGCAGTTCTAATTGGAAAAAAAGCAGCTACGGTGGAATAAAGTTGGGATTAACCCATTGAGTCACCCTGCCCCATCTCCCCACAGAAATAAACTTGTGTGGAAGCTCATTTCATTATCATAGTGCCAAAAACAAACAAAAAAACTAGCAAGAACAACAAAAAAAACAACCAACATTTGGCCCTATAAACAATCACAATACTGCAAGGAAAACATTCCTTTTTTAAAGGCAAGTGGTGAATGGTAGCAAGGGCTCTAGGAGAATTCTTCAGCCCTCCTCAGTCACCCAGATGGAACCAGCCTGGAGAGCAGGAAGCTTTTCTTTCCTTTAAAGCCAGGGCTCTGTGTGACCCCAGTCATGTCCTTTTGCCTTCTGGACCTCTCTCTCCACCCAGTGATTCAGGACTGGTTGTTCAGACAAAGGTCCCAATGTGCTTTCAGAAATACCACATCAAATGCTCAAATCATTAAGGGGAAGAAAAAAAAAAAGCTCCTGTGCTGTTTGTCAGAGATCTAACCAGTTCACACTGCAGTTCCCTTCTGGTCTGTTAATCTGTTTTTTCTTCCCATTAAAAAGGAAAATGCATTCACCCATGTGTCTAATGCAGCACCATTGTTGGGAGCTGGGAGCCCTGATGTTCTCCAGCTGTGACATTTTGCTCTCATGGCATGGATTTCATTCTTAGTTTCGTTTATCTTTGAGTCCTTGTGTCAGCTTTATTCCTCATGTTACTCCACGAGCCTGCCCTGTTATTTATATTATCTGTGATCAACTGCTGCTCTGTACCATGCTGATTTTTTCTTTTGTTTTGAAAGGTTTTTTTGCTTTGAAAGGGTGGGCTGACCTGTCCTGAAATCCACACAATGAGGAATATCCAGAAATAACGATGGCCCTTGCCCTGGTTCAAAATAAAATTCTTTAAAGTGCCCAATACTGGGTTTATTGCATTAAATCAGAACCCTGTCATTTCCACCAAACCTTAATCTGAAGTGAGAGAAGTGTGTACCATTCTGCCACGGATCCACTTCCAAGATTGTGTAGAAAACTGATCTACAAAGGTTGCAGATCTTTAAAGAAAAGATCATTTTTCTTGGTTAAAAATGAGATAGAATGTGTCCCAGCATTGCAGGGGGTAAAGAAATGAGAGCACAAGGATGAAATAAAGGTGGTGACATGTTAGTCAGGATTGGGCCAGAGCTCAGGATGGGAGGTCTCCTTGCTCATGGACCAGTGGAGTTCCCATTACTGTGAACATTTTAAATCAAGCTGCAAGAGGTATTAAAGCAAGCAGGATTAGAAAAACCTCAGAGGGCAGAGAACTGACCCACTTCAGGCCTTTCCTTTGAAATGTTCATAATTAGCTTTTCCCTTTGCCCTATTATCCTTCATTTTATTATTTGGAACCATCACAGCTATATTCTTCTCACTCTTTCCTCTGAGCACAATTAAACTCTAAGAAAGCCTTCACTTTAACAAGAAATGAACAATAAAAAAATCATAATTAAAAAAAAAATTCACATTATCCACCTGTGCTGTCCTCACTTAGTTTCTCTGCTTCAGCAGGTCGAAAACCACTGAGCTCAAACTGACAGTCAAGATGCTTTCAGCTTTTATGAATTACATCTTTAATTTCAGCTGCATCTGGCTTCAAAGAAACATCAGATTCCCCTCTGTATTTTACATCTCAGCTTCAAACAAGATCTCTGGGTTAAGGTGAGTAGATCCTTGCTCTGTCTTTTTTTTGCAGGTATTTCTCAGGGCATCAAAGTTTCATTTGAAGAAGTCAAGAAATATATTGCTTATGGATCTCCAGGGAGAATGACACAAGTGAAAGTTATTAAGTGCACAGCCTCAATATTTGTCCACCCCTTCCCAAAGAGACAGGAGACAAGGCCACTCACTTCCCAGACAATAAGTGGTCAATCATTTTAAAGCCTCGAGGGGAGCAAAATCACCAAATGTGTTCTTCCAGCAATGCACTGACAGCACTGTGTGCTCATGGCAGCAGCACAACAGAGGGAATATTCACAGCCAGCACCGGTTGATGCACTGGGCAGACCTGTCCCCATCTCCACAAAGCCACATCTGAGTTTATTACACCTTAAAAAAGGGTCAGACCAAGAATTTATAAAACCTGGGGACGTTTATCAGCTACTGGATGTGCCTGAACTGCCAAACCCAACTTCTTCTCTGGCTGTACAAGGTGGGCAGAGATCCTGCATTGCATAATCCCAGTCAGGCAATAAATATGGTGCTTTAGCATGCTTTCTCAAGTGTAACAGCTTTAAACACACACACCATCTCTTCCCACAGTCCCCCAAAATGCAAACCTGCTTGTAACTGGCTCAATTAACAGCATGACCTTGCTCAGGAGAATTTTGCTAAGCCATGGCTAGAAAAGGAGCTTTGGCATCACCATGTAGCAGTGGGCCCAGGTTCAGGGGCTGCACAGGCTGCCCAAAGCCTGAAATTCCAGCTGGTTTGGAGATATTGCTGAATTTCCTTACGTGCAGGAGGCAACGGGCACATGGATGGCAAACCTGACTCTAAAAGCACAGCGTGGAAAGCAGGAGAGTGGAAAGCTGGTTGGAAATTTTAACCATTTGGGCATTTATCACACCCCTGGTTGGTAGCTGGCAGGTTGTCAGCAAAATACAGAAGCACACAGTGGGTTATTTTCAACCAGCTTATTTTTGCAGTCAGGAGAGGACAAGCTTGACAATTAACAGCAATCATGCTCAGAGCAGATACCAGCAAATTAACTCTGTTTTTCCTCCTTGCCATGCATTGCATCCTAAGTTCTGTGAACACAAGCAGAGAATAAAGTGGATGCTGAAGGGAAAAACACAAGGTCTCATTTTCAAAGCAGTCAGGAGATCTCTAGGAAAGGGAGGATAAAATATTTCAAGCTAACTACAGCAGGGAAATGGCAAAGCTGCTGCTAACAGGGAATTTATTTAGAAATTATGAGATTTGGGAAGTCTGCTTTTTTTCCTAGTGGATTTTTGGGTTCTCAGCCTTTCATTTTATGTTTAAATGCCTTTTTTTTTTTTTTCTCCTTTTCAGTGTTACTTCATAGCCAGGTTCTGTCAGAGTTATTCTAGCTGATTTGTAGCTAAGTGTTTAGAATTTCCTTAAAAAATTCTTCATTTAATTAATGGAGTGCAGGGAGCCATTAGAGGGAAAGAGGGCAGAGGAGGCAGAATTTGCTCCTCACCATCAGGGCTCACAGAAGAAATGATTGAGCTTTAAATGGAGACACAACAGCTGGGCACCACCACAAACAGAGATTTGTTCCACTGAGCTCCAAGAATGATCAGCTCCTGCTTCTCAGCTCCACAGCACAAATCTGCAGCTCTCCCTGTCCCAAATGCCCCAACAGAGCCCCAAAGATTTGAGGGCTTCAGGCAGAGAGTGGCAGAAACAACGGCAGCACTAACGGTGCCCACTCCTGGCAGACACAGCTGGGAGTAACGCCTTAAAAAATAGAAAATCAAAGGGATTGCAGTCCAGAGAAAACTTTCCAGGTAAATTATAAAAAGAAACCAAAAAGAAAAATGGGGGGAAAAAAAATGGGGAAAAAAAAGAAAAATGGGGAAAAAAAAGAAAAATGGGGAAAAAAAAGAAAAATGGGGGGAAAAAAAGAAAAATGGGGGGAAAAAAGAGAAAAATGGGGGGAAAAAAGAGAAAAATGGGGGGAAAAAAGAGAAAAATGGGGGGAAAAAAGAGAAAAATGGGGGGAAAAAAGAGAAAAAATGGGGGGAAAAAAGAGAAAAAATGGGGGGAAAAAAGAGAAAAAATGGGGGGAAAAAAGAGAAAAAATGGGGGGAAAAAAGAGAAAAAATGGGGGGAAAAAAGAGAAAAAATGGGGGGAAAAAAGAGAAAAAATGGGGGGAAAAAAGAGAAAAAATGGGGGGAAAAAAGAGAAAAAATGGGGGGAAAAAAGAGAAAAAATGGGGGGAAAAAAGAGAAAAATGGGGGGAAAAAAGAGAAAAATGGGGGGAAAAAAGAGAAAAATGGGGGGAAAAAAGAGAAAAAATGGGGGGAAAAAAGAGAAAAAATGGGGGGAAAAAAGAGAAAAAATGGGGGGAAAAAAGAGAAAAAATGGGGGGAAAAAAGAGAAAAAATGGGGGGAAAAAAGAGAAAAAATGGGGGGAAAAAAGAGAAAAAATGGGGGGAAAAAAGAGAAAAAATGGGGGGAAAAAAGAGAAAAAATGGGGGGAAAAAAGAGAAAAAATGGGGGGAAAAAAGAGAAAAAATGGGGGGAAAAAAGAGAAAAAATGGGGGGAAAAAAGAGAAAAAATGGGGGGAAAAAAGAGAAAAAATGGGGGGAAAAAAGAGAAAAAATGGGGGGAAAAAAGAGAAAAAATGGGGGGAAAAAAGAGAAAAAATGGGGGGAAAAAAGAGAAAAAATGGGGGGAAAAAAGAGAAAAAATGGGGGGAAAAAAGAGAAAAAATGGGGGGAAAAAAGAGAAAAAATGGGGGGAAAAAAGAGAAAAAATGGGGGGAAAAAAGAGAAAAAATGGGGGGAAAAAAGAGAAAAAATGGGGGGAAAAAAGAGAAAAAATGGGGGGAAAAAAGAGAAAAAATGGGGGGAAAAAAGAGAAAAAATGGGGGGAAAAAAGAGAAAAAATGGGGGGAAAAAAGAGAAAAAATGGGGGGAAAAAAGAGAAAAAATGGGGGGAAAAAAGAGAAAAAATGGGGGGAAAAAAGAGAAAAAATGGGGGGAAAAAAGAGAAAAAATGGGGGGAAAAAAGAGAAAAAATGGGGGGAAAAAAGAGAAAAAATGGGGGGAAAAAAGAGAAAAAATGGGGGGAAAAAAGAGAAAAAATGGGGGGAAAAAAGAGAAAAAATGGGGGGAAAAAAGAGAAAAAATGGGGGGAAAAAAGAGAAAAAATGGGGGGAAAAAAGAGAAAAAATGGGGGGAAAAAAGAGAAAAAATGGGGGGAAAAAAGAGAAAAAATGGGGGGAAAAAAGAGAAAAAATGGGGGGAAAAAAGAGAAAAAATGGGGGGAAAAAAGAGAAAAAATGGGGGGAAAAAAGAGAAAAAATGGGGGGAAAAAAGAGAAAAAATGGGGGGAAAAAAGAGAAAAAATGGGGGGAAAAAAGAGAAAAAATGGGGGGAAAAAAGAGAAAAAATGGGGGGAAAAAAGAGAAAAAATGGGGGGAAAAAAGAGAAAAAATGGGGGGAAAAAAGAGAAAAAATGGGGGGAAAAAAGAGAAAAAATGGGGGGAAAAAAGAGAAAAAATGGGGGGAAAAAAGAGAAAAAATGGGGGGAAAAAAGAGAAAAAATGGGGGGAAAAAAGAGAAAAAATGGGGGGAAAAAAGAGAAAAAATGGGGGGAAAAAAGAGAAAAAATGGGGGGAAAAAAGAGAAAAAATGGGGGGAAAAAAGAGAAAAAATGGGGGGAAAAAAGAGAAAAAATGGGGGGAAAAAAGAGAAAAAATGGGGGGAAAAAAGAGAAAAAATGGGGGGAAAAAAGAGAAAAAATGGGGGGAAAAAAGAGAAAAAATGGGGGGAAAAAAGAGAAAAAATGGGGGGAAAAAAGAGAAAAAATGGGGGGAAAAAAGAGAAAAAATGGGGGGAAAAAAGAGAAAAAATGGGGGGAAAAAAGAGAAAAAATGGGGGGAAAAAAGAGAAAAAATGGGGGGAAAAAAGAGAAAAAATGGGGGGAAAAAAGAGAAAAAATGGGGGGAAAAAAGAGAAAAAATGGGGGGAAAAAAGAGAAAAAATGGGGGGAAAAAAGAGAAAAAATGGGGGGAAAAAAGAGAAAAAATGGGGGGAAAAAAGAGAAAAAATGGGGGGAAAAAAGAGAAAAAATGGGGGGAAAAAAGAGAAAAAATGGGGGGAAAAAAGAGAAAAAATGGGGGGAAAAAAGAGAAAAATGGGGAAAAAAATAATGGAAAAAAAAAAGAAAAATGGGGAAAAAAAAGAAAAATGGGGGAAAAAAAGAAAAATGGGGGAAAAAAAGAAAAATGGGGGAAAAAAGAAAAATGGGGGAAAAAAAGAAAAATGGGGGAAAAAAAGAAAAAAGAAAGATAAAAAAGAAAAAAAGACAAATAAAAAAGAAAAGGAAAAAGAAAAAAAAGAAAAAAGAAAAAAGAAAAAAATGAAGGGAAAAAAGGAAGAAAAGGAGAAAAGAAAAAAGGGGGAGGGGGGGAAAAATGGGGGGAGAAAGGGGGGAAAAAAGGGAAAAAAAACCAAAAAGAAACACCAAACCCACAATGTTCTTTAACTTTATTTTGAGCTGACAGGCTCTAAACCTCTGGTCATTTCCCCAGCTAGGACTTCATACCCCTGCAAGTGAAATCCCTTCACAAGCTTAGGCAAACTGCTATTCCCTATCACCACCAATATCCATTCCTGGCACGCAGCTCTTTTCAGTGCTGTCGTTGCAAGGAAAAAAAAAAAAAAAAAAGGAAAAAAAATGCAGGATGAATCTCGTTGTGACCTTTGGTGTAAACTTGCCCCAGCAAAAGAAGAACTCCTGAATTCCCCCTGCCAAGGCTTCTCCCTGACATCCACCGACTCGGGAAAGGGAAGGGGTGGCAGCTTACAGCAGGAAAATAATAGCATATGGCCGGGTATTTTGGCAGGAGGGGGGAAAAAATATATCTACGCAGTAAAATTATCCTAATGAAAGCTTGGAAGTGCTCGCTGAGCAGAGGTTGAGCGACGGCAGAGCAGAGAGGTGATTATTCTGACCCAGGGGAAGCATACCCTCGAGAGCAGTTTGGGTGGGGAGAACTGGAAAAGCGTAATGAGAGAATGTCTAAGCCTATGTTTAATGCATTAAGAGATTTCTACCCATTAACACCTCATATCCCCATTTCACTCATGTTCTGCCTCTCCCAAAGTGCCCAAAGCACCTGAATTCCACCACGAACTAAGGAAGAGAGGGAGGAATTCTGCCTTTGGAGGTAAAAACCTCTTTCCCTTCCTTGATCCTTTTTACATCTGTATACAAACACAAAGGCTACTTTTCATATTTGCCAAGGGAGTGAAGGCAGGAACCTTTCCCACAGCAAACAATATCACCTGGAGCACCTCACCAAAGCTGCACCAAACTGGGGAGGGATTTATGCCTTTCCTCTCTCCATTTACATTTCACAATACTTTACAACACAAACCCTTGGCATATACTTCCTACTCGAAAGGTTAAATCATTTCCTTTATGAAGATGTTTGGGGTGTGAAGAAAATAAATGGGTGCAATAAAAATAAATCAGCTCTTGCTTTGCTGGTTAATGTGTGTTACCTTGTCTATTGCCTCATTCAAGCTCCATCCCCACAAAAACTTTGGAGAGCAGAGAGGCAAAATTAAAATAAAAATGACAGAGGAGAGGGCGGAAGGGGAGAAGAAAGGAAGGAAAGATGAGTTTTCAGATGAGTTCTGAAAACAGATGGGGAATGACTGAGGCACAGAGATTCATTGTTCTTGCAGAAATAGCTCTGAACAGATTATTAAAAGCAGCCCATCTTCCACTGTCACACTGCCTTTCCTAGAAAATCCAGCAGCTCTCTTCCCCATCCCCAGCTCACAGCTTTGTGCAATCAGTCCCACAAGTAACCACATCCTTTCCCTCGGGATCTTCTCTTCCCTTTTGCCTTTTTCTGCCCACAGCTGGCAGGGTGAACCCAACCTGTGCTGTGCCCCCCTTTTCAGCCTGGCATTGCAGACCCCAGGGCTGGCCCACACCATCCCAGGACACAGGCTGGCAACCCAGCAAGGCCAGCATGAAACAGAGATTTTTGGAGTCCACTTGAGTTGGCAATATGAATTAAGCATTTCAAGTGTACAATTATGTGTCAAATTTTAACCTTTTTTACTTAAGAAACCTCTGCCATGGTACAAAGTCAATAAAGCAATAGTAAAAATAAATAAAGCAATAAAGTCAAAAGCTCATAGTCAAGCTTTTCCCTGTGCTCAGATGCACTGTTGGAGTACAACAACACGTGCAGCAACTTGGAATTCCCTGCATAATTGATCACAATAGATTTAACTCCTAAACCATATGAACACCAGCTCAGAACTGCCTGACAAAGCACGGCAGCCTCTGGCTTGACTGATGAGTTTTTCCCCAGCTGCATGAAGGTCAAGACACACATTTTGCTTGCCCATGTTGTCCACCTTGGCTAAAAGCAAACCCAGTTTCTCCTGAGCTGGAAGGAGAGCTTTGATGGCTTGCAGAAAAAAAACACCCAAACAAGAGGGTCAGAGCTCCCTGGTCAGGTTTGGGGGAGCTTTAGAGAGAAGACTTGGAAAGTGCAGCCACCAGCAAGACTCTGTAGACACTTCAGAGAAAGATCCACCTTGCTTGGATTCATCTCTAGGCTTTGCTCTGATTCTTGATCAGCCCCTCCACAAACCTGACTCTACTGACCAGGATCTGGACACTCCTAAATAAATTATGGTCTAAGCAATGAATTTTTTCTTGTTATGCCTTCAAATGTCCTGAGAGGGGAACACAAGCAGTGTTTACAAGTTGCTGAATTTATCCCTCCCTGTGCTGTGTTTAGCCACTGGAGCTCCTCTATAAATTACACTTAGCAGCACAAGACCAGGAATAAGCATTTTATTAATGGGGGATTTTAAAATGACTTTCACTTGTTATATGTCTACAGCCCAGACTTATTTCAGCTTTTCTGATGGGGAGTTATCTTCCTGGAAAGATTTAAAGCCTTTCAGATAAGATTTTATTTTAACACAAAGGAGCAGAGCAGAGGAGACATTCCCCCCTCTCCTCCCCAGTCACACCAAGTTTGATATATGGCAGGTGGTAAAAAGTCACTTCTGAGAGCATCAAGAATGCTTTTGCTCAGGTTCTCACTTCAGAGCTGCACTGCCTGGAGTTCATTTGCCAGGTTCCACCTCAAGCAGCAGATTGCCACCTTACCTGGGCATTTCACATGCCTTGCAGGGTCTCTTATGTCAAAAGCAAAGTGCTTTTCAGATGCTCCAAAATACACTTGAGAGGCAACTGGCAAGCTTCAACAGCTTCAGGGCATCTTTGCTTGCCACATCTAAACATTGCCTTAGGTATTGACTCAATATCATTTCACAGCTATTTCAGGAATGCTCTGTGAGCTTGAGTTTCAAAGCTCTCTGAGGAATTTTATCTTTGCAATTGGACTGCAAGTTCCACCAGAAGCTCTGGGGCTGGAGCCTGGCACCATGAATGGTGCCCTAGAACTGCCCTGGTACACAGCTGAGCACCACTAACTCAGAGAAACAAAGGCACAGCATGTGAAAGACCAACTTTAGATATTGCTCCCTAAAATAAAGGGCTTAAACCCTGCCAAGGCACTTGGGGATGTCAAGAGTGGACCATGGGATCACACAGGAATTGCCTCAGAGGCAGAAATACCACCCATATTTCTAGTGTCTGTCCAAGGCACTGACCTCTCCCACCCCTGTGATAGGAGGGATAAACAGGTCCAGACCAACCCCTCAGACATCCAAGCCAAGGCTTGGACTCTTTCAGGAGATATCTCTGGAGATAACACATTGGAAAACAAATTTCAGCACTAGAGCATTAATTAGCTTCATTTTTCCTGGAGCTGGGCTAGTCCAGGCCAGAATCCACCAGGGCACCCAAGCTGAGGAGGGAGCTGAGCACCAGCCACCCTTGTGATGAGCCCCACACGTGGTGGCACCTTGATAAACCTGGATAACAAAGGTCACACAGATGGACCAAGTTACACAGAGACCACCAAAAATCCTACAGAGTTCTGGCAGGTTGCTTGGGGTGGGGTTTTTGTGGCCCTCTTACCCCTGTATGATTGCTTTTCCTTGAGGATTCTCATTTTTCTCATCCTCAGGCACCACCAGCCTCAGTCCTGACCACTCTCACAGAGCACTGTGAAAGGTGGGACTTCCAATTCCATTTTCGAGGATGGTCTTGCCACTGAGTTTCAGCCTCGTCCTACCCCTCTGGCCCAAGACTTGGCTCAAACCAGGCTCTGAGTCACTTGGATTAAAGCAAAGTTTTACTCCTCAGGTTGGTTTTTCCACCCTGAACTTGTTGGGTGAGCTGAGACAAACACCTCAGGAGCTGATTGAACTGCAGGAGTGACCTCTCCCCTCTCACATGCACACTTGCACTCTCTGTCAGAGACAAACAGCAATGATTTTTCTGCTGTGAGCACAAAGAATTCTGAAGAAATTCTCCAAAATCATGGACTAAGCCAGAACTAGAAATAACACTTCTAAGTAGCCTGAGGTCTTGGCACACTTTCAGCAGAACCAGCCATGGCCACTTCATTTGCTGTCTGAGGACCCTTCATAACTGACATGTCATGGGTGAACTCTCTGCAACTTCATTTGCATTCAAAGGTTCAGATTTGTCCAATGCTTTTTTTCTCCTCCAAAAGCCTCCCTAAGTCCTTGAAGTTCATAGATGAAGGTGCAAGGTAATCACACCTTACCTGCTGTTGGAGAATGGTCTGTCTTCCAACAGCACAAACCACAGAAATGGTGGCCAGACAAGCAACCAGGAGGAAAAAAAAGTTCAGTGAAGGAATCTTCAGCTTTGCTGTGGGCAAAACCTTTGACACAGCTTGCTCTAGACACCAGTGTTCCAGGGAGCTTATTTTATGTCGCTGACCACTCCAAACACACACTGAGCAAAATATCCAGGTGGCATCCCCTGAACCCAAACAATGGAGGGGCCCTGCAGTGCCTGCTGCAGGGAGGGCAGCTGGGCAGGGCCATTGCTGACCTCTCATGGTCACAGCCAGACTTACACGGCCAGGGACAGACCCCAGGACACGGTGGGAGGGTCCCCACCCCTGTGCCTGTCACTCCTGCAGTTCAATCAGATCCTGAGGTGTTTGTCTCGGCTCACCCAACCATCAGGGACAAGTTCAGGGTGGAAAAACCAACCCGAGGAGTAAAACTTTGCTTTAATCCAAGTGACTCAGAGCCTGGTTTGAGCCAAGTCTTGGGCCAGAGGGGTAGGACGAGGCTGAAACTCAGTGGCAAGGCCATCCTCGAAAATGGAATTGAAAGTCCCACCTTTCACTCAGCCCTCACCTGCCCACAGTGTGCTCACAGCACACCCAGGTAGAGCACAGGGGGCCTTCAGTGTTCATCCTCCTGCCTGCTCAGCCTCAAACTCAACACTGGCACTACTGCAGCTGCTGAAACCTCCTGTCCTAGCTGGGCCCAGGAGCTCCAGCTCAGACACAAACACCCAAACTGGGATCCACCATGACTGATAATTAGCCATGGCCATAATCAGTGTCCCCTCACTGCCCCAGAAAGCTTTAAACAGGAAACACCTTGCAGGAGGAAGGTGCTGGAGAGGGGCTGAGGCATTTCAGACCCTCCACACCCTGTTCCTCTCCCCTCCCCACAAAACCATGGGAGCTAAAATAACATTTCTTTCAGCAAGTGTCAGAAGAAGGAACTTCCATGACTCATCAGCTGTTGTTTTAGCCTGCAAGGGACTATAAATTACACTAATTAGAACATGGTATTTTTCTTGCAGTTATACAAAACACTGTCTCTTCCTGCGACATCTGAGCACGGAGCCATCAAGCAGGAGCGTGCTCAGTGCATGTTTTAACTGGAATCCACAATTCCCTTGCATGAAAATCCTCCTAGCAGCAAATTGGGGGGAGCTGGCAGAGCACATCAAGAAAGCTGTGCTGAATTATGAGAGGAGGGAGAGTAAATTAGCAGCCAATCAAACCTGTCCAACCAGAAAGAGCCATTCCTTACTGTCAGGGACTGCAGCACCAGTATCACTTTCACTCTGAGCAGAAAAAAAGGTAATTTATGTGGTCTCCAGTCGCTCACACCATCAGCCCATGCAGATAATAAGTTTAGCACTTGTGACTGTGTTTTCTGGGAGCAGCTTATTTGCATTTAGCCACAGTAACACACATCCACAATCTTGGACAAGCCAAACAGAAAAGCCTGGCTATAAGCTGTCACTTCAGTTTTCAAGCCTGAATTAGCCCAGCAAAGTAAAAGCTAAGATTTATTCAGAGCCCAACATCTTAAATCTGGCAATTACAACAGGCTCCTGCAGAGCCATTGCCCTGATTCACCTTCCAGCAAGATTCCTTCAGGGCCAGATACAAAAAGGGTTTTTCTGCCCTGCTCCTGGAGCATGGCAGTGCTTTATGGAGCCCTAATCTATAGATCCCCAAGGTGGGCACAGGCAGGAACAATGCCCAAGGGATAACAGCACCGGTGAGGAGGAGCTGCCCTAAAGCAAAGCTGCTCCTTGCAGTGCCCTGCTCCTCACAACAACAGAATTTGAGGGCTTTGGCTGATTTTGCCTCTTCAAGAAGGAAGAGGATTGCCTGACTTGTGAAGGCTGATAGAATTTAGTTGCACACTGATGGCACAGCTCAGCCCAGGGCTGTGGAGAGGGCTGCAGGTAGATCTGAGGCAGAGAGAGAAACCTCTACTCATGGTCAACAAGTTACCAACTAGATCTAGTCACACTTAGTCACACTTTTTCCTCAGAAATCTGCTTTTCCTTCTGGAAAGACAATGATCTTCCTCAAAAAAGGACTCCCTGGTGTTTCACAGCTTTTAAAAGAGTTTATTAAGTTCAACACTAGTTATTTTACTGTTTTTCATCGTAAGCTCATGTGTCACTGTCTAAAAGCAATATAATGTCCTCATTTCTTATTGCCACCAGGCCCTGGAACAATTTGAAAAGTCATGAAAAAAAATAAACTTTTTTTTTTTTTAATTAAAGAATACCATCTTGGTTGCAAAGCCAGCACAACCCAGAGCATGAGGCAGGACTGTGCCTCCCTCCTGAAACTCCAGACAAACTCTCCCTCATCCCCTTGTGCTTTGCAGGGAGCCTGCAGCCCATGGGCTGTGGGGGAACAGAGAGGGGCAGAGCCTCACATTAATGCTGTGCTAAGGAATAACAGCCTTTGGCATGGGGAAGACCCAAAGGAGCCTTTCCCCAGCTGTCTGGAGCGGGGGCCCATGGGGGTCCCTGGTTCTGCTCCCTGCAAGCCACCAGCACAGCAGCCAAAAGCAGCTGGAGAGTGAGTGCTGAGGGCAGCTGTGACAACAGCCCTGTCCCCAGGGCAGGCTGGGGGGCAGAGATGGACCCAGCTGCTGCTGATGCCTCCCCCAGGGCTGGCCCCACAAGCCTGGCTCTGCTGGGGGATGTGTGAGCTCCTCACCTGCACCTGCACAGCAAAAGCCACACATTGCTCCTAATGCAGTTACACAGAGATCACCCAAAATCCTACAGAGTTCTAGCAGGTTGCTTGGGGTGGGGTTTTTGTGGCCCTCTTACCCCTGTAAGATTGCTTTTCCTTGAGGAATTCTCATTTTTCTCATCCTCAGGCACCACCAGCCTCAGTCCTGACCACTCTCACAGAGCACTGGCTCTCCCCTCTCACATGCACACTTGCACTGTCTGTCAGACCAAAACAGCAGGGATTTTTCTGCTGTGAGCACAAAGAATTCTGAAGAAATTCTCCAAAATCATGGACTAAGCCAGAACTAGAAATAACACTTCTAAAGAGCCTGAATAACACTTCCAAGGAACCTCTGCAAGGAGCCCCCTCTGCCAGGGCAGCCCAGCAGGATCTGGAGGACATCTGGCCACCTGGATTTCCAGACAATGACTCATGCACACATCCTGGGACAGCTGAAGGGATGTTTCCAAAGGCCCCACGTGCTCTTTGGTTGTGCAAGGTTTAATTGGCACCTGAGCCTCGTTGAGGCTGGTTTGGGTATCAGAGTGACCCCCCCAAAAACAGCTCCCCAGGCAAGGCAGAGACGCACCAGCACCAGGGGCTGCAGAACGTTCAGCTCCACAGCCCGGGGTGTTACCAAGGGAGCAGCGCTCTGAGTCAGAAAATTAATTCCTTAAACAGAAGAAAGAGTTTGTTTCTGCTGTTTGCCATCGACCACAGCCCAGATGTAACACAGGCAGAAATCCCCAAGGCAAAAGAAGTCACAGCCCCTTGGCCTGGGTCAGCTCAGAGCAGGTTCTTGCCCTTCACACTTCACTGACACAGCACTGCTGCCCATGAGCTATCAAATCTGAAGAGCCCTAATCTACACTAACACTTCCCAGCCAGAAGATTATTAAACACAACTAGGGCACTGCTAGGTGCTGGAAATATCATTCCTTTAAGCACAGAAAATGTTGCTATTCCACAGCTGGCCAAGATAACACATCATCTTTTTGAAGCGTGTACAAACATAAGTGGGCCCAGCATTGTCTATCTGCATTTTTTCAACTCTTAACAGTAAAGAGAGTCAAAAAAAAAAAAAGAGAAAAAAAAGAAAAATCTTTAGTTTCTGTTATGGAGTCACAACCAGATAAAGCCACCATAAACCCCTGGAAGAGTTGTCCTGTCCACAGACCTGCTGCTCCTCAGACTCAGAGCTTTCCAGCAATTTCTATTTATCCTAAATGGTTTATCCTAAAAAGGATAGAGCCCACAGCCCCACCCTGCTCTGGCAGGAGAGCACAGGTCTCCCCTGTGACTCCCCCAGTAAAACAGACAGCACGTGGCATCCCACCATCAGCCTCATGAGCTCATCTTGCCTGACTGCTATTTTTACAGCTTGTTATTAATAAGCACAAAGAAAGAATGTGAGGTGCTGTGGAGCTGGATATTCACACACTTCCAGCCCAGATGGTGCTTTATCAGGATTATGGATTGCCAGGCAGAGGAGCTTGCAGAGGGAGCCACACATGGCTGCAGAATGAGCTCTGCTGCTCACTCCCAGCTTTGGGCAGGGCAACAGAGCAACAGCCCTGTTCCCCAAGTGAGAAAAGAGACCTGTGAGCAAACCATGGCACAATCCTACCTTGGTGAAGCCCTGGAGGATGAACCACAGCTTGCAGGTCCCAGCAGCCAACAGACAAACCAACCCTCCCTAGGGCTGGGTGGGTGTTTGTGCCCTGTGAGCAGGGGCATCAGCTCAGCACTGAGCTCTGGGGCTTCAAATATTCCAATCACCCTTCCCAACAGACAGCAGAGAGGAGCCACCTGTGGGCAGGTTCACCTGTGACCCTCCCCACTCCTACCCAAACCCCTCAATGTCTTCAGATCCTCTCCACCAATTAGTGACAAACAGTGCCAACTTCAGGCTTCACAGCATGAATGGAGGAGAAATCTGCTCAAAAAAATGGGACTGCAGAGAAGGTCTGCTCATTGTTCCACAGGGGTGAATAGACTCCTGCTACAAAGGACATGAAAACATCAGGGGGCTGCAGCACTGATGCCCAGCAGTGGCTGCATCCACACCAATATCCAGGTTGTTGCCTAAAATCATAGAATCATAGAAAGATTTTGGTTGGAAGTGACCTTAAAGATCCTCTCATTTAAACCCCTCTGCCATGGGCAGGGACACCTTCCACCAGAGCATCAAGATCACCTTTTTAGATGATCCCAAAATGCACATTTCGTCCATCAGGTTCTTCTAGCCTGGATGGACACTCAAGTCCCTGGGGGCACTGAAGCCCTGCCTAGGCTGGCTTTCCCATTATTTCCTGCAGAGACTGCCCCAAGAAGGGCTGCAAACAAGTTCCCTTTGACCAGGGAACAAAACCAGTCTCCTTGCTGACCTCCTGACCCACAGACACTGCAGGGAAAACCCTGCTGGCATCATTTGCCCAAGTGTTTCGACCTGCAGATATGAAGAACAAGATCTCTTTGAAGTTCAGCTCCATCCAGAGAAGAATGAAAGGGGAATAACACCCTCCAACACATGTGAGACAGCAGCTTCCAGGAGCCTGGCAGGAGTGGAGGGTGCACACAGACCACTGAGGCTTTGGGATGGTTTCCACCCAGACGAGCAAACCCCTCTGTCGCAGACATCTTTTATGAAAAATCTTTTTTTTGAGATTTTTTTTCCTCCTGAGAAGCTGAGAGGCCTCAGGAACAAAATGTAAACAGTGGTTATCTGCTGCTGTGGAATGTAGAAAAAGGTAGATCTTTGATTGATTTATGTTAGTTGTTTTTAATTAATGGCCAATCACAGTCAGCTGGCTCGGACTCTCTGTCCAAGACAGAAGCTTTTGTAATCATTTTTCCTTATTCTATTCTTAGCTAGCCTTCTGATGAAATATTTTTTTCTAATTTTTTAGTATAGTTTTAATGTAATATATCTCATAAAATAATAAATCAAGCCTTCTGAAACATGGAGTCAGATCCTCATCTCTTCCCTCAACCTGAGACCCCTGTGAACACTGTCACACCCCTCCAGCCACTCAGGCCAGCCTGTGGCTGCAGAAATGCCTTTGGACAACCCTGACAGAAATATGAATAGTGAGAGAAGCAGAACAGCACTGACAGATGACAACTAGAAATAAGAAATAAGATGGGAAAGCATCCCTCTGACCTAATTGCAAAAGGATGAGGAGAGGAAAAGTGCAGAACCAGGTCAGGGAAGGCAAAGCATAAAGAAAAGGCAGCAAGGGGAAGAACAGGAAGAAGGGTTTAAGGTCATGCACAGAGAGGAACCAGGCTGGCTGAGAAAGGCAGTGGGAATTGGCTGCTCCAAGCAGCCCAGAAATATTGTCCAGCTGTGCACAACCCTGGGGCCAGAGGCCAAGGCTGGGGGAGCAGGGAGAGGAGGGGCAGAGGGGCTGCCAGCACCCACCAGAGCTTTACAGACCTCATAAAACAGAGCAGGCTCCAGCTGTTCCCTGTGCTCAGCCTGACACACACATGCCATGGGCTGTTCCTGCACAGCCAGGGGCTGGGGAATCATGGAGATGGTGAATGCCCTGCTCCTGGGGGGCCAGGGTGCAGCACAGCCACCAGGAGAATGTGTCTGTGTGTCTGTGTGTCTGTGTGTGTCTGTGTGTGTCTGTGTGTGTCTGTGTGTCTGTGTGTGTCTGTGTGTGTCTGTGTGTGTCTGTGTGTGTCTGTGTGTGTGTGTCTGTGTGTCTGTGTGTGTCTGTGTGTGTCTGTGTGTCTGTGTGTGTCTGTGTGTGTTTAAAGCCCCTCACTGCGGGCAGTGAGCAGGGCAGTCCCTCCTTCCCCCCTGCCCTGGAAGGGTGGTGGAGCTTGGGAGGTTCTCCTGTCTCTAACTCCTCTCTCTGCCCTTCCTGATTTATTTCACCCACCACCCACCTCTAAGATCATCCCTGCACAGCCAAGCCCACCACAAAACCACATCCCCAGGTGCCACATCTCCATGTCATTTAAACCCCTGCAGGGATGGTGACTCCACTCCTTCCCTGGGCACCCTGACAGCCCTTCCTGGGAATAACTCTTTCCCAATTTCCAATCTAAACCTCCTCTGCTACCGCCTGATGAAGGAAAACTGGGTCCACAGTATAACCCTATACTCCAGCTACCCATCCCTGAGCATCCTCAGATGATTCCCAGCTCCTCCCTGTCCATGGGGGCAGCCCCAGCCAGCACAGAGGGGCTCCAGCCTGCAGCTGCTGCCTCCCTCGGGGCCTCCTCCTCCTCCTCCTCTCTCCCAGCTGGAAATCTCACTGGGGAGGGAGCTTGGGTTTGGAAGCAAAGGAGCTTCTTAACTCGCCATTGTTCAGTGGGTAATTGCTTCCTTTCTTTCCCTCTCTCCTGGTGAAGCCAGGGGCAATTCCTTCTAGCTGCAGGCAGCCCCCTCCAGGCTTCTGCTTAAACCCTGAGAGAGACTTTCCAAAGAAATAATTGCTGCTTTTCTACTTCACGGTCTCAGCGAGTATCTTTGGACCTCATTTCAACACTTAGTGTGTTTTATTCAGGTGATGAAGGGATTGTCTTTCTTTATCTTAGCTCCTGCGGTCTTTTCTCTTTTATCCCTTTCTGATTCTTTTCTCTCTTTCAGTCCCCAAAAGTTTTCAGTCCACACAAGTTTTAAGCTCAATTCAGAACTATTCTTAGGATTCAGTGTTGTGCAAATCTGAAATTATTTCCAGCAGTAATGTTTAACTCTGTAAAATAAGGTGCTTTGGATCAAATTAAAGACTTCTGTGTAAGAATATTAGTTTATCCCCCAATATAGCCACAGTTAATGCAGGCTAAAATTTAAATCCTTGCCCTCAAAGGACAAAATTATTCATCAGATTCTTTATTAAAGCCTATAAACATCTCAGGAAGTGAACAGGACTCATCAGCTCAACACATCCAGCAAGAATGTGGGGAAACCTCCGAGAAAAACAGACTTGATAAAGCAATTATGGTTTCAGTGCATGGTCTCACTGACAGAGGCTTCTTTTCATGCATGGAAGAACTGCACCCGTGTATTCAGGGCAGATTGCAGAAGTGGGGCTGGAGGAGTAGGGAGCCCTCATCTGCTGGGCAGCAGAGGCAGGAGGTGATGAGTGTGAGGTGGGGCTGGACTCATCACCAGCCTGGGGCAGCTGAAGCCTCCTGCACTTCCAAGGAAACCCTTCCATGAGCTCACTACCCCCTTAGTCTGTATATTCAATGTCTGGATTTGCCCCAAGCTTCTCCTTTAGTCCCCAGGAGTTTCTTGCTGGAAACCACGGGATGATCCCACCTGGGAACCATGGGATGCTCTGCAGACAAAGGAGGGCTGAGAAATAGGGAGAGATCCAGGGTGGGCTAAAACCAGAGGAAAGTGCAGTGCAAAGATCCTGTGTCATTCTAGGAGTGCTCTAACCTGCTTGGATGGCTCTTTCATCGGGGGAAATGAGATGATCACAAGGGTTCTCAGGAGTTTAGTTGTTAATTGCAGTCCCGAGATAGGTGAAAAGTCTCTGTTTCGGCCACACATCCGAAGAATGAGCCGGAGTTCTTCAGTTTTCAGTCTTGAAGTTATAATAACTTATCTATAAAATTTTCCTCCTGCCCAGCCAAGGTCTGCTCAGCAAGGCAGCCACAGGCACTCTGACCACTCTCGGCGCAGTGTTGTCTTTTTATACTACAAACTACTTATAACATATTTACAATTACTTTCCAATAACATATTTACAATTACTTACCAATAACATATTTACAATTACTTTCCAATAACATATTTACGATTACTTTCCAATAACATATTTACAATTACTTTCCAATAACATATTTATGATTACTTTCCAATATCAAAAGTGCACTGTCCAACATATTACCTTTGTTAGACAGTGCACTTCTATTCTAAACCAATCCCAAAGTGCCAGCATCACAGCAGAAGATGGAGGTAGAGAAGAAGAAGAAGAAGGACTGGACACGCCCAAGTTCCTCCATCTTGTCCCCAAAACCCCCATACTAAAAATCCCAAAATCTACCTTTTCACCCGGTGATAATTTTACTATCACATTATTTAAACTTCTGTGACTTTCAGGTCCTCATGCAAAGCTGGTAATTTGCTCCAGGGGTCATAATCAAACCCACAGGTGCTCTGGGCTGCGTGCCAGGGTCTCTGAGCCCCCCAGCAGCTCTGGACACCCAGAGGGATGTGCTGAGTTCCCACAAAGGGTGTTTAAGGAGTGACTGTGGTGACAGCCTCCAGCACCACCTGCTCTTGGGACTGCCTTGGCACAGGACAAATAAGAGTGGCACAGTGACACCTCACATTTCAGGGTTCTGGGAGATCCAGGACCCGAATGTGAAGAGTGCTCGTGACACACCTTCCATATAGTTTAAGTAATCTAAAGTCACAGATGCACTGAAGGCTGAGAGGGCCCTGGTTGAGAGCTGACCCTTGGCAGCCATAGCAATCCAGCAAGGCTGGCCATCTGTCCCGATTCTTTCTCTCAAAGCAGTCCTGATGTGTTCCATGCTGTCAAACGCTGAGCGGGAGCACCTGGGGCTTAGGAGCCCTCGCGTTGCCTAAAGCCCATGTGAAAAGCAGGGAAAAAACCCATGAGGATTCCCTACAGAGTTCAAGGAAACATCTGAACCCGTTCCAGCCAATACACAAGTTCAGAGCCAAGCAAATATTTCCCAACACCTCGGTCTGTCGCTTTGGTTTTGCCTCCTTATCGGATTGGCCAAGTTACATTCCTCCTGCTCTCCAAAAGGACAGGAATAAATCACTCGTGAATGGTTCGAATGCCTGAGACTTAAGCTTCTGCCTAAAGTTAAGCATGTGTTTAAGTGATTTGCCGGTGAGTTTAAGCTCGGGAGCATTTTGCTGAATTGAGCCTAATGGGGTAGCCCCGGTGGAATAGTCAGATTTGTGGAAAAGATAAGAGAAAAGCATTCTTAAATAAATCACAGCGTTTCAGAAGTTCAAAAAGTACTAATTTTTTTATGCTTCAGGTATAGTTTTGCAGGGAGGGTGGTCTGATTTTATCAGGTGAACTCATTGTCCCTGCGTTTATGGGCAATTCCTACCTGTGAATTGGCCCTTTCTCTCCTCCCTCTCCAATCCACAACCTCAGATAAGCTTCTTCTGAGTGGATGCATTGGCAGAACAAAAGATTCCTTGTGAACAATGCATTTATTGTTCCGGTTTTAAAAAATAAATATTTTCTTTACAAACAAAATTTAGCCAGAGGGCTGGAGGGAGGGGATGTAAAGGGATTTGTATTCTTGCCATCACACCTTCTCAAATGAACAATATTGCTAAACAAAGACACATCAGAAGACACTTTTAATTAAATTGATTTATGGGAGAAGTCAGTGGATTTCTGCCAGTTTACACCAGCAGAGAATTTGACCCTAGGTGATTCTGTGTGTGAGAGATATTTGTACTTCTGAGCTGGGGGGTTTCAGGGGGGATATACGAATTTTCAGATAGTCAATCTCCATTTGTGCTTATCAGACAGCACAACCTTGAAGTGTCTTCATGGGTCGATCACAGATTGTGCTTATTTGAGATTATTCTTTCTTTAAATAACAAGAACCTGGAAAAAAAAAGCCAGAACTTGTATATCTTTGGTTGATACGTGCAAGCTGTGGGGGCTGAGGGTGGGGCAGTGAAAATAATTCTGATTGGGAGCAAGGCTGAGGAGAGAGACCAGTCTGAAAGCTTTGCATGGGAACACCCCTGAAAATCAGGTTGAGCCTCTGGAAGTTTTCCTTTGGCTGAGCATCCCTTCACATCTGGCAGCTTCCCCTGCCCAGCCCTGTCTCCAGGACCCTCCAGTGTTTTCAGAAGAAAGGAGGATGATCCCCTGCCCCTCCCTCCTCCCCTCTTGAGGCCGCTTCAGAAACCCCTGCCAAGAGCCCAGATGTCCTCTCATCTTTATCTGTGCATCTGCAGGCTCTGAGCCCTGGAACCTGCTCTTCCCTGTGCCACTGTCGGGCAGATCCTCCTCTCATCCCAGGGCTGAGTGACAGGGAAATGCAGCCCTGACTAGACTGACTGCTGAAGGCAAGGTGGAAACCAGAGTGACTGCAGAAGAACACATAAATTGGTGTTTTGGGGAGAGGGTATTTTCCAGCAGCTCATTTCTGGATGGTAGTCCTGTCCAGGTTCAGGAGAACATGAAACAGCTCCCACAGAACTCTATTTCAGCACAAGCAATTCTCTCCACAGCCCCCTTCTCTGAAGAAATTTTATATTGATAGGAAACAGCATGGTTCAGGAAAAACAATACTTAAACCAACATCATCTTCCTCAGGCAGATGGAAGTGCCTTTCAGTCTGTTGAGATTTAGATATGAATTTATGGCTACAGTTACAGAAAGCATTCTTCCACTATAGGAGGTCATCCATCATTCTAGGCACCTTCTCATCACATTAAAATGGAGAAGCCAACACTATAACCTGTATAAGTGTGGGCTGCTTATGTGATCATGCAGGAAAAATATGCAGGCTTTCTCCTTCCTACCAGCAGTCCCCTCTCTCCTTACTCTTTTCTCTTCCCTTAGAGCTGGGAAAAAAATGGGCCTGTGCATCCCAAATATCGTTCCAGCAAAACATCCAGAGATGGGAGGAGGCCCCAGGACTCTGTTCCCTTTGCTCAGAGTCCCATTAAATGTTGGAAAAGGAGGCTTGAAAACCTCCCTCTGCTGTCACATGTGATGTGTGTATCACAAATAGAGAGAGTGACAGCCTTCAGGGTTGGCACAGGAGCCCAGGACCTGCCCTGCATCTTCCCTTGGCACCAGCCCAAAGAGGCACGTGCCAGCCCAGGAGGAGGGAGACAACACTGGACAAAGTCTCCCTCTGCAAGTGAAGGTCTCTTCCTGGTGTTTCCTCACTCCACTGTCCAGCTAACACATCCTGTCCCCACAAAAAGGCAGATTTGCTATTTTCTTGGGAGTCTTCCCCAACATATTGGCTGCAATTCTCTGCTCTGTTTTTGTTCCCTCGCTTTGATCTGATGCTGTGACCCCCCTGGACTTCACCAGGCACAGCTTTTGCCACTCTACCTGATGGGACTCTGCCTTTGCCCCACTGGAATGAAAAGGCCTCACAAAACCCACATGAATGCACTTTAAGTGGCACAGCTTGAACAGAGTCATGTACAGGGAGGGAGAAAAGGAAACATTTTTCCAGAGGGAAAGGTATAACTGTGTCCAGGACATATACATACTATAATATTATTAATTTGTATTTTATGTTTCTAGATATATCTCATATTAGTGATCTAGATTCTAGATATATTCTAAATATCACATGTGGAGCAGCTGAAGGACTATTGTGCCCAGGTGAAGACCTTTGCTTGCCTGTCTTATACCCAGAGCCCAGCTGTTTTTGAAGATATCCATATCCCCATGTATCCTGCAGATCCTAGCATGGGGGTTTGGTAGATGCCCTTTTGGAGAGGTCAGGGAGCAGTGGGGAACAGTTTCCCCTTGATAAATCAGTGTATGAAGCTCTGAGGAGACCCCAGTCAGTCCTGCAGTCAGGGTTTGCATGGTTCTCCCTAAACTCACTGAGCATATTCTGGTACCTTGCATGCCCCTAAAAGCTTCAGAGAAATATGGGATTGTTGTGAATTCCCAGGGCAGGAAAGCTCAGTGCTGAGCAGTGCCAGCATTGTTTGAACACTTCATCCTCCACTCCAGACATTACTGCATTTCCACATTTGTTCCTAAAGGATGATTTAGAGGCGATTTTCACTGAAGACACCCAAAAAGAGAGAAGCATTGCTATTGCTGAACCAAGTCAGGTTTAAATTATGCAGAAAGAACTTATCAGGGTCATTCTTATGACGTACTCAAGGATCACATCTCTCCTGAAAATAAGATACAGCCTTACTCTGAGGTTACAAATTGTTTAGTAGTTATTCTTTTTGGTTCCTTTAATCTCCCCAATATGTAACTTACTGTTTTACAACTAAATACTGTAAGTTATTAAAAAAAAAAAAAAAGTTGTTTGGGTTTTTTAAAATGAAATATCTGACCATGAAACCCCAAATGCAATATAATACTGAGCTATTCAGTAATGCTGGAGCCTCTTCCCTCTGATTCTGCTAAATAAGCACAGTCCTGGAGCACACTGAGCCTGGGACAGAAATGCCCTCTCCAACCACATCTTCACCATGGGGGGATTCTGTCATGGTGTTTCCATCATCTCCACTTGCCAGAAACACTGCTGGAATTATCTTTTACATTTACACACACAGGCCCTTCATCTCCCAGGACCCCAGAGTATTTTTGAGATTGGAAATAAAGAGATAAGCTTGCCCTCCCCCCTGGAAAGCAGCCCTGGGTTTCTGCAGCTCATTAAAAGCTGTCAGCACCATGCAGCCCTCCCAGCAGGGCACCAGGGATGGGGGGACAGTAAAGCTGAGCCCACTGAGAGTATTTGTGCAGGAAAGGTGTAGTACTTGTTATGGATGCTGTGGAATCTCAAAGAAAGCAGAACCTTAAGGTTGAGCAGAGAGCTCAGCTTAAAATCAAGCTGTGGGTTAAAAAAGAGTTAAAGAGTATGAATTTTCATTTGGAGCAAATGTTGTTCTTGGAATGTATGAAACATCTATTACCAGACATCAATTTCTACCATATGGCACGTGCATTACTTCTCCTGCTAAGCAGACCTGCAGTTGCAGGCTTGTACCTCACATCCAGCCATCACATTGTGACAGAAAAGTCCACTTTGATGGAGTGCATCAGCCTGGCAAGCTGGAGCTGTTCACATGGTGCTGTGGAAGTTCCCTGAGACTCTCTGTCCTTGTAAAATCTGTGCCTAAGTACTGCAGCATGCAGCCTGCACTGAATCTGAGGGGAGGGAACACCTCCAGCCAAATTATCACCAGGATTAGGCAAACTAATTCGACTCAGATAAGTTCTTCAGATCTTCCCTAAAGCTCCAAGCAGGCTCTCAGTGAGGATTTACTTTGGCAGGCCTCAGTCTCTTCTATCTCATAAGCCTGTGTTGCAATGGAAAAGAAAGACTTCAAGATTCTTTTTCCTGGCAGTTAAAATTGGAGGGAGGCCTCTCCTATTCCCTTGCAATCGAAAGCATCTGATCTGTATGATGCAGTCATCTTCTATTTCTTAACCTGTAAAAGAAAATGCCTTGCAACATTTCCAGTGCAGCTGGAAGCAAAGACTGGTGGACTTTGGATCTCAGGATACATCCAGGATCTCAGGATAAATCCAGTTTAACTTCTTTGGAAGGACAAATGAAGAAGAGCAGAAGCGAAACCAAGCATGAGTCACAAAAATTCAGAACAGTGAAATCCAGCTCTGAGCAGGTGTTTTTGCTAAGTGAAAATACCCATCCAAATGTGTCTTACTGCATCAATTTGGCCCAAATATACAGAAAAAAAAAACCTTGTTGCATTTTGCTCTGGATCATGACCCTAAATACACTCAGTCCTGCCCAGGATCCCAAATTCACTGAGAGCACACTCACAGCCTTGGTGTGACCTCATGAGGTTTAATTTCCTTTCTCCCTGACAACAAGACCATAATTATTGAGGTTTTTGCTGACAGGCACTGACTGATTAAATCTAAAATAAATACTAATTGCAGACACATCATTAAAAAGGAGAGCCAGTATCTGACTCTAGGTCAGACACAAGCAAAGATCCACTCTGAGTTAAGGACAAACCCCAGCTTGGTGATGAGCTTGATGTTCTTGCTAAGAGTGCCAGTCTGTAACCATGAGAAGCCTGAAATTTAGCTGAGGGCATGAGCCTAGAAATGTTCTGTCACCAGCCCTGTCCACACTGAGCACACAGCACAGCTGAAGGAGCTGCTCAAGTCCAAGGTGACACTAAACAAATCCTCTGCTGCTCAACCCATCACCTGCCACATCCCTCACACACTGATGCAGGTCTGGAAATACAAAATTCACCCTTCAAGCTCTGCCCTGCTCAGCCCTGCCTCTGTGCCAGGGTAGGCATGAGCTGAAAGCTACAAGCATCATTTTTATGTCAATTTTTAGACCTGCTTCCTCCCCTCAAGCCTTGCTGTACTCCTATGACATTTTAGGTGCAAATGTCAAAAGGTCCCAATCAGGAGTGAAAAAAAATCCCAGCACCTCTGACAGCTTGCATCTGGGTTTGGCTCATTCCTCTTTTTCCTGAAGCTTTTTCTTGTCTTTCAGTATGGAGCTCAAGCCCATGTTCCCTTTTCCCGAAAACTGATCCAGCCTCTTACGGGATTCTCAGTGAGATCATTCAGGAAATATTTCCACTTGGAGGTCCTTGCTCGGGGATTTTCTATTTTTTTATTTATTTATTTTGTCCTGTGCTTGGCATCAGTTACAGGTGCTTTTCCTATTTTGGATGGAAAGGATATTAAGCAGTATTCCTAAAGGTCCTTTTGGCCTTTTTTTTTTTTTTCCCCCTTTTAATTTGCCAAAAAAGCTTTTGATGGAACATCCTCCCCTGGCCCCCAGTCTGACAGGATTCCCTGACCTGCATAACGCTGTCCAGATTGAAGCATGAGAAACATTTTGAAAATGAACTATGCTGGAGTCTGGGAGTTATTAGCTGCCAAGAAATCCCAAAAGCTTTTAAACCTTGTTTGCAGCTGCAGAATAGGAAACCTAGGTGCTATTCATGGAGGAATTCAACAGGAACTGTAAATTCAAGGCAACTTGCTGCTAAAATACAAAGGTAAAGAATTAAAACAGACTTAAGAAAAGAGCAACCCAAGCCATTACGATGCCAAAGTGACTGATTGAAAAGGAAGTTTGAAAAATTTCAATATGCCTGGCTGGGGTATAAAACTCAGACCGAGGTAAAACAGCACATTCTCTTAAATCATGTGTCCTTTGCAGCTGGTTGTAGACCAGGGCTGAGAGAGGAGGTTGAGGGGCTTGTGGCTTGTTAGCACTCCAGGATGGGAGATTTTTGTTATGCAGATGGAATAGGAAAAGTGGAGGTGGTTCTGGGAAAAGACCAGACTCAATCAGCCAAAAATTGCCCCAACTGAACTTTTTCATCCCTGGAAATGTTCAGGGCCAGGTTGGATGGGGCTCTGAGCAACCTGGTCTAGTGGAATGTTGCATGGCACAAAGGGTTGGAACTGGATGACCTTGAAAATCTCTTCCAAACAAAACCATTCCATGATTCTCTGAATAAACATCTTTGTCAATGCATCAAACACTGCTCAACGCAACAACGCTACACGCTTTATTTGCTGTACCATCAGAAAACTGCTCCTTCACCATTAAAGAAAAAGAAATTAGGGTGAATATTTGAGGTGGCTTCATAACTGAGGGTGATAATGAGCATGGTCTGACAATCAGAAGTCACTGGAGTATGCTGGCTGTATAGAAGGGTATGGAAGGTGCTCACCAGCCCCTGCCCAGCCTGTGAGAATGGGCACAGCCATTCAATTGTCATTTCCCAAGAAGGCAGAGCAGGAGCAGGTACACGGTGAGTCACAGCTTTTCTCTTCCAGCACAGCCCTGAGCCCCTGCCTGGTGGAAAACAGCCTCATTCCCCCCAGCCAGCCAGGGAATAAACTGTGAACACCTTTTAGGGAATGATCTCATCCTGAACAAAAGTTAAATAAAACAACTTGATAAATCACCCTTCCCCTGTGTGCACCAGCACACAAAAAAACAGAGTCCTCCTGCAAGCTGAAGTGAGCAGCTGCTCCAGGGTTTGAGGCGTTTTTAGGGGGAGAGGAGCTTGATTTTCAGAGGGATCCTTAAGTGCAACCTCTAAAAAATCAGGTCCCATCAAGTTACCTTATGTTCAATCCCTTCAACAGAAGCATCCCAAATGAACTTGTCACTTGTCACCATCTCTTCCAAGGACTCCAGAAGGAGAAACAAGACTCTTAAGGCAGGAGAATACTTTTGCACACCTGGCTTGTACTACTTTAAGGAAAATTACTCTCAAGAGCTAATTAAAATGCATTATTTCCCCCCTCTAGCTGTATAGATTAATCTATTTCATTTTCAAAATCTCATTTTTTCCCATCACTTCAAGTATTCAGGAGAGATTACATTATTACAATCACAACTTGGCCTCAGTCCCAGAACACAGAGATGAAGAGAGAAAAGGCTTTTGTTGAGGACACGCACACACACTCACACACACACTTTAGACAAAATGAAAGCACATTAATCAGCTAATAGGGAGGGGGGGAAAAAAAAATCTAAAGTCTTATGACAGAAGCATGGAAGATGAAAGACTTCTGCTGGAATGTAGTGTCAATGTAAAAGCAAAAAGATCAGGGAATCTCATGGAAAACTGTGAAGCTTTTTTTTTTTTTTTCTTTTTTTTTTTTTCTTTTATTTAACTAGGGAAGAACACAGACCTTGGTCTTTCAGAAGCAACCAAATGGAAAGGACATTTTTCAAGGGCACAGCAGTGGCAGTGGGTGGTTCAGGCCAATATTATGTTCAGATGAAATCAAGATCATTAAGATAATATGAAGCCCAAAGAGGTTAAAAAACTACTATTACTGTGGCAGTTTTGCTGCAGTGAAAGAGCTGTGAGGGAAAAGAAAAAAGAGAGAAAAACTACATGATGTATTAAGATGCTTCATTAGAGAGCAGGTACTCAAACTTTCCCTGGAAGAAACAAATCCCCCGAGGCGAAGGGACCAGATTTTTTGTCAGTTATGCCAAAGTGCTTTCTTTAAAATTAATGTAAGCTCTGGGAAGTTCACAGAGTTAAAGGAGAGCAGAAGTGCTGTCCCTGCAGGATGCCTCCTCCCAGCTCTGCTGTTCCCCCTCTCTGCAGATGTTTGGGGAGGGGGAGAGGCTCAGGCTGTGGTTGCACATCTATTAATATCACATCTGCTGTGCTCTGAGGTTTTGTGGCAGGACAGATTCGATCTGGATCAAGCACAAACACATTTTTGCTGAATTAGCCCGAGCACATGATGTGATGTGCTGCAGCTTTGGGTTAGCTGGCCACATTATGTCAATCTGACACACAGCTCTGGACTTGGCAAGAAGGTTCCCAGGATCAAGGTATGTCACAAAGCTGCCAAATGCATTTGAACCAGGTGCTGAATTTGTACCAGATCAGGAGTTGCCATCACAGGGATCAAGCTCCTTTGATCCACTGCTGGGCACCTTCAATCCAGGCGTGTCAGCTTGTGAGAACAACCTCCAAATCCCAAACCCATGTGTGTGAATGGTCACCATTCCCCAAAACCCAGAGCCCAGAAGTTAAAGGAAACAAACTGGGGCTAGATCTAAGATTTTTAAGTCTTCCTTTTGCTTTTCCTTGCTGCAACAGGGGCTGGTTCCCTGTGGGCACAGGTCAGGGCAGGGATGCTGATGCCTTCACTGTGCATCTCCCCACGAGCCTCTGGCTCAAGGGCTGTCTCAGGGTAGGGGCAGCACACCAGAGCAGTGAGAAATGAATAAATATTATATTTTGTCGGAAGGATTTGGGGTTTTAAATTATATATTTAGCGAAAACACAAATAATTCATGAGTGTTTTCAAAGACATGAATAATTCAGGCTGGAACCGAAATAGCTAAATCATCAGGGCCATCATCCTCATAGAGGCATCTAGGATAGGTTATTTCAAGTACATTTCACTGCAGACTGGCACGTGCACAAATTCACTAATAAGCAGCTGCATCCCTGCCTTTCAGCTCCCACAAACCCCAGCTAGTCCCAAATCCCTGACTCAGGGTGCCAGCCCTAATTGAGCCATGGCTTTAAGAGCAGGGACAGAACCAGTTTGAAATCCCATTTTATAGCTCCTCAAACCACATCTGAACCGTGTGGTACATGTGTGGCATTTAAAGAACAAATTATCTGAGCACCATACAAATGTTTCACTAACAGCTAACTCCAAGCTCTAGCAACCAGCATTCTTGCCTGCATATTTGTGGCTGACATTGTGTAGACTTTGAGGCATGTATATTTGTTAATTTGAATGCTGTGTATTTTGTGGGCATTGAGGGTGCAATACTGAAACCATAACTTCATTGTGAAAAAGTTTGCACTTTTGTAAATATATGGAAATGTGGTATGAGCTGGACAGCCAGATACCTTAGCAAGAATTCTCAGAACAAGAAAAATCTCAGGTTTTTAAGTAATTTTGTGGCATTGAGGGACATGGTTTAGTGGTGGACTTGGCAGTGCTGGGTTAACAGTGGGCCTTGATGACCCTAGAGGTCTTTTCCAAATTTAATGATTCTATAAGTCTAAATATCTTTTAATGACAGTTGCCTTCACCTTTATCTTGACACCAAGAGACTTAACATTTTTTATTACTACTTCTCAAATTTTGTTTTCCAAATTAACATTGAACTTCAAATCCATTTCAATTAAAAGCTGCACTTTAAATTTCACAGATCCTAGCCCATCCAACAGCATCACTTAAGGTCTCTCCTAATTTACTGATATAAATTGAAATCCTATGGTTGTGTTATCAGGCAATCAAAGAAATGTTTGGCCTGCTAAAAGTGCAGTAGTTTATAATTAAGGTTTTAAGGTTAAAATGTTTGCCAAAAAACAATCCTGGCTTTGACATTTCACTTATTACTCATTAATGTGTAACACCAGAAGTTTATTCCCGTGCATCCATCATCCCAGCTCCAGCCTCCCTCCTGCCCTGGCCTTTACACCACACCTGGTCATCCTCCTGCCAGGGAGGAATTCAAACCCCAGCCCTGGAGCAGTGGGAATTCAGCAGCAGGCTGAGACTCAGTAGCTGTTGTCACCTCAAGCTCTGCAAACTCTAATCCCAGATAAAATCCCCACCCCCTGGCAGGGGCATGGAACTGGGTGACTCAAAGGTCCTTTCCAACTCAAATCATTCTAGGAGCCCACAATTCTGGGAAAAACCAGCCACATTTACCAGGAGCTCTGAGCAGGACCATGATGTCAGCTCACCCAAAGTGCTGAGGCAGGACCTGGATGTCAGCAGCCACCACAGTGCATAACCCAGTGAAAATGGGGCTGAGCAGTGCTGGCTGTAAGCATTTTGACAAAGAACATCATTCTGGTCCTTGCAGTCCCAGTGCATCACCAAGAAACCCCCGTGGCAATGGGACCATGGTGACAATGGTGACATTGGTGCACCCCATGGGCAGCACCCCCAACCCCCTGTGTGGCTACAGCCAGAGCCCTGAACAATTACCAGGGAGCACAGGCAGCTTTTAGAGAGCAATAATTCAGTGAACAGCTGTCCCATGTGCCCTCCTGCATCCCACTGCAGCAGAAAGTTATCTGGCATGGGTTACACAGCTGCTCTTTGGCCAGAGACAACAGGGACAGCAAGAAAGAGTTTTTGGAAGGAAGTTGTAAGTCTAATATTTCATTGAGAGGAAATGAAGGAGCTACATTGTGGTATTGACTTATATCTGATGGCATTTCACATTCTCTGCTTGTCACCCCAGCTGTGTTTCTGCTTTGGGAAAACCTGGGGCTCAGAACCACCAAGAGAAAAGCATTACATGGCAAATGCCTGACACTGAGTGTGCTGGAGGCACTTCTCTAACCCTCTGATCTTGGGACACATAACAGCTCATTCATTCTCTCTCTGTTTTTTTCAGTTTTGCAGGAATTCCCCCATTGTAAGGAGCCCTTGACCTTACCCCCATTCCTTCTGCTACTGCCTGACATCTTCCCATCATATGTTCACAGTGTGTGTGTGTGTCTTCAGTGAAAAGCAAACCATTGCTGCTGCTCTTGGGCCCCAAAGAAAACCTGGAGGAGAGAAGAAAGAAAGAGAAACCTCAGCCTCACTGGTTCTTCCCAGAGATGTGTTGCTCCAGCAACTGGAAGTCAAACAATGATGTCAAGAAGACAGAGCCACGCACTTTGAGTGCAGCGTCCAGTTGCCACAGCAACTCCTTCTTAAAGCAAGTGATGCAGGGAGGTTTTCTTTTCTCAGTAGTAGAAAAATATGGGCGAGTAAATGAGTGTAAAGGATGTTTACCTGGGGCTGGGGGTGTTAATTTAGGGGGCTGGGATGCAGCACCCTGCCAAAGGGCCAGGGCAGGGAGGAGGAGGAGGATGCAGTTGCCTCCCAGAGGAGCGGAGCAGCTGCTTGGAAAGGAATTGCTTTGCTCTTCCTTTCACCAAAGGAAATGCCAGAGAAGCAAACTCTGCTGCCAGATGCCACATGGACACCAAATGTTCCCCACTGGCTCCCCCCAGCCCGTGCTGCTCCGAGGGGAGGGCTCCTGCTCTCGCTTTCCTCCCTGAGCTCCCTCAGCTGTTGCAGACCCATCTGTCCCACTCTGGGCAGCTCCAGGCTTCAGACAGGGAGGACAGGTGCTGGGGGGGTGGGGGGACCCTTGGCCACCCCTGAGCTTAAGCCCTTTCCCAGCTTCCTGCATGGCTCTTTTGTTTGGGGCCATCCCTTTGTGGCTCCCCAAGAACTGAAATCTGTGGCAAAGAAATAAAAGAAATGCAGCTTTACGATTTCACTGAAAATAAAAAAAACCTCCCCCAGCCTCTGCCCCACAAAGAGCTAAGAGGGGAGGTGGAGTGAGAGCTGTTGGTGTTTCTGGGGGACAGGACATGGCCAATTTTGGAGGTGACAGCCAAGGTTTTTGTTGACAGAGCATTTGCTCCCATAGTTTATGCACATTGCTTCCCAGAGCTGCCATCCATCCATGTGGATCTGGGAGACAGGGGACACCTCCAGCTCTGGTCCCTGCTTGAAAGACACCACAGATCTCCTGAGGAGCTGCTTTATCCCCACGTGCCTGTGAGGAACAACCTGATTAACTCTTACACTGATTCATCCTTATCCATTTATCTAACACAAACCATTCCTTACTCCATTAGGCCCTTGCTCTCACTGAGTAATCCCCGGTTGTATCATGCTTTGGAATTAGCCTGCAAGGTCCTCAGGGCAGGGATCATGCCTTGGAAGGTGCCTCACAGACTTTAGGGCCATTGCTAAATTAATAAGAATGTAATAAAAGTATTAGAGCTCTACTGAGGGAAGCATTGTTATGCCCCAGAGGCAGCATATCTGGTTAACAACCCTGAAAAGAAATGCCAACAACATTAGCCTCTGCCCCTACATCCCTCCACCTAATGTAAAATTAAATAGCTACAAATTACCTATCTATTTTTCTATCTGCCTAGGCAATTAGCCCATGCTCATTACTGGACATATGGGGATACATCCAAGCTCACCAAGATGGGAGGCACGACACACAACAAGGCAAGAGGAGATGCTTTGAGGCTTCTGCTGCCTTGTAAAACACACCATTAAACCACAGCACGCTGGACCATCAGCAGAGGTCAGAAAAAACCTGCAAAGTCTGGCAGGAAAAGTGTCCAAAGAGCAAACTGAGAGCCAAGGGCAGCAAACAGGCTGTGAAAGTTTTCTCAGGGGTGTGGGCAGGACAGAGAGGAGCAGCCAGGGATGTTTATTCATATGGGAAAGGCAAACACCAAGCTATAAGCAAATGTGGCATTTATTTGCAGTTAAAGTGGTGCATACATCTCCATGAATTTGAGGTGCACCCCACTGACAGGGAGCCTGCTGCCAGTGGGGCATTGTCAAGGATAAATCCATGGAATTGCAGCCAGGGCACAGCTGAGCATCAAACAAAACACCCTGGAAGGAAATTCAGGGTGAAATTTTTCAGTCAGCAGCACAGACAGGACTCCCCTAGGCCTGAGCTGAATTTGGGAGCAGAGGAGCCCCCACACCTCCCTCCATGAGCCAAGAACTCTGCCTCTCCAGTGCTTGAATCCAGTTAAATTCAAGCCCTCTGCTCTGCTTGACAGCAATGCCATATTTTTATTCAGGGCAGGGTCAGAGGTCTGATGAAACCTCATGTTGCCAGCATAAAAGTGGAAGGAGCTTTAGGTAATCCCAAGGAAAATGAAGCCCACCTCTTTCACCCCACACCCCTCCTGGAAAGAGAGAAAATGCACACCCCACATTGGACTCTCTTGGAAGAGAAAATTTCCTGCTGTCCTCAGATGGTTAAAGCATGCAGCTTTAGTGGGCTGCAGAAGGAACAGCAATTACATACCCTTCACCTCCTGCCAGCTTGGGCTCCTTTTTTTTTAATTTTTTTTTGGGGGGGGGGGGTTGTTCTAAATCTTTAAAATGTTTTTGTTTGGTTGGGTTTTTTTCCAACCCTTCTTGTGGGAGGAAACATTCACACCCTTCATGAGAAAGGGTGGTTTAGAAGTGGAAGAAACCAAGAGAAGGGAGTTCACAGGCTGCTTCAATGTCACTTAAATAAAATAAGAGAGAAAAGGAAAGAAAAGGAAAGGAAGAAAGAGGGAGGGAGAGAGAGGAGGGAAGGAAGGAGGGAAGGAAGGGAAGGGAGGGAGGAAGGGAGGGAGGGAGGGAGGGAGGGAGGGAGGAAGGAAGGAAGGAAGGAAGGAAGGAAGGAAGGAAGGAAGGAAGGAAGGAAGGAAGGAAGGAAGGAAGGAAGGAAGGAAGGAAGGAAGGAAGGAAGGAAGGAAGGAAGGAAGGAAGGAAGGAAGGAAGGAAGGAAGGAAGGAAGGAAGGAAGGAAGGAAGGAAGGAAGGAAGGAAGGAAGGAAGGAAGGAAGGAAGGAAGGAAGGAAGGAAGGAAGGAAGGAAGGAAGGAAGGAAGGAAGGAAGGAAGGATCTTCAGTGGAGTTAGCCTGGCCATATTAAAGGAGCAGGTGTTGTACTGAGTTAATTTATCTGGGAGGGGACCTGAGCAAATCCCAGCAGCCCTGCTGAGAAAAAAGCTTTGTGTGCTGACACAAAGCCCTCCCTGCTGCAGCTCTGCTCTTGCTGTCTTCCCTTCCCTCCTCCCCAGCTTCTCCTAATTGCAGGGCTAATGTCCTCTGACAAGTGCCTCAGATGGTCTGACAACAGCCCTATCACCCATTCCCCAGCCCTGATTATTATTATTATTATTATTTTCACAGCCCGAATCCCTGCCGACCTCAGGCTGCTGCTCTTGATTATTCTCCAGCACAACCCTGTCAGCTGAGGAGCTGCAAAACCCTCCCTGTGCCACGCTGAGCACCCAATTGCTCGGCTGTGTGACACTGCTGCAATTTCTGGCATGAGGAACTGGTGCAAAGGGGGTTCCAGAGATTCCTCTTTTGAGGCTGCAGGCCCAGGAGCCACATCAAAGCTGGGTGTTTGTCTGATGTTTGCTTGGAATGGTGGTGTTGGAGGGAGGGGGCCTATCTGCCTGCCATGCCTGGAATATGTGAGTTATTGGCACAGCCTCCAGCCACACCACAAGCTGTGTGTCAATTAAAAAGGGGATCTGGAGAGCAGCAAGCCCAGGCAAGCAGAGATGGGGAGCAAGTTTATTTATGAAGTGATTAAAATAGGTAGATGGTCTTCATATGAGGTCAAGAGGAACAACCTGACAAAATATTCTGTTGATAATGAAAAGGGAATTGCATAGTCTTGGCATTTCTCACTCCCAAATCCATGCCCAAAAACCAGCATTGCCCTGAGGTCTCTGGTTTTTACACAAAAATCACAAATTTCCACCAGGACCACACCATCCACCCTTGATGCAGACCACTTTTACAAAGCCCAAAACACAGAGCAAATCTCTCCAGCAGCTCCACTGTGCTTTGAGGCTTCTCTTCTTCTGCTTGGAGGACTTTCCTCTGGGAACAGAGGCAATCGTGGCAGCAGAAGGGAAGCCAACACCTTCAGGAGCTGAGCATTAAGATGTGCCACAGCTTCTCTGCTGCTTGGCACCACAGTGAAATGGATGCTGTGGGAAGAGAGAGGGAGCAGACTCTTATCCCTGCTCCCAGTACCTCCAGAAGATGCATGGAGTGTTTCTGGAATAACCTCATATCCACAGCAGCCACGGGAGGGGACAAACAGGGTGGGAATGGGGCCCCCTGGCCATCCCCAGCTGCACACACCCCTTCATGCTGCAGGGACAGGACATTTATCATTGTGCTTTGCAGGGAGAGAAGGTGCCCATCAGGCAAGAGGAAATCATGCCCTTGCATCAAAGGATTCCTTCAATGGGAAGGAGAGAGGGAATCTGGGCAGGAAAGATTTCAGGACTAGCAAGCAGTAAAGGGCATCTCACTCAAAAAGTGCTCAGGGGTTTGATTGCACAAAGCTAAAATAAAAGGCACCCTTTTAAAGTACAGTGAAAGGAAAATCTTGTTGGGGAGGAAAAGGAGGGGCTGTGGAAAGGGATGAGAGCAGCTGGAGAGGAATTCCAGCGGGACAGATAGACAGGCAGTCACACAGCCTCTTAATTATTTAAAAAATAAACTAACACAGAAAAGGACGTCCTGGGGAGGAGGGGGAGGCAGAACCTCAGGGTACCCATCAATTATGCACAAACCAGCTCAGGGGCACTGTGAAAAAGGGTCCTGTGGGCACCATCAGGGCAATGTCACCAGGAGCTGGCCCCAGCCCAGGGCCCGTGACACAGCACAGCACCTTGGTGACCCTTGGTCACCCCTGCCTCATTGTGCTGTGTAACTCGAGTTGGTGTCCACAAGAGGAAACAAAGGAACACAAAGGCTTGGCAGTAGTTTGTGTTTCTAATGGCACTGCAGCCACGATCTCACCTGGCACTGCCCTGGCACGGCAGGACCGGGACAGCCTGGAGCCCTCCTGCTTTTTGAAACTGTGGCCACAGCAAACAGTTGGGTGTTGAATGGGAGCCAACTGCATCCAGGTTGGTGCTGCCAGACCAAGGTAAGCAAAGCTACACAGGAAATAAATCTGTCCTAACTGATCATTTCTCCTGACTGGAGCATCTCCTCCAGAGCTGCAGGTTCCAAGTTCTTAACAGGATCATGTCACACACACTGCTCCTGGGGACTACACAACATGATTTTTCTTGGCTGAACAGCCACCTACACTGCTGGATTTCAGATCTTTTTTTTTTCCAAGAGTTGCATTAACAGAAAACCACCAAAACATGACAAAGTGGAAAAAGAATTTCTTCCCAGTTTTAATATTTTTCTTATAACCTGAGCCTTGAAATGATATCCCAATATCTTTTATAAAGCTCTGGCCCAGAAAGTCTGAAGCTTAAGAGGGGAAGAACCATGTCAGGTTCAGAGTGGTAATCCTGCATCCTGTGTACACTGCTATTGTTTCTTGCTATGATGAGAAAATACAAATTATTTCCAAGAAACCAAAAGCATTAACTTGCCTCATGCACACCATCAAATAGACATTGAACAGTAAGAGTTTGGCTTACAAATGGGTGCTTCTAGAATTCCAGTTTTCATCCTTGTCCTGGTTTTAAACCACAACAAGCTTGTAAGTATGAAGACCCAAAACCTTACAAAACCTTAACCCACCCAGGTGGTCCTGATTCCTCCTATTCCTCCAGCCTTTGTTTATCCATGGACAAAATAGCTTTTCTTTGCATTGATCTACTCCTTAAATCCTACAGAAACATGCAGCTTGCAAGCAAGAGGGGTGATGTGTGTTTGATAGAAACCACCCATAGAAATGAAACCACAATTTTTACGATAAATCAGCAGATGGGCAAGCACGCAGAAACTGTATCTGCCATAATGATTTATTTAAAATAAACAAATCCAGCTGTGGAAAAATAACGACTTCTCTGCAAATGCACACACAAATTCTGCCTATTTCATTATGAACATATTAAATCTAGTCCCTCAACTCCAGCTCTTGATGATAATTAAATACACATAGATGTACTGCAGTGGATTTGCTCCTGGTAATTTGCATAGCAGAAAATAATTACTCTGGCAATTAGATACAGTGCAACGTGCTGCTCCTTTATGTGCACCACAAATTTCTTCTGATGTTTTGGCATCACCATTTAAGAAATTAATGAAGGCCCCCTTCCTATTAATAGCATGCTACAGTGGGTTCATGGTGGCTTTGCCTCATGTATTTGGAATAACTTTTGTCCTTGTTGCTAGGGCTGCTGCTGCAAACCTCTTGCTACCTTTAAATAGCCATCTCCTTTGCTGGCAGCAGTGCTTCCCATTTGTTAGCTATTAGATTGGTCATTTGTCCAATTGTGCTGCTCTTGTCCACTGATCAACCACACAGGGCCAGGGCATCCTTCAGTTCAAGGGAAATAATCAGTTTGTTCCCCTCCTGTCCAGGCTATTTGTCCTGTCATACACAGGGATGATGAGTCTCTGACCGAGGAGAAAAGACTTGAATCTCTTTAGGTGAGATTCCTCATCCCAGGCTAAGCTTTAAAGCCCCCAGGTTGAGAAAAGAAGCCCCCAGCCATCAGCAGGAGCAAAGGGAAGGATTAGGCAGAAGAGAAGCATCAGGGAAAACAAAGCCACAGAGCAGATTTGCAGGTCTGAGTTTTGTACAGCCAGAAAGCCCAGCCTTTTCTTCTCTAAAGGCATTTCCCTTTGAACATTGGTCATAAAAGCCTGTGAGAAAGCCTTCTCTCCCTCTGGAGGCTGCTGCCTGAGCTACAGCTGGTCCTGCCTGCAGCCTTCCCTGCGCTTCAACCTGAGCCTGTGCTGAGACGAGGGGATGCCTTAGGTTACTTCCAGTAGCTCCGGGTCTCCAGAGGGTATCACAGCTTCATTGTTTAAAAATGGGAGGCATATATAATAAATTTTCATTAATCAAGTCAAAAATTTTGATATTTTGAGAACCCATTTGCTGCCAGTGCACATCTAAAAGTAAAGGGAGAACAGGGAAACATAAAAGGCAAAACAGACAACAAGAAATGTGTGTGAGAGGTGAGACCATCACCATGGGGAACTTCTCTCCTCACCCAGACAGCTCCTGGTCCTGCTTCCTTACAGCCTCAGAGCATTTTCCACTGGTGCTGCCACTGCTCTTGCCCTGCTGCCCTGTGCTGTCCCAGCTCCTCTCCGCTCTTGCCCAAAGCCATTTCTCTCTCCCCTGAGCAACACCTCCTCCTTTCTGTTGCCCTTCACACTTTGATTTTGAGTGAGGCTTGGTCTACTTGCACGAGAAAAGATGGCCCAGAAGTGAGGGTGGGAGAGAGCCACGTTCAATTCTCTCTGACACCGACTCCTCCCCTAACCCTGGGCATCCTATTTCACACCTCCTTTTGTCCACCACCGCCTTCTTCAAAGTACTGCTCAGAGATATTTATGTTTTATTTATGAACATCTATTAAACATTCCAAACACTCTGAACTTGATGTTGGCCACCAGCCACTTCAAAAAAAAAAAAAAAAAAAACCCTGTCAATTTTGGCTGGACGCTTATCCTTAGGTGAAACTGCAATTCTGCCATCAGCCACAGCCAGACTCTGCCCTTCAGCAGACTGGGGCAGGTTTCACCCTCCCTTCCTAAGGGCCAGCGCTGCAGTCTGAGCCAGCCCCCAGGGCACAGAGTGGAGATGAACAGGAGAGATGCCCCAAAGCCACCTGGAGGCCAGGCAGAGCTGGAAGGGTGGGACACGGCCACCCAGCACTTCCCAGAGACCCCCAGGCTGCTGCTGCTGGGGCGTGAAAAGGAAGAGGAAAAATGCAACAAAAGGCAAGAATAAAAAGACTTCCATTCCAAAGCACAATTAGGAAGAATGCACCCCTTTTTCTCAGGGTTAGGCTTTTTTTCCTTTTTCTCTCTTTGGCCTGGCTCATGGCTGCCTGCAGATCCCTTTCGTGGTTGCCTAGCAGGGCTAGCATTCATGGCAAGCTGAGGTACACCATGGATGCTCCCTGGAAGCAGGCTGCTATTTCCTACCCAGATGTCTTTTATTTCAGTCAGTGTCATTGCTTCAAGAGCAACAATAGCACTTTATTTCCATGGCACTCATCTTTGGATAGTCTAGTAACAACCTTGCCTTACCTTCAGGTCTGTTGTACCCTCCATGAATAGCTCATACAGAATAATTCAAAACAAACCAAGAAGGCTAAACCTGTAAATCCTACCATTCTGCAGGGCCAAATGGTTGTTTTACAAAGCACAAGCACTCAGGCTACACAGTTCTGCTGAAGGGCCCTGTAACAGTCAAGAACAGCTGAAGCAATTATCAATGCCCCATCTCCTCCAAAAGGAACAAACTCCAGGGAAGGAATCAATAGGAAAACTTTACAATACAGAGCCCTTAACTCAAGACACATTTTAGGGATAAAGCCTTTAAAAGGCAGGGGATAAGATGCTAGAGTAGGACTTAGGAAAAGACTGAACTCCATCCTTGAATATCTGGCTGTGCCACGGGCCCATGGGTTCCCCCATACAAAATGTAAGATACTGATATTTGTTTCCTTAATCAAATGATTTGGACTCTGCTGACAGAACAGGCTGAATAAGAACTAAACCTCTGAGCTATTTATACCTTCCTATTATTTAACAGAATAGTTTTAATGCTGAGATGTGCCAGAGCAGACACAGGGATAAAAGCTTCTGCAAACTTCTAACCACAGGCACCACATTTGCAGGTCTCTGGCAGGAGATGATCCATCTCCTCCTGATCAGTTTTGGAATGGGATTTGTGACATGTCCACTTGTCCAGGCAGGAGAATCAGTTTGCTGATTCTCACATTCCCATGTCTCTAAAAACTGCACTTTTTACAAACTAGAAAGGGGAAATTTCTCCTGCACCTGCTGGCTACATGATGGATAGAGAGGCAGTTCAACCTCTCAAAATGAATTGTCATTAACAGAATTGGAGTGCAGGTTTCCAAAATACTGCCTGAAAGGTGGAGCTTACCCAAAGCTTTCAAATTTAGAAATTTCACCTTCACAAGCCTGTATTTCACCTGAGATGTTTGTGATTTGTCTGTGCCTTTCATCATCATACAAGCACTAACACCTCTGCCACATAAGGCACTAAGAACGGGACGTAGAGAAATATTGTGATTATAAAACTGATTTATTGTTTACTCTCACAGGGCCTGGTTGTTACTTCCACTGAATTCAATGGGAGTTTTGCCATCGACTTCAATAGGGTGGAGCAGAGCCAGGGATTTTTGTCTGTTAATTCCTTGTGGATCATTTACAGCTTTCCAAGCACCACTGCGAAAATAAACTTCAGATTTTTAAAAAACCACACGCACACACAACAAAAAAACCAACTGGAGTTAAAATGTGTATAAAGACCAAAAGAGAACCACTGGCATAATATCCCTACAGTATTTCAGAATAATTCATTATTTACTCATTAAATCAGCGAGCGACAGCTCCGTTCCTCAGGATCAGCAGCGTGTGCGTTTCTCACGCTGGCAATCAAATCACTCACAAGCCATGTGCATAATTTGCTCTTGAATATATATAAACTTTAGATATAATGAGTTGGGCACAGAGACATGGCCAAAAGTGAGCTGGATAAGTGACAGTGCTCTGAAGGAGCCAAGCAAAGACATCCAAAGCAAAGGAGGGAAAGTCTCCTCTGGGTACCTTTCTGGTGTGGTTCAACTGACCAGCTCTAAAATGCCCAAGGTCCTGGTAAAGGACAGAAAGCTGCAAAAAACAACCAGCCACATTAAACAGATAAACAGGGAGCCAAAAAAAGGGAAAAAAGTTGAAAACTCATGCACCCCTTATTTCTTTCACCTTTAAGGTGCCTCTCCAATCTTAAGTGACAAAACTCAACGTTAGGATTGAATTTGTGCATTTTGCACACTGTTGTCACGTGTTTTCAGACAGAGCTCATCTGAAACTAAATAATTTGCTCACAGAAGCATGGGAAAAGTCACTCTTTTCCAAATTTCCACCAAAGAGTCAAAAACTACAGCCCTGGACTAAAATGGGGCAATGGTCCTGGATGAACCTCCACCATCTTTCTGAACTAATTCTCATGTCAACTGCTTGGGAAAAGTAGGACTAAGACAAAGGGGAGCTGAAAGCCTGGGGCTTGAATGGAAACTATAAAAGGAACAAAAGTAGCAGCAACAAAACTCCAAGGACTCCTTTGGCACCCAAGGAGGGAGCTTAAAATACAGCCAGCATCTCTCAGCCTTTTTTCCCTATCTTGGTCTAAAAAAAAAAAAAAAAAGAAAAAAAAAAAAAAAAGAAAGAAAAGAGACAGCTCTTCCAAACAATCTCTTTCTGTGTAAGCTGTTGCCAGAGCCTGAGAGAATAAGCCAGGGTTTCTGTGCCAGCCCATTCACATGGCCAGGTGAAAAGAAACTCATTCCTTTAGAGCCTGTGCTGCCCCACACACAACATCTTCTGAGAAAGTGGGATGGGAAACACCAAAAAGGGGAGAAGAGAACAGCCGAGGCCTTCAGGTTAGAAGGGCAGCCCGTTCCCACCAGGGAGTCCCTCTTTCACTCGCAGACAACTGCTGCATTTGACATTTCAATGGGAACTGAGGCAGAGCAGGAGGGAGGGCACGGAGGAGGGGGCGGCGGGAGAGCGCATAAAGGGACCGGAGTGAGAAAGGCAACGAGACAAAAATTCTGCATTTTCTCTTTCATTTCTGCTTTCAGGGCATTTCTTCTATAACATGACAGCCAGGAGAAAGAGGAGAGTTTGTTTTAAAATCACACAGATAGGCAGAGAGGGTTGGTCCTGGTAAAAACTTCTTCAAGATGAATCAATTTTATGGGGCTTACAGAGCAAAAATTTTTTCTTTTTTTTTTTTTTTTTTTTCTTTTGGTCATCCCTTTTTTTGTTTGTGTTTTCAATGAGAAGGAAAAAGGATTTACATAAAACAAACAAAAAGAATGAATAGCAGCAAACCCTGCCATGGGCACCAACAGTGGATGCTTTTAGAAGAGTTACATGAATATAGTTTCAGTGTTCAGCATTGTCTGAGGGTTCAACACAGACACATTCATCCTGGGAAGTAATTCTGGGGTCCTGATCACTCCATACAAACCCCTCAATGAGAGCTGCATGCTTTTTTAAATCTGCTTTAGAGAAACTTTCATCCAAACACATCAGAGTAATTCTGTACAGGCTTCAAAGCAGCCCTGTGCCATGAAAGGGTATTATCTCCATTTTACAGAACAGGAAACTGAGGCCCAGAGGGAATCACGCAGGCAGCATCCAGAAATGAATCACTGGCAAGGCCTGGAATAAAACTGGTTCCCTGGAGCACCACGCTCATCTGCACTGAGTGCAGCAGTGGCCTTGGCCAAGGAAGAGTCTCTCTGCTGGGTTTTGTGTCAAGCCCAAATATGCAAACCAAAAACAATACAAGCGAGGCTCAAACCAAAACAAGGCTTTCACATCTACAATCAGTGGATGTGGATTCACAGAGAACACCAGTGCATGTGTTAGAAAGAACAGAGGAACCTTTCAGGATCTGGAGAGGGGATACCTGAATGGCCAGGGTGTCACAGTGGTCACAGGGATCTCAGGATGAGGGAAGAGATGAGGATCTGACTCCATGTTGCAGAAGGCTTGATTTATTATTTTATGAGATATATTACATTAAAACTATACTAAAAGAACAGAAGAAAGGATTTCCTCAGAAGGCTAGCTAAGAATAGAAAAAGAAGGAATGATAACAAAAGCTTCTGTCTCAGACAGAGTGTCCAAGCCAGCTGACTGTGACTGGCCATTAATTAGAAACAACCACATGAGCCCAATCCCAGATGCACCTGTTGCATTCCACAGCAGCAGATAACCATTGGTTACATTTTGTTCCTGAGGCCTCTCAGCTTCTCAGGAAGAAAAAATCCTAAGGAAAGGATTTTTCATAAAAGATGTCTGTGACAGCCAGGGAGGGAAAATGACAGAGGAGAGCCCAGGAACAGCTTCTCTGATGGGAAACTCAGGGAGGTTAGGGCTGTCCTCAGGACAGTGAGGTGAAACTGGGGTTCTGCTTCCACAAATCCCAATGGGAAATGAGAGATTACATCCACAGTTCATAGATCACAGAAAGTGGTCTGGGTTTGAAGTGACCTTCAAGATCATCTTGTTCCAACCTCTCTGCCATGGGCAGAGGCACTTTCCACTATCCCAGGTTGCTCCAGCCCCCATCCACCCTGATTGCTTTTCTCTGTCAGAATTCCCATGGATTCCACTTATGGTCAGTGAGGGAGGCAAGAAAACCCCAGAGTTTGCAGGATTAGCACCATGCTCAGCACTCAGCAATGCTGTGCAGCAGCCAGGGGTGTGTTTTATTCGCCTGGCACAAGGGTCACACGCAGCAGAGGATCTCCAAAAAGCCACAAAGCCCTCAGTGTCGGGGCTATAACTCAGAAGTGAGGATTAAGAGGTTAAAATGCTTTGTGTTCAGCTGTAATCAGTCTAGAGAGAGTTCAGCATCACTTACCCTTTTGTGTGTCAAAAATAGCCAATCTTTGATCCTTCTTGACTGCTGTGACTCAATATTACTTCCTTTCTGTCTCTGCTCCCCTCTAGACACACGGCAGTGGGTTCCTGTTAAAGGGCCAGCTTGCACTGGGGCAGGTTTGGGGGTGATGGAACAAAGCCATGGGTGCTTCTCAGCCACCCTGGTCAGTGTGGGATGTGTCACATCTCAGTGAGCAAGGGCAACCTGGACCTTCTTCCTCATGGCTCTACCCATGGCTCTCCAACCTCTGCAGTGGCCATTTTCACTTTCATGCATCACAAGCATCCATAAAAATAATCCATAAGGTCCATCAGGAGGCATGGAGAGAACTTGACAAGTTATTTTGGAGCAGTTTGAGGGTTTTGTTTCAAGGCAGAAGACTCCCTACAAACACCTCTGAACTGCATGTCTCTATTTTCCATCTGCAAAACAGAAAAAGAAAAAAAAATTCCCACAGAAGCTACCCACATTGAAACCCTGTGGGGAAAACAAAGCTGCAAAGCACCAGTAAGAGGTTAAATTTCTCCCTGGTGCCTCACCACCAGCTGTCAGGGAGAAGACAGCAGGAGATAGGAAAAAATGAAAGTCCTTCTCTAGCTATAAATAAAGTTTCCCATATCATTATTGCAGTTTATAAGGCAAGTTAGGAAAGTTTCCTATCTCACAGCACATCCCCTCCCCAGAAGAAGTAAATAATTGAGTGAGAACAGAGCAGAGCCACCGAGGGTCTCTCAATTCAGGTGATGAGGACAAGCCCAGAGGACAAATCCATCCAGCTCTTACCAGGTGGGGCTGAAGCCACTTTTCTGTGCCCAGCACTGAGAGGTTTCAGTGCTCTGTTCTGTAACACACACTCAGACACCAGATATCCATGGGGTAAGGCTGAGTAATGTGCTGGCTGCTATCTGCCTCGCTGAAAGGGTGATAAGAGCCAGCCAGAGATAGTCCTGCTTCCCAAATTAGATAGCTAAATGATCAGGCCCTTAGAAAAGTAACACCACCAGCCCTTCCCCACCATTGCCTTTCCACTCACAGATAAATACTGAGCATTGCTAAGGCAATGTTAACTGCAGCCTCAGCCCCCAGTCTTTAAAAAGTCATGACTCAAGATAATGAAATTGGTTTAGATTTAATGTGACTTTTTCCATTAAAAAGCTCATTTGAATGAGCTTTGGGGTTTTTTTCTCCTCGCTGCTGGACTAGAAATGGGTTTTAAAACTGAAAACGTGATCAAGAGGCAAGTTGCTGTTCCTGCAGCTGTTGGGCTTCAGAGAAATATTTCCATTTGCAGGAAAGGTACAACTTATTCCCAGCCAAGAGATGTGGCGACAACGAGTCTCTGTCAAAAGCATTCCTCAGGCTAAGTGAGCTGCCTTCTCTGCCCCCAGCTCAAGCCAAGTTTTTAAGCCCTAGTTCATATATATATATATATATTCCCCCCAAAATAACTGCCTCAGAGACACACAAGTGTGTCAGCTCAAAGCACTGCTCGATGATAAATTTGCTTTGCTGCAGCAGTTGATGCACATATTCATATTCACACCCACAGCTTGGGGGTCCCTTCCAGCTCAGGATATTCTGTGGTTCTGGCCAATGATTTCTGGCAGGGCAGGTGCCTGTGTGGGCACTGAGGAGAGGCAAGGACACCTGCACCCATCACTGCTGGCTGATCCAGGGCACCACAACCAAGGTCCTGAGATGTTTGGCTGCTAATTTGAAATTCCTTCCTGTGCTGCAGTTGGGCTTTGTCCTAGAAACAATCAGGGAGGGACCCTCGGATGGTTCAGGCTGTTTGAAATCTTGTTTGTGTCCAAGGTCCTGTCCCCACTGACCTCTTCCACAGCAAGGAACATAGACATGCCTCACTGAAATAGGGCGAAGGGTGTGTTTGGGGGAAAAAAAAAAGGAAAAAAAAGGAAAAAAGAAAAAAAAGGAAAAAAAGCAAAAAAAAAGGAAAAAAAAGGAAAAAAAAGGAAAAAAAAAGGAAAAAAAAAGGAAAAAAAAGGAAAAAAAAGGAAAAAAAAGGAAAAAAAAGGAAAAAAAAGGAAAAAAAAGGAAAAAAAAGGAAAAAAAAGGAAAAAAAAGGAAAAAAAAGGAAAAAAAAGGAAAAAAAGGAAAAAAAAGGAAAAAAAAAGGAAAAAAAGGAAAAAAAAAGGAAAAAAAAAGGAAAAAAAAGAAAAAAGGAAAAAAAGGAAAAAAAAGGAAAAAAAGGTAAAAAAAAAAAGGAAAAAAAAAAGAAAAAAAAAGGAAAAAATAAAAAGGAAAAAAAAAAAGGAAAATGTCACCCCCACACATCCAATTTGAAAATCATTAAGGATTTGACAATAAAAAAACCCTGGATGTGGAGTTCTTGTGACACTCATCAGCTTTACCTGCCCAGGATATAAAATACTGTAGATGCACAACTCCTAAAAGCAATGAGATGAAAGATCTAGGGTTCATCACTCACTGAGGACCACGTTGATCACAAAGCTGAGATCAGACTTCAGCCAACCCTTCCTGTGGGCACAGGAACATTCATGCACTGCACCAGTGCTGGTACCAGCAGCTCCTGGAGCAAGGACCATTTTTGCACAGCTCTCAACACCAGCTGAGCACCGTTCAATCTCCCATCCCAAAAGGAAAGCTCAGGTTTGCCAGGTTAGTTCTGGGCAGTGCTGCACCATTGGGAGCCCTGTGAGCTGCAAGCACTGAATTTGGAGCCCTCTCTACCTGTGGCTCCTTATTCACACACTGAGAAATCAAAGAGTGGGGAAAAAAAAAAAAAAAAAAAAAAAAAAGAGAAAAAATTTTAAATAAAAATGTAAAGAAGTCACCTATAAGATGTACATGGGTACCTTGCCTGCTTGCTCCTACAAGTAGCAATATTTTCAACTGAACTTAAAGCAGATGAAAGCCCTGAAGGGTAAAGCCTGCTAACTTTGCCTCCCACCTACCCACCAGCTCCAGAAATAAATCTTGTGGGTTTGGAAACAGCTCTTTCCCCACCTCTAACCACAGCCTTGACAGTCCCCGCCAAGCCTCTCTATTTCATTAGTTTCTGGATCTCTCACACACACACAAGTATTCACACATGCTCCCAGAGCTGCCCACTTCCAAAGCTGACAGGTAGAATGATTCCCTCCCTCTCCAGCCCTCCTAATGCCTCCCTTGGGTTCCCATGGAGCGCAAACATCACTGCTCAATATGAACTTCGTGCAGTGGCACCGGGAGCCTTCCCTTGGAGCATCTGTGTCTCACAGCTCAGCCTCCACACTGCCCCCCATTCCACTGCCAGCACCCACAGGCAGCCTGCAACCTCCAGCCCAACTTCAAATCATTACACCAATTGCCCTCTGCCATTTAAAGATAATTTTCTCAGGGAATAGTTCGAAATTGGATGGTGATTTTTTTTTTTTAACGGTATTTTTTCTAGAGCCCGTTTTGTTTTTTTCTCTTTGCAGCTTTCTCAGAAGTTATCGGTAATTCAAGACCAAATTCTTTCAATATCATCAAAACAGAAGCAGCATCTTTCTCAGAAGTTATTGGTAATTCAAGACCAAATTCTTTCAATATCATCAAAACTTCCAGACCAACTTTAAATCATTACACCAATTGCCCTCTGCAATCTTAAAGATAATTTTCTTAAAGATAAGAATTATCTTAAAGATAATTTTCTCAGGGAATAGTTTGAAATTGGATGGTGATTTTTTTTTTTAACGGTATTTTTTTCTAGAGCCCGTTTTGTTTTTTTCTCTTGGCAGCTTTCTCAGAAATTATCGGTAATTCAAGACCAAATTCTTTCAATATCATCAAAACAGAAACAGCAGCTTTCTCAGAAGTTATCGGTAATTCAAGACCAAATTCTTTCAATATCATCAAAACAGAGTCATGATATATGGGTTATTAAGAGCTTTGCAATATTTACCATCTTAAATCTTCACTGCTGGAGGCTTGTGATAGCTCCACAGTCTCTGCATTTCTTTTCATTTTATTTTTTGGAACAAAAGTGAATTTCATGGTGAATTTTCAAAAGTGAATTTACCCTTCACAGAAGCGTTGTCTTCAAAAGCTGCTGTTGTTTATGAAAATCCAAATGAAGATCCATGCCACCTGCAAGGAACAGCAATGATTTTAATTGGATTGGAGGAACTATCAAGAGATAAACAAGCAACAAAAATAATTAGTATCAGCAGCTCCTTTTTTCAAACTGGGACTTGCAATACTTGCTCCTGAGTTCAGGACACAAACAAGGTCTCCCTGAAGACCTTTTGAACCTTGGGATCTTAAAAATCAAAGAATCAGCAGAGAGACAGAAGAAACTGCCCAAGAATTAGACTTAACCAGAGAAAATGGAAATAATAAATAAATCTGACTTCTGCTGGCTGTGGGTTACTCAGAAAACAGCAGGAACAAATTAAGATTTATTGTGTTAATGTACAGAAAATTTCTTCAGCCTGATATTTTGCAATAGAGTGAATTAACAAACAGAATTAATTGACTAATTAATAACAAAATAAACTAACTTCAAATTGCTTGGATTAATGATAGTGTTGAGCAGCAATTGTATTTGTTTTCCTATCTTAAAGGTGCAGATAATAAAAACAAAGTATGCAAACCCAAGTGCTTAAACCTGGGCTCCTGAGGATATATTTGGGAACCCAAAGTCCTTATTTTAATTTTCAAAATGTTCTTAACAGCTCAGCAGCTTTGAAAACCAGACCATACTGTTTGCAGCCAACCAGGAATTTTTGAAGTTCATGATGTAAAAGGACATGACAAAAAGCACTGAAAATGAACAGCTAAAATATCAAAGCACCCACTGACTTCCCAACTGATTTCTTTCAGCAGTTGAAATCTGTTGGTTGCAGATTGAACAGGGAGTCAAGAATTCGCATTTCTATTTCCAGCTCTGTCAGCAATGATGTTTGGCAGTGTTTCTTCTGGGAAAGATCATCTTCAAATCCTTCCATAGTGGATATCAATTGGCCAGTGCTGGTTTGTGGCAGTGCAGCCTTTGCATTAACAATCATAGAATCATTTAGGCTGGAAAAGACCTCCAGGATCACCGAGTCCACCCAGCTCTCACCACTCACACTCCCAAGCACCACCCCTGCATGGGTTTCACACACTGCCAGGGATGGGGATTGCCCCAGCTCACCCTAAGGTAAAGGCAGAACCAACCTCAGGAGCTCAGAGCATGGACTGGGTGTGGGGACAGGTGTCACAGACATCTTTCATGGAACATCCTTTCCTTAGGATCTTTCCTCCTGAAAAGCTGAGAGGCCTCAGGAACAAAATGTAACCAATGGTTATCTGCTGCTGTGGAATGCAACAGGGGGATCTGGGATTGGGCTCATGTGGTTGTTTCTAATTAATGGCCAATCACAGTCCAGCTGGCTTGGACACTGTCTGAGCCACAAACCTTTGTTATCATTCTTTCTTATTCTGTTCTTAGCTAACCTTCTGATTAAATCCTTTCTTCTATTCTTTTAGTATAGTTTTAATGCAATATATATCATAAAATAATAAATCAAGCCTTCTGCAACATGGAGTCAGATCCTCATCTCTTCCCTCACCCTGAGACCCCTGTGACCACAGTCACACACAGGAATTTTCCAGTCCCACCACCCCAAAGCTTGGCCATAGGGGGTTTTTATAGCCCACCTGTGCTCCTGCTGCCAGCATCCTCTCTCAGACTCTAAACCAGCACCTTGGTGACTGCACCAGACCATTTAGGATACAAGCAGGTCTAATAAAACCAGCTGCTACTGCTGTAGTAGGTAGCTATGAATTTATATTCTTCCTCTGCATAAAATGCACGACCCTTCTCCAAGAATATGGAAGCACTTTTGCTCCCCCAGACAAATACCTAAAGCTAGTCAAAGGTGCAGGAATGCATACATTTATCCCAGCTGTGGGCTGTATCTGCACATTAAACACCATTTGTTCTGGGCCTGACAGAAAAGTGAGCTGGAGAAAAACGTGTCAAAGACAAGAAAAAACCCAAACCAGTCAGGCAATGGCTAGTAGCTAAAAGCTGATTCCCAGCACAGGTGTTTTATTTCCCCTCAGGGCCAGCTCTTGCTCAGTGTACCCCTCTCCCCAGATGCAGCAGGATGGATGATGCACAGACTGGAGCTCCCCTTCCTTTCCCCCTCCTCCTGCTAGCAGAGGCAGAGCAGCCACAAAGCCACTTTCCTCCACCACACCTCACTGCTTTCCCCCATCCCAGCTCTATAATGGTGCTTAAAACACCCCCCCAGAAGATGCTTTTCAGTGGGCAGTGATGGACACATGCAGGACACTGCAATTAGCAGCTGACTCCCCACCAAGGGTAATGAATGAAGGAGAAAAAGAAGAAGAAGAAGAAAAAAAAATCCTTGTCCTATGTGTCTGAAAGGTTGGAGAAGGTACAATTTGTACAGACACAAAGGGAGCCACAGCTGGATCCAACGTGTCTGTACTCATCCCTTTCTTGTAAGCACCAGGGGAGCAGAAACCTTTCTGCAGGCTGGTCCCCACCCCCCAGCACAGGTTTTTCCTTCCCTCTTTGCTGCAGTCACACCTTGGCCACCCTATTATGTGATGCTCAGCCCCACCAAACTGGGATGAGCTGCTGCCATGCCTCCACAGAGGCTCTGGAGCACATCCTTCCCTTTTCTGAAGGGAGAGACACAGCCACGCAGTGATTTGGAAAAGCAGAGGCACCCAAAAAAAAACCATCTAACTGCTTTTGGTTAGTAATGTGGAAACAGGAGCCTGGCCAGCTCTTACAAAATCCACTTTTGACACTGATCTCCCAAACAGGAACGGACTTGTTCTGGCTGTCTCTACGTGTACACACACCCACACGCACAGATGGGAGAGCAGAGCTCAGCTGCACTAACCCAGCCTCCATCCATCACCCACCACTGCAGCTGGCACAGAGCCCTCTCTGCATAACTCCTGGGAGGCCAAACTGCTGCTCCTGCCACCAGCCTGGGGTGGGACCTGTCCCCATGGCTGGCAAAGGCACCAGGAAAAGCAGGGAGGAAGGGGTGAGATCTGCATCCATCCAGCCAGGCAGATGAATGGATTGCCCTTCTGGAGAGCTCTGAGTGCTCCAAGTGCAAATCCTTCAGAGTTTGTGACAATAATTCCCCCCCCCCCTCCTATTAATAAAATATAATAGCAACTCTGAGAATAATGGCCTATTATCTGAAGGCTTAAATGACAGAGCCATCAAAAGGAAGGTGAAATATAGGGCTGGGGAATCAGCTTGGGTGGGGAGTTACAACATCCCTGCGTGGCACGTGGGCAGAGCACGACAGATTTAGTGGTTTCTCAGAGAAAAAAACAGCACAAAACATCAGTGTCTTATAATTTAAACTCTATCAAGTGCACATTTTGAAATTGTTCTCCGTGCACATATGTCAGTTGTTTGCTCAGCTCAGAGAAATGCCCGTGACCTGCCATCCAAGCCTGTGGAATAATCAGGTTGGATGGATCCAACTCCTGCCCCTCCTGCACTGCAGCTGTCACGAGGTTTGCAGGATCTGCCACCTGGAAACCATGGCACAGGTGGCAGCAAGGACAGCAAGGATCATGGAGCACAGTTTGGTCTCTGCCACTGCTAGAGCAGGTGCAAAATGCTGTTTTTAAAGATTTTTGCCTCCTAGAAATTGATAGAAAACTAAATTCAGCTTAAAAGGTTAAGTTCACTTAGAGGCTTAAAATCAACCAGAACTTAAAAGTCTGAAAGTTTTGAGACCAAAAATTATGTCTGACCTTTTTTTTTTGCCATTGAGGGGGTGGAAGTTTGGAACTAAACTATGACTAGTCTACATTTTACTTTCCATTTTTTGCTACTTTTGCAAGAATTTGAAATTTAAGAAATGTTGTCCAAAAAGTTAATCCTTTTACCCTTTTCCTTTTTCTTCTAAGGATGTCATCATTCTTTCTTCTCCTCTTATCTTTTGTCTGCCTCTCCTTTTCACTCATCCAAAGGTTGAATTCTCTAGAACACTTGCTCAGTTACACAAAAAAGCCAAAAAAAAACCCCAACAGATCCTTCCTTGCATCCAGTCTCTAATGCAAAAACTGCTTATGGCTTAATGATGCTCTTTCATGCTTCATTAGCTTTTATCAGTGTGGAAATCAGGTTTCAGAGCTGTCACTGCAGTTGGGTACAGGAGAGCAGGGTGTGTTCCTGGTTTCCTCAGTGTCTAAATTTCCTCCAAGCTGGGCTCTTTGCCATTGATTTTGGAGGTGTCAGAAACATCACCCACGGAGATTCTCAGTGATAGGAGGCTGCTGATTTTCTGACCCAGCCCCCAATTAGCAGCTGCCTGATAACTGTTGACATTGGAGAGCTATGAAGCAAATTGGGGAACCTTGATCCAATGAACCATAAAAATAAATAATAACCATAAAACTACATCTGTGCTGTGAAACCTCCCAGGGCGACTGCCATAACAACCATGGTGACTTGGGACTCTACCTGGAAGGGAGAGCTCTGCACCTTGATAGGGACCAGAAGCTTTTTGGCCATCTCTGTGGGAGGGTGAGGGGCTGAGCACCCCATTATCCTGCCTGGCCCCAAGAATAACCCAAATCAGGGCTGGGATGCTGTGGGTGGATCAGCCATTGTATCTCTGCCCATGGGGTTTTTCATAAAAGCAGGTTTTAAGCCTTTCTGCAAAGTTCCAGGAATCCTCTCCTCAAGCCTGAAATGAGCTATTAAATGTGGTGGCAAATCCAGGGAATATCTCTGCATTTTCTTTGAGCACATCTCTGAAACAAAACATGACCCCACACAAAGAGATTTTCTTGCTTTGATTCACCTTTCCCATCACCTTATCTTCCCTATTGCTTTTGCATGCATAAACTATTAAAAAAAGAACATATCTACCAAAATAATTTTCACATCAGAACTTCCTGAGTTATAATTGCCTTTTCCCAGAAAAGCAGACTGTGACAACTCACTTGAGTCGATCTCTGCTTGTAAAACCAATCTTGATCTTTGCCAGCCCCTGGCTGTGGCTGGTTCTTAATCAGCCACCAGGCAGGGAGCAACTCAACACTCATCTAAAATCTTCAGTGCTGACTAACATGGAAATCTGGTCTTTTCTTTCCATCTCTGAGGCCAATCCTGTGCAAGTTGGTGGCGACCAGAAAGGCTTTCAGGGGCTTATTTAGGGTCCAGTCCTCCACACCCCTAACAAATTCCCATTGCTTTGAACTGCAGAGGAAAAGCCTGAAAGTTCTCCTAGTGCTGCTCTAGCTTGTACAAAAGGGAAATTTTAATGATTTCACTGCCTCTACACCAAGCTTAACAGACCAGAAGTTGCAAGGAGCTGTGAGATTCTAGGCAGAAGCTGACAGAGTATGAAGCTGTCATCCACAAACAGCCTATTGATGTTTTCTCCAGAGCAGCCAAATTAATACAATACCAAGTCCTTGCCCATGTTCTACGTAATTAATTCAACACTGAGATGACATTTCATTTAATCAAGACATATCATACCTTCTCTTTCAGCTGAAAGAAACACTGAGGTTATAATGAAAACTGGTCAATATATCAGCTATCAGCAATTTTCCTCTGTATTTCTGCTGGTCCCTAAAAGCCAAAAAAGAGCTGATGCTTTTCCTTCTTGATGTCCTTACTCCTCATTTGATACTCCTATTGATACAGCATTCAAACAGGCAGGGAGCTTCTCAGAATAGAGGAGCTTTTCATTTTTGTTACATTTCTTCACAGCAGAATTGGCTACATTCTTCCCCCACAACTAAAAGTGTCTTTTCATGTAAATAAAAAATAGAATTTTCACAGGAGAGCTGACCATCTGGTCCTGCATCCTGACTCTGATGGGGATCAGCCCCAGATGTTTCAGGGAAGCTTTGTTCCCAATCCCTTTCTGTAACAAACCAGTTTGCATCCCAAAACAGGAGGGCTTTCCCTCCTCTTTGACGTTTAAAAGGGAATTTGCAGCTTTCCAAATGGTTGGGGTTTTTTTTGCATTTTACAAATAATTTTACAAATAATTCCTAAATATTTAGCACTGTGCTCCCAGAAGGGCACTGCAGTGAACAAGGGTCAGCCAGCTTTAGTGGATAGCAAAAGAGCTGACTCTTTGGCACCCCCAAAGTTTTTCCAGCCTCCTGGAAATATTTAACAAAAGCTTCATGCTAGAGCAGATACATCAATATTTGCCACATCTCAGCCAAGTCTTGATAAGTTCATGTGCCTTCATGTCACACGTGGAACACCCCAGCCCATTTCCCAAATGAACAAATTTGTTGCTGGAATTGCCATTCTTGTCCCCTGATGAGGGAAGGAACTGGAACACTGCAAACTTGCAACTTTGCTTTGTGTAAATCAAATCACAGCTGCAAAATTTGGGAACAGAAAGAAAGTGAAGATGGGAAAAAAAAAAAAACAAACAACAAAAAAAAAACCCAAAAAAAATCCCCAAAAACTTCCCACCACACACATCCAAAATATAAATATTCCTGCTGGCCTCCTCCCACTAGTAAAGTCACTCTCACATCAAACCTGTCATCAGCTTGAGCATTTAAAGAAAAGCACTGCTGGGGTTGGCCTAACAAATCTGTCCCCAGCACCAATTTACAAGTAACCCCTCTATATTAATTATTCCTAAGTATGCCACAATGACACATTAAATTTGCATGCTGAAACCTAGTTAAAGCCTGAACAAGCCAAGACCTCTGAGAAAGCACTGCACAGAAGAGAAATGTATTGTTTTAAATAACTACCTACTGCTGAGCAAGGGCACAGAACATATTTGGAAGCAGTAAAACCGCTGGAGAGAAAAGCAAGGATGTTTTGAAAACAATACATTTGGGTCCTGCTAACAGTGGAGCAAATGAACAAACATCCATTGAGGTTGCTGTGAGGTGGCTGCATGCAGATATTTGCACAGCCTGGTGGTCCCTGGAGGGGGGAGCTCTCTCTGCCTTGGTCTCAGCAAACCTGTGCAAAATGCAGGGAGCAGGAACCATCCCAGCCCCCCAGAGGCTTCCCAAAGCTCAGTGAAGCTCTGAATCAAGTGAGCAAGGGCTGGCCCTGTTTGGCTTTGCACGGACCTGGGACCGTGCTCACAGGGGTCTCAGGCTGAGGGAAGAGATGAGGATCTGACTCCATGTTGCAGAAGGCTGATTTATTATTTTATGAGATATATTACATTAAAACTACACTAAAAGAATAGAAGAAAGAACTTTCTCAGAAGGCTGGCTAAGAAAAGAATAAGAAGGAATGGTAACAAAGGTTTGTGGCTCAGACTCTGTCCGAACCAGTTGGGCTGTGATTGGCCATTAATTAGAAACAACCACATGAGCCCAATCCCAGATCCCCCTGTTGCATTCCACAGCAGCAGATAACCATTGGTTACATTTTGTTCCTGAGGCCTCTCAGCTTCTCAGGAGGAAAAAGCCTAAGGAAAGGATTTTTCATTAAGGATGTCTGTGACACAGACCTTCCCACAGTGCTCCAGGATGATTTTACCTCATAGCAGACACCATCAATGCTAAGCAAATCACTTGCATAATTATGTGTGCTTGCACAGTGCCATCCATTGCAGCTGAGGTCACTTGCTTATCATCATTATCCCAATTTTTTCATCAATGGAAGCTTGTGTTTTTATTTGTGATTCATTTTGAGGCAGTTGTTAAATACAGTGCCATGCTAGGTGTATTTTTAACACTTGCTTTATTGCCTCAACATGTTTCAGACAGGGTGGGAAAGGTGTCTGCCTGCCTTCACCCTTCCCATCACATGGGATGTTGTTATTAATTATAACTTCTGTGTCATATTAATCACGTGATATTATTATTTATAAAGCAGTCCTCCACATACCAGTTATAAAAGGATCAAATCTTATCATGCCCTGATGAATCAGAGTTCAGTATATTTTAGGTTCCCCATAATCAGCTGGCAGAGGCTTGCTTCTAAGCAAGATGCTGTTTATTTTTAGGTTAGTCATGAACAAACACCAGGAGTCCATAGGAGAAATAAAGAGCCACTTCTCTGGGAAACAGAGTGATCCTGGAAACAGCAGTGTGGGCACAACACCTGCTCACCACATCACACCATCCAGCCAAAAAATGGAATTCCATTCAAGTTTGGCCTCACTGCCCACCCCCCTTTGGGCATGGTGTCACCAAGATTCTTCCTCAGGGCACAAAATCAGGCTCATAGATTGTAGCTACAGAAGAAAAGGCTGGCAGGGAATGGAGAGGATCCATGGTCTGTATTCCATGAGGTGATCTCTGAGAGGAGCTGATGGGCTGATCCACCACTGGGTAGAGCTTTACACAAGCCACAACAATTTGGGAAGAAGGTGAGGGAGGAAAGAACCACAGATGCCACTTTGTCAGCCTCAAAAACCACAGTGTGAAAAGCTGAAGTGTGACAGGGAGGGGACACTGAGGAGCTGCACACTTGGCTCCCAAAGCAGCAGTCACTGCAAAATATGTGAGGCTGCAGCTCAATGTCCCCAAACCTCCAGGGACTGCACAGGGCACAAAGCCTTTGACCTGCAGGTCACTGCCTCCAGACCCAGACAGATTTTGTGAATGATCCAGAGTGATTCCCACCTGTGTCTTTAAGTAAAATAAATAGGAAATTACACTCTTAGCTGACAACAGCCACCCTCCAGTGCTCAGCTGCAGGGTTTCCAGCAGCAGCCCTGCACCTTGGAGAAGAGCAGATCCTGCAGTCCAAGTGAGACACAGTGGAGTCACCAAACCCAGCTCTCTGTCAGCAGCCACAGCCATGAAATACTTCCCTGCAACCAGCCCTGGTATCTACAGGAGTCTGAAATCCATCATTAAAATCATAATTGAAATAAATCCAGGGAAAGAGCCCATTTAGTCAAGCTGGAGCAGGACTGGGAAGGTCCTTCCTCCTGGGAATGGGATGTTTGCACACTCCCAGCCCACAGCACATCAGCCTTTATCCTGCAACATCACCAGGTCAGATCCTCCAGCACCTGCCTGAATGAATCATTGCAGTTGGAAAAGCCCTTTAACATCATTAAGTCCAATCTTTAAAAAGGGAGGTAAGGTAATAGCCATGTCCCAGGAACCTGGCTCCTCCAAGAGCATCCTAAATTTAGGGCTTCTTGCAATAATCATGTCCATCACAGCTACTCTGGAACCTCTTGCTGCTCCCAGCAGCCCATGACTCATCCCTCAGAGAAAGACACACACAATTAGGAGCATCTGTCAGTAAAGCCACTGAAAATGACTCCCACAGCCCTCAGCACACACACTCTGGTCCAGAGCTTTGGCAGCTCTGGAGTGTTTGGGAATTACCCCCAGCAGGCTCCCCCCAGCTTGTTTATCCATAGGAACATTTAATAAGGAGCCTGTTAAAAAGGCCACAGTCACAGAGCACTCCTTGTCTGTCAGGCAATCAGGTTGGATTATGGTGTTGATCATTAATTATTGGGGAGGAGAGGGGGGAAGAAGGGCTGGCTTAAATTAAAAGCAAAACCAGAGCTCATTAGGTACACAATAAACATGGAATAAAGACAAAGGCACACAGCTCCCCCCTGTAACCATACCTGGCACCAAGGGATCAGGGCTCCCCTGCCAATTCACAGTGCTGCTGTCTTGGAAAAGTATTCCAAATTCAATTGCTTGAGAAATTTATCCACCCCTTTTTAGCATCCTTAATGTTGCCTTCAAGACCTCCTTGATTCCAGAGATTTAGCATGGGATTAGCAGAGTTCTGGGCTTGGCATGGTCTCTGGAGCCTAAGCCAAGAGTTCTCATCCCTTTTCCTCCCCCCATTCCAGCACCCTCTCCTCCAAACAAACTTGCCACCACTCACTTGTTTCCAGCCTGCACAGGTGCAATGCAGGAAATCCCCTGGTAACAAAAATAAATTAAACTTTTTTTTTTTTTTTCCCCAAAGCCTCCCAGGAGGAAGCACTGCAGAGCACAGCAAAATTTTGGCACGCCCAGGCCTTTCAGTGACCAGTCCAGCAAGGACATTTGGCCAAAGAGTGAGTTCAGGCTCACCTCTGGACAACCCTTGCACAGATGGAAACCTCTGACTCAGCCCCAGGTTCCCTGGCTGCTCTCCCCAACCCAGCCACTTTGTCATCCCCCTGGAGCCCTTCAGGACTCATTTCAAGCCTCCCACCCTGTTCTCCACACTAAGATGGGATCCTCCTGGCTAATTCCAACAACAACAACAACAGCAAAATCCTTCAGCACAAGTCCCAATATCTTGGTGTGTGAAGGCAAATCTCACTCAGTACATGTGCACACCTCAGGGAGATCTCAAGGGAGATCTTTGCTGCCCAAGCAGTGCAGAATCCCTTTCCATCATACCACCTTCTCCCAGGGCTGCAGGGAAAGAAAAAAAAAATTAAAAATCAACAAGAGCAAAATCACAGACAGGTCTTTTGTCTCTGAGCTGCCTGTCCCTGTGCACCAGAGGCGAGCAGAGTTTAAAGGGAAGGATTTCTGTGACTGCCTTGCCAGACAAAGCTGAGATACTTTTGCCAAGGTAAGACATAAGAAAGATCAGATTTTCTGCTCTACTTTTACTCACAAAAGAAAAATCAGGTTGGTTTTAATAAATTTTGCTCATGAACAAGCTGCACTCCCTGGGTAAAGCTCATAGAAATTTATCATAATGTTAACAGAAGCAAACCTGTGAGTAGCTCAAGTACAACAGAGCTGACACCACTGTTTCTTATGGGCTCTCACTTGAAAAATAACCACAATTCACTGCCCACCATCAGCCTGAAGGGATCACTTTCCTCCTAGACACCACTGCCTCCTGCCCTGCCCATACACAAGTGTCAGCAGAGACAAATCTGAACTGAAATTTAATGAATCTGGCTAATTCATTATCTGAAAGACTGTGTTTCAGTTTTCTTTCATCCTGATCTTTTTTTTTTCCCCTTCCAAGCCGAGCACACCAGATGGCCAATACCACTCTCATTGCTAGCTACTAATCAGCCACTTCCATATGATATTTGCCATGAAGAATTAATACAATTAGGTCAGGATGTAAAGACATCATATTATTCATGGCAACAAGCCCAGATTCACTTTTTATTCCTCCTGCAACTGCCTGCAGCCCGGGTGAGGTCAGAATCCAGGTCCATTTGCACTGCAGGAAGTTGGGCTGCTCCAGGTCCCCTTGCACAGCACTTCTGCAGATGCAGCTCTGGCTTCCCTTCCTTGAGAAATGCAGTCAAATTCAGTTTCAAAAGGAATCCTTGCTAAAATATCTCCAAGTACACACCTAACCAAAAAAAAGGTAACCAAAAATACAGATGAGTACACATCTGACCAAGTACACACCTAACCAAAAATACAGATGAGAAATGTTACAAGAACATAATTTTTAACATTTCCCATCTGTGTTTTTCAAGACTTAGTTTCCCTTTCCTTTCAGCCTCTACAATGAATGCAAGAAAAAAAAAAGAAAGAGAGCAAGAACGAGCGCAAGGAAGAACGCGAGCAAGGAAGAACGCGAGCAAGGAAGAACGCGAGCAAGGAAGAACGCGAGCAAGGAAGAACGCGCGCAAGGAAGAACGCGAGCAAGGAAGAACGCGAGCAAGGAAGAACGCGAGCAAGGAAGAACGCGAGCAAGGAAGAACGCGCGCAAGGAAGAACGAGCGCAAGAAAGAACGAGCGCAAGAAGAACGAGCGCAAGAAGAACGAGCGCAAGAAGAACGAGCGCAAGAACGAACGAGCGCAAGAACGAACGAGCGCAAGAACGAACGAGCGCAAGAACGAACGAGCGCAAGAACGAACGAGCGCAAGAAAGAACGCGCGCAAGAAATGCACTCCTAAAAAGCGATGGACAGAATTCTGCCGGCCAAACCCTCAGAGCTGGGAGCTCACAGAGCAGAGGAGGGAGAACTTTGCCATGTCCTTCCAGCCCATCATGGTGCTCCTCCCAGACAGGAACAAGTAGATCAGCTATTTGTCACAGCTTTGTTATTTTTCTTTTTAAACAATTGCTGCTTTTTCCTTCCTTTTGTTTCCCATATCTAGGTAACTGAAATGTAAATAATTTTTCCTCCAGCAGAGGTTAGCTCAGTGGCAGGACCCAGATTTGTCTGGGAAGGATAATTCCTCTCTGTTCCCTTCTCAGAGCACATCGCCAGTTCTCACCCACGATGCATTTGATTTTCAGGGTCCTCTTTCTTATGGTTTAAAGCTGTGAGCAAAAGTGGGATTGCCCAGTGACACGTGAGGTATCAAATCTCTACTCCACTCTGATAAAAACACCCAACAATGGCTCTGGCCAAGTTGGTGGCTTTTTTCCCCCATTCCCTAAATTCCCTGCCCCTAACCAAAACTCAAGCCCACACAGGGCAGCCAAGAGGCCAGGACAGCTGGAGAGACCCAGGCAGGGCTGCCATGCCTGTCCCAGAGCTCATCCCTTTGCAGGGATTTGCTGTCTCACCCTGCAGCATCCCCCAGGCAAACCCTCCCAGCACACCAGGATGGCTCTGCTCCTTGCAATTCCAGACATCTGTGTTTACTCCACGACCCATAACAGAGTTGTTTTCCCTGGAAGGGCTCCATCGCTGCCTTTTTCCTGCTGCCTACCATGTGTCCATTTCTTTATATTTATTTATTTATTTAATTTTTTCCCCCAAAGAAAGTCTGGATGCTGCTATTTTCAGCACCCTCACCATGTGCTGGAGGCAATTCATGCTTTGGGACACATGGCAAAGACTGCAGAAATATTTCCTGTTGGTCCTGGGAGAGGCTTCCCTAGCAAAAACACATTACAGTGCTTCAAAGACCCCATTCCCCACGCACAGCCCAGCACATGCAGTGCTCAGAGCTTGCTTTTGACACTGCACAAACCAAAAGCCCTGTGGAGACCCAGAAAGCAGAACAAGGTCATCATATCCTCTGCAACACGATTTCTGAGGCAAAATACTCTCCTTGTTACCATATTCATGCTGCTACAAAAGGGGAATGTGACCTTCCTGATCCCTCAGAGAGTGCAGTAGCCAAAATTCACTGGGCATGGACCTAAAGCCCACACTTGCACCTGAAGAGGAGCTCAGTCACAGCCTCCATAGCTGGCTGCCAAGCAGTTTAGGGAAGGCATGGACCTTCCCAGGACTGCCAGCCTTCACTCCTGCCCCAAATACACTCATTTTTCTCCCATATGACAGCAGGATGACCGAGCTGTCATCTCATCACCTCCCTGCAGCAAGACACCAAGGGGCACTAATTCACTGAGCAGGACCAACCTCCTGAACTAACGTCCTTCACATTCACATAAATCCTTCCTTGTGCTCTCCCATTTCACTTCCTGACCCTGGAGGGACACAAAGGTTAGTTTAAAGTGTTTGTTATTATTATCATTATTACACAGCAGGGGAGAGGAGGAGACTGAGGCAGCAGTGGGGGCTGAGTGGAACATCCCAGCTGGGTGGGTGGGGGGTGCCAGGGGGGATTAGGGGTCTGCAGGGAGATTGCAGAGGGGGACAGTGTTGGATCCCAATGAGCCTTTGTGGAAACAGCAGCTTTTGCTCTTTCTAAGGGATGAGATTCCTTCTGGCCTGCACTGAGATTACCCCAGTGCCCTGGGTGAGCTGGGAGCTGCTTGGCTGGGACTGGAGGGGCCAAGCCCCAGAGCAGCACATGTGTGTGCACCACTCCCTGTCCCAGGAGAGGGGCTTTGAAGGCTGACAGCCTCAGGTGTGAGCCTGTGACTGAGACATTCCTGCACAGCAGGAGCAAAAGATTTGTTACCTGGAGAGGGCTGATGCTTGACGAGTGATATCTTCATCCAGCTGTCCAAAAGCTGCCTGCAGGCAGCTTCTGCTTCATCAGGGCCAAGAGCCTGAATGTTAGACTTAGTAAGGTCCTTAAGACATCTGTGAAAGAGGGAGAGGACACAGGGGGAAAAAAATATTATCTGGGGAAAGGGTGCCTCTTGTGTTTCTGTGTCAGCTGGTGAGGAGGGCTCGCAGAGCTCCTGCTCAGCATGGGACCTGCAGGAACGTGTTCCCCTCCTCAGGAACTGTCACTGATCTGGCAGCCAGCCCTCAAAAGGGGGATGGCCAAGCAGCCACAGCTCTGGAAAACAGAGACAGTGGGACCTATGGAGCCAGCAGCATTTTTCTGATTTCCAGAACTCTTTTTTCCTTCACTGGTGAGGAATTCCTGGACAGAGAACTCCAGGTTAATGACAAGCCTGGTTTTCTGAGGAACCTATCCAAGGCCAGTCACAAGTACCCCATGTGCTGCTAGATGAAAATCAGAGGGGGGATTTTGGAAGAGAATATTTGGGTTCATTTTGGCAAGGAGCAAGAGCCTGAAGGAAAGCCCATTGTGCAGGAGAGATGCACTCCTGGGTGTCATCCCACCCACACTGCTGGAGAGCCCTGCAAGCACAGGGAAATGAGCACATTACTCTGTGCCCTGCTCCCCTTATCTGTAAATCCAGGCTGGTTCATTACCACCACGTTTTTAGAGTCAACACATGAGGTTTAATTTATTAGTGCCCATAAAAGCTCTTGCATTCCAGGGTGGGAGCTCTCTGCAGCACAGACCTCGCTGCTGCCAGAGCACGCCTTCGCTTCTTGGTGCTCACCAGAGCACAGCACGGCTCTTCAGGGCTAGCACCAAATCAGGATATCCCACCAGGGTGTAGTTCACTTTTCCTTCCTTTCACATGGCTTCTAGGCCTCATAAAACACACCTCAGGGAAGCCCCTCTCCCCTCCATGCAACCACAGCAACAAGACTTGGCACTGGGCAGATCCAGCCCCAATTGCGTCACCTCTGTTGCGAGTGGGAACAAGAGCAGTCCCCAGTGCTGAGGGGCTCCTGCTCATCCCAGGGCTGCTGGAGATCACTGGGAATGGGATGGAAGCTGCTGATAATTCACAGTGCTGGGCCATCAGATGGGAACTCCTTTCTGCTTTGCTGCTCACCCATCCCAGCCAGGAGCCCAGGGACACCAAAAGGAGCCTGGCCAGAGAGAAGCTGAGAGACACCAGACAGGCACTCCCTGCCTGCTCTGCTAAGGTGGAGCTGTTCAGGAATACTTTCAGGTTTGGCTAATCCCCTTTCAGAAATAACATTTCAAGCTCTGTTTCTGAAGGTCCTCGAGGCAAGACAGCTCCAGCCCTCAACCTCTGGCTACAGAGTGAAACTTAACCACACTCAATTTACCTCCCCACCCGAGGGCATGTCAGTCTTAGGCTGCCTTCTGGAGTTTCAGGTTTGTGGCTCAGCAGCACAAAGGACAGGAAAATGGATGATCTTGCATCTTGGCTGAAAGACCCAAGGTCAGAGGGGTTTTCCCACTCTACATCAGGAAGAGGATTGTAGATGGTGTTATGGGAAAGGGTAATTCCATTTGTTTGCAGCACCAGAGATGCTGGGGATTTGCTTTCCAGTACATCCCACCAGTCACTGTCACCACATGGGGAGATACAGGGGACCAGAGCAGGGTAAAGATGCATGAGGATCACATGGAGATGAAAGGAATCAGATGCAGCCTTGTGCTCTTCAACTGGATGCCAGGTACAGGTCTTCTACTCCTGTAGAAGTGTAGAACACACCCAACTCTGCCCCAGCAAACACATTTCCACTTGATGCAGTGCCCTGAAAGCCATGTCTGGAGGCTCAAACAACCCAAAGCATCCCAGGATTTGCACAACTCACCCCCAGCCAGGCTCACCACAGGCCACAGCAGAGGGGTGAAAAGGCTCCACATATGGCTCTCATTGCTCTTCCTTTTATCCTGGCCATGCCCAGCAGGCAGAGGCATGGAGGAGGTGGGGAGAAGGAAGAGGGTTGGGAGAGGGTTGAACCTGAGGGAGGCAGGGAACAGCCTGGCCATGGGGTTTTAGCACAGCCAGGAAGAAAACTGGGGGACTATTAGGGGACTGGGGTGACTTTCAGCTCCAGGTCAGCAGTTCAAATCTGGCCCACAGCAGGGACAGCAAAGGTATGATGTGAAATTAATTGCTGCTCTCACATCCAATTCCTCATACATGTGTACCTGCACCGGCTAAAGGCCACTGGAGCACAAGGGCAGAGAAGGCAGGGGTGGGAAGCTCCTGCCTCATTCCCAGATGGAAACCAGGGTGACCAAACAGGGCTTGTCCTGCTCTCTGCACTCCCAGAGCTGTTGTTCTCACACCACACGTGCTTGTGCAGAGAAATAACTTTGAGATTTCTCAGATTCACATTTATCAAGTCAATAATTCAGAGCCACGAGCATGCCTATTGTGATGCTGCAATCTTTCTTTTCTGAGGAAAACTGCCTGAGATAGCAGGAAGGAGTTAGACATGGAGATTTATAGGGCAGGGACAGACGTTTTGCTCCAATTTTTCACTGCCATTAGCACAAAATTCCCTCCCCCATGAGCACAGGACTAAGAACCCATCACTGCTCTGAAGCATGGCCAGGCAGCACCACTGTGCTCCCAGTGAGAACCAGTGCCCACCTTCAAAGAAAGCAAATTAAAACTTCTGAGGGAGAGCCACTCACTAAGATGTTTAAAACAGAAAGTGAAATATCAAAATACTTGAAAAAAAAATCACATTCATGGAAAAAATGACTCAGCTGTTTTGACAGAGCAGGAAACTATCGGACACAAATGAAAACAAATTGTCCATGTTTGGCAAACCAGCAGTTCACAGCAATTGTGTTCTAGATGGTTCCTCCAGCTCCATCTACCACTTGGGACTAGGAGAAAACACACCAAAACCTGCCTTGGCTGTTTCTGGAGTGTCTTTAGGGTTGCCAGAACCAGCTGTACATTAAAAAAAAAAAATCACATTTTTGTTTTCAATGGCTGAGCAATGACTTCAAGCATTCCCAGCATTTGTTTTCCACCTTTAAACTGGACAGCTCAGAGCTCTGCCCACCTCCCACACCAGGGCAGGGCTGTCCTCATCCCCCAGGACAGAGTCACCCATCGCTAATTCCTCTGTCCAAAACGACAGCAGAGGTCTCAGCTGGGAAATGCTCCCTGTCCCTGGAGTTCCAGCTGTTCCTCTCCTGGCTGCTGCCTCTCCCAATTAGGAGCCAATCTGCCTCCTGTCAGCAGCAGCTCATTCTGCCCCTGCAGCCCACCCCGTACCGCTCCCATTTAAAAATAAAAGATTGCCTTTTCTGAGCTGCTCATGGCCGCCTGCACTGACAATAACTCTGTGGAAATTGGTCATTGCCACCGCTGATGGCCATTAGCATGCTGACCTGCTTTGACTTCGCCATCAGCTTTGAATATCAAATCAGTGATTAACGACTTCCAGTAATGACCCTGCCAGGAGCATCCCTGTGCTCCTCCAAGAAGGTACCCTCTGAACTAGATCGTTACAGGAGCTTGTCATTTGTCAGCAATTTAAAAGCTGATAAGTCAGCAGCAGGCACTGGGGGATGAGGCTGTGCTGCTTTCCTTAATGTCTGTTGTGCTTTTCCTTTTTCACCAGCAGAGACAGATAAAATTCATATGGTTATGGCCAGCGTTGTTTGCTTAACAGCACCTGAGAGAATAAAATGAGGAGAATCACTCCTTTCTTGCTCCCTTCTGACCCTCTCTGCAAAAGCCTCTAATACTGATCATCTAAGGCTGGGATTCAAAAGAGCCACCTCAAGTCCAAAATTTGTTGTGCAGGTATAGCTCAAAGACACAATAAGAACAAATTGGTGTCATGCATTATTTCAACAAAAATGCATTTTTCCAGCTCCAAAAATATTGGCAGGATAATTCTGAGAGCTTAGGTGTCTATGTTGTGTTAAATATGTTAAATAGCACCCAGCTCCTCTGTGCCTGCTTCCCCCAGCACACAAGGGTAAAACCAGTGCAAGTCCTGCACTTGGCAAAGATGATGCAGCTCAGGTGTCCCACTGGCCAGTGCAATGCACAAAGCCAGAACTAATGAGTACAAAACACAGCCTCAGGCACAGACACACACCTTTGGTCTGCCCAGGTACCTTGGCTGATCACAGGAAAACAAAACTTTCACAAAACCTGGGCCAGAAAAACCCTATCCAAGGGTTTTAAAGCATCCACTCATCCCTTTGATACTTTTACAGGGCTTTCTAAAGAGCTCCCTGGAGCTGCATCAAGCCCAAGCACTGCAAAGAGCAGGTGAGCCATGCTTGGAAGCTGCCTTCACATCTGCAAGTGCTTTATGGTCCTAGAGAGGAAGAAAGATGAAGAGGGGATCTTCTAATGAGGTTATTACCAGTGTCTGGCACTGCAGCAAGGCTGTGCAATGCCTGCTGCACTCCTTCCTCCTACAGGAAAGGAAAACCCTTTGTGGGAAGGATTTAAAGGGCTCTGACTGAGACACCAAAGGTTCCACCTCTCAGAAGAGAGCCAGGGCTATGGAGCAGTTTGGCAGGCAAAGGAAAAGTTTCAGGTATTCTCAGCAAACCAGCAGCAAAATAAACAGCAGAGAGTCTTCAGCACCAGATGTGCTTGTGTGCTTACAGGCTGAATTTACCTGGCACAGTGGAGCTAATTTAGGTTTGTTGGACTGCACTTGGCGCAGGGCCTCTCCGTGCCTCAGCTTCCTTCTCATTTACAAAGGGTTAACTCTGACTCCAAGACAGCCAGAAGTTCCTATTTCCTCCTATTTCCATCTATTCCAAGGGTAATAAGCAGGTCCCAGGAGGAAGGAAACCATCAGGCAAAAGCCATCACTCACATCAGCATTGCCAGCAGACACAGAACAAAAAGCTGCTCTCCCTGACCCCTTTTCCCCACACAACACTGACACAGAATCTGATGCAGCAGCGAGTACAGAGCCATGCCAAGCTCCAAGAGGCACCCTCACCTAGCACAGGGATGAGCCAGATCCTCCTGCAGGGCCCCAGAGTCCCACCTTCCATCAGAGCAGCCCCTCAGTCCCTGCACACAGCTCTGCATCTCACAGCTGCCACAGCAAGGGGGGACCAGAGCCACAGAACCAGCTCCTGACAGCCTGAGCTTCCACACACTCCTCTCCCAGCCCCACTCCCTTGTTGGGAAAGTGTGGGAATCCACAAAGTCAGAGGGTTTTGGGCAAGCTGCAAAAGGCCTCAGATACAGCAGAACTGTGATTAGAGCTAAGCAGCAGCCATGAGATTGGTCAGCAGAAAAATTATTTAAAAAGTAGAAAAGCAAAGACAAATAGAACAATGGTCTGTGTATTAATGCTTGTCTAGAATAACTCCCTAAGCTACAGAAAGTTTATCTAGCAAGATATTAGGAAGTTTGAACCTTCATAATGGAGCTCTGTGCATTGTGTTTTAAGGCTTACAAGTAGGTATTGTATTTGAAATAAGCAAGCATTGTTTAATCAAAGGTACCTGTGCTTATAGTGGTTGGATAGAACTACTGTCAATGTGCTTTTGCTTTGTGTGATTGGTCAAAAAACTTATAAAGTGAGTTGTAACATTAAGTTCTTAGTCTGCTGCCTGGGATGTGAGCTGGTGGCATCTTCCCATTGTCATAACCATGGAATGAGACTGATGCTGGAAAATAAAGCAGCTCCAGGCACGTTCCAGAGCAGCCCCATCCCGTTTGTGATTTGTGCACAGCCCCCGGCCGGCGATAGGAAAGAATCAGAGCAGAAGAAGAAAGATGCAGCTCTGGTTTTTCCTTACAAGTAGCTGAACAAGCAGACACCCATCAGGATGCCCTGCCAAGGCTCCCTTCTCTTACCTGCTTTTGGGAAACCTTCTTCTGGGTATCTTTGCTTGTTTCACTGCAACCTCAACCCACAACACAGCTCTCTTGGTTCTGTTTTTCAATTCTTCCACTTGCCTAATAGCGCAATTCCAAATCACGACCAAAAAACCCAAAACAAACAACACCAAGCAAACAACAACAGAACAAAAAGAAATCAATAACCAAAGCCTTCCCCCTTTCCAACAGCAGCTATTTCCTTTTCCAGCCTCCCTTTAGTAAGTTCGGTGAGGAGCCAGCTTCCTCCAAGGCTCCCATCAGAGCTTCTTATCAATTAGGGTAATTGGCACCCAGCTGAGCCTATCTCCCAGCTGGGACCCATTAACACTCAATCAAGCCCAGCCCAGGCCCTGCTCTCCTCTCTGTCAGCGCCCAGCTCTGTGCACAAAGCCCTCTCGAGGCGCTGGGGCTTTGCATCCATCCGTCCATCCATCCATCCATCCGTCCATCCATCCATCCATCCATCCATCCATCCCTCTGGAAGGGCAGGATGATGGTAATGAGTGTGATGAGCAGGCAGTGCTCTCGGGGAGCTCTGCTCCTGGCTGCTCTCAGCACCAGGGCCATGCAATTAGCCTTGCCCCCGTGTCACAGGCAGGACAGCACCAGCTTTGTGAGGGGAAGCTGGAGATCTGGGAATTGTGGGGTGCCCCAAGCAGGGCTGCCTTGCTCTTGGTGGCATCAGGTGGGGGATTAGTCCCTGGTGCCCTCTGCTAAGCTCTAGGTCCAGTATCTCGTGCTTGTCAGAACAGCAGCTCCAATTTCCATGGCCCTGAGTACACCTAAGTCACCTTTTCAAGGGCTTTTTTCCTTTTATCTAATCACAAGGGTCAGAAAGCAAATAGCGGCTACCCGACAGGAAACAAAAGAGCTCCATAATCTTCTTTAACCTTGTGCTTTCTTTAAAGTCTGGATTTACTTTGCTTGGCTGTTTGGAACTGATGTCCTGGGACGCTTTCAAGTGGTTGTAGGAGGCAGAGGGCTGGCCCAGGTGTTTTCTGTGTCCTCTCCTCCACCACTTCCATGGAGTCCCCCAAGGCTACAGCCACTCTTAAACCTTGTAGCCATGAAAACCAGAGAAACCAGCTTTCTTCTCCCCTCTCCTTGCCATGAACCCTCTCCCCACCTGAAGCTGTCAGCATTGTGCTGACCCCCCCAGCTACTCCCTGAACACCCTTTGAATCTCCTCTCAAACCCACAGGCTCACACGGTTTGATCTGCTGTAGGAACGTGCTTTTTGTTGAAGGAGTGACAAAACTATCTTTTGCCTTTCAAGAATTATTTTTAGTGATTTGTGTGCTCTTTCTACAATAGATTGACTTGTGGAAGAATGTAGAATACTTGCAGTGTGTTTGATACTTTAGGTTTTTAAAAACTCTTGCGGTTTGTTAGAAACACAAGCTAGTCTATAGTCTGGTTTAACTTCTTCAATAATGCCTAGGGATGCAAATGCTTGTAAAAAAAATGTTTAATTACATCTATCTGCATCCACCTGCCTCTTCCAGAGCCTTGTCTTGAGCAAGCCCAAGCTGCCAGGCAACAGCACATGTTCCTCCCTTGCTCTCCTCTGTGATTTATTCCTGTGCCACACATCTCCAAACAGCACACCGAGGTCTGGTCTACTTTGAGTACATATAGTCAAAATATCCATGTGTGTACAAAACCAGGGGGACAGGGAAAGGGAAATTTGTCACATGGCCTTGCAGCTCAGAGCCAGCCAGAAAGCATTTCTGCTCCCTTGTTTCTGAAAATAACCGGCGCACATTTGACTTCAAAGCAATAAACAGTACAGACATTTCCCAGCCATATTTTTATCACTCTAGGAGAACGCAGCAGGAGACTGGGTTAGTGAACCAGTTTTTCTCTCAGCTGCTCATGTTCTGGATGAATTGAAGCAGTACTTCCAGAAAAATTATCTGTTCCCAGGCAAAAATTGCTTTTCTTTGCCCCTTCTCTGCTTTCCAGGAGGCTCAGGGAATTCACATCAAGCAATAGTCCCCATCTCCCTGCTGCTCTCCAGCCCACAGGAGAGGGAGGGACTGGCACTGCTCTGGGAGATGGGCTCTCTGCCTGGTGTGTGGATACCATCTGTCTGGAGTGTCTGAAGTAATTTACTTCCCATTTCGAGGTGTTTGAGCTAATGATACTAATTTATGTCCAGCATATTAGACTCCTAGGGATTCTTGTTGGGACTGACCTTCTGATCACTCTGCTATTTAAGCCTGACTGTATTCTGCTCATGTTTTGAGACCAGCCCTGTGATGCCTGAAGCCCTTAATGACTGTACTGCTGCTCTTGTGAGCAATCTCCTAATTGGCTGGTCAGTCACACACAACCCTCCTGTGTGCATCATGCCTGGCATTCCTGGGGGTGCTGTGAAGGGGATGTGGGTGTGCTCAGGGTGTCCCAGACCTCCCCAGCACACACAGCAGACAATCCTTACATCAGGGAGTTCATTCACAGGGAACAGACTCCCCCCTGTAAGAGCTCTCTGAGGAATTCTGCACCAAACCGTGGGTCAGGGAGTGCTAACTCAGCCAAGGAGAAATGCACAACAGATCTGGGACCTCATCTGGGCTGTGTGGGCTCCATTATTTCCATCCCATACAGATCATAACAAGAAAAGATGACTAAAGGTATGGCCACACTGGCCTGGAAGTTTGGAAGCTAGAATCTCTGGAGATCTATGGCCATCCTCAACACTCATTCTTTCAGCAACCTCAGGAAAGATATTTAACCAAGCCTCTCTGGTCTCCCTCCTGCAGCACAGCTCATCTATCACACAAAAAAAAATTGTGGCAGTTCAGGTTGTCCCTCGGGTGACTGTGAGCAATGCACCCCACTTTGCTCCCTCTGAGTTGCCCTCCATCAGCCTGGGAGCCTGAATCTCCCCACAGGGCACATAAACCATGATTTATGGCAAGGCAGCAGCGTTTTCTAAGAGTTGTGCCCTAAAATTGAGCCAAATAGTCATCTGACCCATCCATAAAAACACAGGTTCTACAAAAGGTTTCCTTTTAAATGAGTATGGACCAGGGAGGAGCAAGTCTGCACTTTTGGATGGAAAGTAAAAAAATTATTTCTATTCTTCTCATTAGATAATTTTGGTATTTTAAAAAAATAAATCATAGCCTCATCTATTGCTGAACTGCAGCGATTTTTAGGAAGAACTTGGCCAAAAAGGCAGGCAAAAATATCTCACCCAGGGGAGGAACATCTCTTCCCAAGGGAAGGAACAGGTGAAGGGGCCATCCAGCACCACATCAAAGCAGAGCTCCCCGCTTTGTAGTGCCATGAATGAGACCCATTTTGTGCTCCTCACAAGTGGGTCCCGTGTGCAAGAGGCTCACACCGATTCTCCAGCCCACTTTTAAGGCTGCGGCAAAACCAATCAACTTGATGTCATCCACGGCTTTTGAGAGGCTGAGCGAGGATCTCCGGAGGGAACAATACAACCTGGAAAGCCCTCCTTCCTTTCAGCCTGCCCTGCACTTCCCCTCTCGCCTTGTTCTCCCTCTCCTCTTTATTAAACCGCTTTTGTGGGGCTTTCACCCATTCTCTCCAATAGTGAAAAAGTCCAAGCGAGCGAATCTCCTCCTCCTCTTTTTTTTTTCTTTTTTTTTTCTTTTTTTTTTTTCTTTTTTCCCCTCCCTTTTCTCTTATCCTTTTTCTAAGTGGGCTTTCAGAGCCCTGGGGTCCCTGCCTCGCTGCTTTGTTGGCATTGTGCTGGCCGGGGCTGTGCAGGTGCAGGGGTTTTGTCCGGCTGTTAAACACGGGATAATTAGCAGGAGGGAGGGGAAGGGGCATTGCAGCCGTGCCATTCATTACACTGAGACATTCAGGTTCTGCAGGATCCGGGATCTGCCCCATCCTGGCTGATTTCTGCCCCTGCTGTAAAACAGGAGAGGTTTTGGGAGGCAGCATCGCACCCGGTGTGGTTCCATCGCCTCCTCTCCGCTTGTGTTTGCCACAATCAGGAACACATCTCTGGTGGGAAGGATAAATTTGCCATCAGCTCTCCACACCCTGGGAATGGTGAAATGACATATTGGCTCAGGAAAGTCCTGTTCAGGTTCTGCAGGATCTGGGATCTGCCCCATCCTGGCTGATTTCTGCCCCTGCTGTAAAACGGGAGAGGTTTTGGGAGGCAGCATCGCACCCGGTGTGGCTCCATCGCCTCCTCTCCGCTTGTGTTTGCCACAATCAGGAACACATCTCTGGTGGGAAGGATAAATTTGCCATCAGCTCTCCACACCCTGGGAATGGTGAAATGACATATTGGCTCAGGAAAGTCCTGTTCAGGTTCTGCAGGATCTGGGATCTGCCCCATCCCGGCTGATTTCTGCCCCTGCTGTAAAACGGGAGAGGTTTTGGGAGGCAGCATCGCACCCGGTGTGGTTCCATCGCCTCCTCTCCGCTTGTGTTTGCCACAATCAGGAACACATCTCTGGTGGGAAGGATAAATTGCCATCAGCTCTCCACACCCCAGGAATGGTGAAATGACATATTGGCTCAGGAAAGTCCTGTAAAAGAAACCCTGGCATCGAGGGTTAATGAGTGAGGGTCTGTCCTGACGCTCTGATTGCAGTTTTTCTTCGCAAGCTCTCGTGAAAATAAATCTATAATGCACACCATATGCAGTTGACATGGCATTCGGTATGGATATTTATTTTGAAAGACAAGAGTCTTCACTTGGTTTCATTTGTCACTATAAAGAGAAAGAAGAGGCATAAAACAAGCAAAACGGGAAAACTTTGACCCAAGCCCAGGAGAGGTTTAGCAGCAATTCCAGAAAGCAGCAGATATAAATTTCATCCCAGGTATTGCTGTGTGCTTGCTGCGAGGTGTTTGGCACCAGCTGCCTCCAGAGCAGCCCTGGAACACTCATGGAGCAAACCCCAGCGATGGCCCGAGCCCAGGAGAGGGGCACAAACCCCCGGGAGCTGCTGGAAACAAAAAGGGAGCTTGTTGGGAGTTGAGGACTCTACATCCCCTCGGGTCCTCCGACCTCATTTCCAGGGTGTGAGCTCCTCCTTATCCACACCTCCCATCTGTAAGCCCAGCCAGGTCAGAGCAAATCCCGTGTTGATTTAGCAGCATTTTACATTTACTTTGGACTCACATTGTGCTGGTGTGAATAACTGCGTAAGTGTCAGGCAATCAGGGGAGCAAAGATGTGCAAGTAAAGCAAAATAAACCGTACAAAAATCTGGAAAGGAACTGTTCCAAGAAGTCACTCAAACATTTTTGATCTGAAGAAATTAAGCATCTACATTTGGTCTGTGTCTACGTGACAGCTGCAGATATTTCTCTTGCAGCCCAGGTCAAAATTTAAAATCTCATCTTTTATTTCCCCTATCAAGCAAAGGATAGTTCATCAGAGTCCATGTTTGTGGAACTTTTCCACAAAGGGTTTCAGGCAACATAAAATGTTCCTGGCACCATTTTCAGCCGTGTGTCCCAGAGACACTTAACTCTGTACTTAATTCAGGTTTAATAGGCTGCGATTATATTAAATAAATACCAGCTGAACTGATTATTTAATACCCGGTTATAGCTGTTTTAACAGCCATGCAATTGACTGTTACATCTCAATAAACGTATGTTTTTCATCGATCACCTAGTATTTTATTTCACATCCCATAATTTCCCTGTATAACTCTATGACTTTGAAAGCATCGCCGGGAGTTGCCCCAGCTCTCCACGCTGGTCCCGTTGGCAGCAGGAGTGAGACCAAGAGCTGCTGCATTCCCAGGGCCTCACTACAGCTTCGGTGACTCCTTCCCAGCTCCTCCCTGCGTGTTCAGGTGATGTAAAATCCCTCCTCGCATCCCTCCCAGCCTTGTCCAGCTGCTCCAGGCCGGTAACACAGCTGCATCCCTCCACCCCTGCGCTGGCCTCCCCGCAGGAAGTCAGAGATCATTCTGCTCTCAACAGGCTGTAAAGAGTTTAAACCTTCAAGAGCCTCTAGAAACGTATAATCCGGATTTCATCCTTTAAAATTCATAGTTCCTCGCCCACTGATGCTTCCCAACTGATATTTGTGCTCTCCCCTCCTTGCCTGCAGCTCTTCCCAAGGCGTTTACTCAGCTGAGTGGCGTCTCCATCCCGTTGCTGTCAGGCTTTTGGAATGATCATAAGATACATAAATAAGAAATTGTTTCTAAAAGCTGCATCTCTTTGCAGCCCAGGGAGGGGAGTAACAAGCACATTTTATAAAAGCACATTTGCTGAGGTCTGACAACTGCACCACAAAATACACACGGGTTGTGTGCAGGGCTGGTTTACCCCAAGTAATCCCTGCACTTCTCCAAAGACGGTGTCAAAATAAAAATTATATATGTGCACATTTAATTACCTGCTGGTGTTGCTATAAACAAAATGGGTTTTGTAAGGGATACATTTCACAAAGGCTTTTAGCCGAGCATCCACAGAAACTGCAGGCAAAGCCATTTCCATGTATTATAGCAGTGGAATTTCCATGTTCCAACAGAAATTTCAGGGGGACACAGCAAATAGCAGGTTGTTTGTCTGATTTGTGTGTGTCACTGTAAGGTCAGCGAGCCTGAAAATACAAATGTGATTCAAAAAGTGTCAAGGAAAAGAATAAAAAGATGTTAGGCACTGTTTAGCACTGCCTGCTCTTTCAGAATAAAAAAGACAAACCCCTCTACATTCCTGGCTGTCACAAGCTGCACTTTCCTATTCAGATCCCAGCCCACCAAAGCCAGTAGTTATAAATGCTCAAGAGCCAATAAACACTCCTCAGGATTTAGCCCTGGAGAAGCACATGATAAGGAATAGACAATTCTTTGTTATTACCATACGTAGCCCCCTCCTTAAAATGCCCTGACACGATTTCTCAGGCAATAAATCAGCTTTCTTCTGCTGATGTGCTAAAGCCCATCTACATACCATAAAAGCTTCTTTTTCCCCTCCACATTCAATATCCCTACGATGGCTTTAATCAAAGGCAAGAGCACGTGCATGAGAAGAGAAAATGCAGATCTTGCATTTCTGAGAAATAATTCTTTTTGCAACTTAATACTCCTCTGAGCAAGTGGAAAAGTCCCATCCTCACCCAGCCAACATGATCTTTATTTGCTTTATATTTTCCTGACACGGTCACAGCTCTGCACCATTCCATCATATGGTAGAGGTATTAATTCACTATTTCCTGCATTATACAATCCCCACTTCCTTTCCAGTTTTCTCACTATAATGATGCTATAATAAAAAACAGAGGTAATAATGAAGTTGGAAAATAGTGTAATTTCTAGCTGGCTGGAATAGAGCAGAGCTCTGGAAGCTGCCTTGCTACTAACTTATTACATGAGGTTTTGAACAGGGTCTGAATGACTACCCATGAACTGCCTGGAGAATCTGCCAACACAGCATTACTGGATCTGCAGAGCAGCACCAAGGACTGACTCACTGATGGACAGAGCCAGGTAGACCAAGGATTCAGCAGCTGGGGGTTGTGTTCAATTCTGACAGCAAAATTCCCCCAAATGGGGCAGATTTTGGGGTGGGTTATAGCTGCTGTGTGCTCCAACACCGTGAGGAGTCCCAGGGGCAGGGACTGCCTCTGCTCCCAAATTCCTCCTGCTGCACCACCTGGGTACTGCCACATCCCTGGCATGAGCTGTGCTCCTCCTGATTGCACTGGAATAAACAGGATCTGAATCAGGACATTAAAATGAGGTTTTTAATGAGCAATTTGGAGATAACATTTCCTTTCAGCACACCCAGAGACACACCTTTCCCCGTAAGCTCTGCCCCTCATCTGGTTTTCAACACTTCATTCATGCATCCATGACAATTCCCTATGCAGTTGCCTTTTCCCAAAAGAAGTCCTCATGATATAAAGATGCTGATCTTCTGGCTGCCTGCAGCTTCCAGAGCTCCTAACACCAGGGGAAAATGGCATTTCACAAGCTGGATGCTCCTGGGAAATGCAGAAATACCAAGGAGATGGCTTGGATGCTTTTCTCAACCAAGCAGAAGAAATACCCTCGTGCTCCCACTGCACAGCCACAGGAGCAAATGTGAGGAAGGAAATGCCATCTCCAGAAATCGTGGCAATGACAGCTTCTTGTAATCAGCTGAGTCAGGAATGGAGAATTGGCAGGTATCAATGGAGAGCAGGCCATGGAGAAGGCTGTCCTCAGTGCCAAGGATGCAGTTTTCAAGGTCTCTGCTCCGTGGGCCCCTCAAGCTGCACCTCTGGGGTCACTCCCATCTTCCATCATCCCCTTCCAAATGCCTCATTTTACGCCTCACCTTCCACCATGGGAGAGCAGAGTCAATCAGGACAGGCCTGGCCTTACCCTTCCCTAGCAGAACAGTGGGTTTGCAGAGGAAAATTTACCTCTTCAGCTCTGCAGGACAGAAACACAAAATGTGGGATCTCTTTTATGGACACCAGCTGGAGCCTCCCTCCAACGCAAGGGTTACCCCTTCACTACCCATGAGGAAAGGCTGGGCAGAGATGAAGAGGGGCCAGGGGCTCTTGCCAAGCTCTGTGAGCTCACACTGAGCAGCCAGACCTGGATCTCATGCAGGGACACAGAATCCTCGTGTGGAAGAAAGCGTGAGAGCAAAACTGCTGCTCTCATCTGCCCGCCATGAAACAGGAGCCTGCAGCCCAGCCCTGCCCTGCTCCTGCAATTACAGAGAGCTTTGGGGGCAATAAACAGCACCCAGCTGGTTGCAGCACAGCCCAGAGCACTTGGGTTTCCGTGTCTGGAGTCTCTGCAAGCTTTGCAAGCAGGGATTTAATGGGAAAACACATTTGCACAGGTGAAGTTGAGCTGCAGCTGGGAGGAAGTGGTGGATGGCTGGATGGACAGAGTGGGATGGATCCAGGGACACTGAATCTCTCACTGATCAAAATGCTGCTAACCCTGACTGCTAGCACAGCTGGAACTGAGCTCCTGGGGAGCAGGAGGGCTACAGTGCAAAGAAAAGTGGCATCCTGCACCCCCTCCCCACAATAAAGGGGTGCTGAGTGTCCTGCACGGTCAGAACTCAGCACATCCCTCTGGGAGTCTAGGAGACCTTGGCATGCTGCCCAGAGCACCTGGGGATTTCATTTTGACCCCAGTTGCCAACTTTGTATGAGGACCTGAAAGTCGCACAGGTTTGAATGGTGCAATACCAAAATGATCACATGGTGGAAATGTAGATTTTAGGATTTTTGGTATGGGGGTTATGGGGACAAGATGGAGGAACTTGGGCGTGTCCAGCCTTTCTCCTTCTTCTTCTTCTTGTTCTCCATTTTCTGCAGTGATGGTGGCACTTTGGGATTGGTTTAGAGTAGAAGTGCACTGCCTAACATAGGTGATGGGTATTGGGAATTAAGTGTAAATATGTTATACTATGTAGTTTGTAGTATAAAAGGACAACACCGCCCCAGGGGCTGTCAGAGTGCCTGTGGCTGCCCTGCTGAGCAGACCTCAGCTGGGCAGAAAGAAAATTTTATAGATAAGAATTAATAAACAACTTCAAGACTGAAAAGTGAAGAGTCCAGACTCGTTCTTCAGCCGCGCGGGCTGAAACAGGGACACCCTGCACATCTTGGGGCAGCAAATATCAACAGCAACCCGAGACTGCCCCCTCACCTGGCTGCCAACACTCTCCACAGGACTGTGCACCTGCAGAGACAGTTCCCCACAGCAGGAGCAGGTCCCAGAGTGCATCAGCTACTCCAGGCACTGAACAGAAATGCACACCATCCATCTTCCCTCTGAGGGGGATTTCATGCCACCACTTCTGCTTTTTGATCCAGTGGCTGTCACCTGAAGCAGCCAGTGCTGCCAAACACAGCCACAAAGAGAGAGACACCTGCTTGATGCAGCACTATTCAAAATATGCCCAAACACATGATGGATACAGTGTCTGAGTGTTTTGACCTTCAAACCTCTCCCTCAGCTTTTCCACAGTCTGCAGTCAGATGTGAATGGTTGTTTCATTAATTTGGGGTGTGTGGGCAGAGATAGGTGTCTGTTGACTGATGGTATCAGGCTGCATAATTTGCTTTTAATTTATATCTGTCCTCCCCAAGTGCCTAGTGGGGAGAATAAAATAGATCTGAGGATAAAAACAATGGCTTTGGGGCGGGAGGGATGCACAGAACACACAGTCCTCCTCTCCCCACTCACACCAGCCTCTGCTGAACACCTGAACAGACATTAACAGCTCCTGTGGGCTTCAAACTATCATGTGAGCTAGGAAATTACGCCTAAGTGGTTAGAGCCCAACTAGAACTGGTTTTGGAGCAGATGTCAGAACACAATAATCTGGGATTGCACTAAACTGCAAGGCTGTGCTAAAGAGATGCTCAGGTAAGCCCAGAGCCAAAGAGGTAGAGAGAGAGCAGTGTAGCCAAGCAAGAGAGGTCAGAGACAAGCTCAGCCACACCACCTGTGAACTCCTTGGCTTTTGGGAGGCAATGCCAGCCCCTGAGCAATGTCCTGGCCTGGGACAGTGGCTTGGCTGGGAGGAGGGACACGTGGGGAAGCAGAAACATGGGGCAAAAGGAGCAGGAACAGGACCCAGCACAGGGCACCTTGGAAAGGTGGGAGCAGCTGCTGGGATTGCCCAGCATCCATGCCAGCCACAGGAACTGGCAGGGTTGGTCTGGAACTCATTCTCCAGACAATCTTTTTGAGACTTTGATTAAGACAACAATCTCTTCGTTTGTTGTTTCATTTACAGCTCCTTCTACTCTGCAAACACGAGAGCAGCTTGTGTTTGCAGGGACTGGCAGAATGTGTTAATTAATCCTGAGATGCTGAGAATTCTCTCAGCCTTTGTAGTCACACCTGACCTCTGCATCTGCAGAAAAGCATTTTAATGCACTTTTCACCAGATTCCATTGCAGTCATACTCAGCCATGCTGGCTGTGGCTTGGCCCTCTGGAAGCAGGCAGATGCCATCTCTGCCCTCCTAACCTACCCACACCCATCAGCACTCACTTTTCTCCACATGGGGAGGAGGATACAGGCACTGCCTGCCACCTTCACTGGGTGGCCACCTGTTTGCACTGGCATATGGGTAATGCTAAATGCAAGCACAAGGGTAAAGGATCCCTGTTGGTCCCTGCCAGCCTCCCTGCCTGCTCACAGGAAAAGTATCCATGTCTTTTGCAGCCCAAGACACTCTTATATGACAGTGGTGATGGGCTGACTCATTACTTTCTCTATAAAACATGTACCCAGATTTAAATTGTCCCTGTGCACAAAGCAGCACTGGTGCATTCAACCCCCCTGGATTCCCCTCTTTGCCATTCGAGGTTTCCCTGGACTCAGGACTCAGTTTATGACAGGCAAGAGCCCTTAATCATTCACACACTGAATTAACTTGTCTGAATCCAGTGAAGATGAGGAGCCAGTATGTAAAAATGCTCCATGGAAGCCAAATGTTCATCCAGTTTGATTTGTTTTTAATGCCTCAGCTCACATCAAGTCTCAGCTGGGATCTGACTGCTTATTTCCACTGACTGGGGTAAACCCAAATATCTCAAAGAGTCAGGGAGAAACATTCAACATCATTTTCATAAGAGTGCTGGTCACTCCCAGCTCCATTGCTCACATTGCAAGGAAGGAACTCTTTTTCTTATCTCCCACTGTTTGCAACCTGGTCCTGCAAGAAAAGCATGGCCAGCAAGGAAAAAATATCCATCCCAACATCTGAACCTCTCCATGCCTTTGATAACTGACTTGACTCACTGCCTCATTACAAAACACAGCAAGACTGTGAGCAAAACTGAAGGGGAGCCTGAGATCAGCAGAGAATTTGAGCTCCAAAAAGTAACAGCTGCTTAGAAAGAAAGCAATTTGGAAGTAAAATAAAATAATTTAGCAGTCAAACCGCATAAAGAAAGAAACAGAAAGATCCAGAGTGGGATCAGAACCTTTTGAATGTCCATCAGAATTTGAATCCTGATCCAGCAGGTGAATGAGCCATCCAAGGATGAGGCTCTGTGAGAGGGTGAGCAGTCCCAGGAGCCAGGACAGTGCTCAGACAGAGAACAAAGCTGTAATTTCAGCAGAGCTAGACAGAAAGTCACATTTGATCATATAAAAATGATCTCTTTTGCACTTGGTGAGTGTTGGATCCCAGCAGAGAGTGAAGGACCCCCAGGCTTTCAGGTTTGCTCCCTACACAAGTGAGTCTCAGGAGAGCTGGGATGGGGTGAGCCAAGCTCTGTCCCAAATTCACTTGATAGCCAGCATTTGGTTATTCAAAGCTGGCAACTGTGGGAAGCCCTTAGAGACTTCTCCCTGGGGTATCTGCTCTAGTTACCTAGAAACCCAGGCTGAGTTTTATAGGCAGAAAATATGTTGGGAGGCATGTTTGCCTCATCTGCTTTAAAAAAGAGCTGTTTTCCCCTTTTCCCTACCCAGCAATTTCATTAGTTGAGAACTATTTATGGGCTTTAACTACCCCTGGATTTCCCAGCCTTAAGAACACCCCATCCCCTTCCACTTCCAGCATTGTGGCCTCACCCAGAAGCAATCTGAGCAAGCTTCCATGGCATCCACAGGACTCTGTGTGAATAACAAACCCTTTATGAGCCTAATACCCCTGCCTGCTGTGCTGAGACCTCAGAGAGAACTCGTGAGACGGCTGGGGAGGGGTGGGTGGCAGTGGTTAGGGCTGAGGGCCGCCAGCCCATGGTTGAACCAGCGAGTTTTCCAGTTGATTATCCTCTCCCTTTGTCCAGACGGAGCTGAGATTTCCTTGCGGGCTGTTTGCTGACCATCACAGAGCGAAGAGCCCGCAGCCAGCGCTGGCTGTCCCCGCGCACCGAGCCACGGGCTGCGCCTCGCAGGAGCGGTTTCCCAAAGGCAGAGCATCGCTTTAACAAAGCGCAAGGCGGGCTCGGCGGCTGGGAGGGAAGCCGGAGCATTAGCCTTTCACCTCTGGAGGCCGTGGCTCACACCCTGGCTCAGGGTACCAAAGGAAGCGGCCCCGATGCGCTGCTCCCTCCGCAGGGGATGCGCTGCACGCCGCGCTCAGCATCCCGCATCCCTGCAGAGCATCCCCATCCTGGGGCTCCATTCCCGGGGAACCCGGCCAGGCTGGCAGCTCCACGGCTACAAATTGCCACTGCAAAGCCAGCAGCACCCAAGGATGTGAAGGTGAAGGCAGGCTGGGAAATATTTCCCCATTTACTTTCCTTGGGTTTGCTGATCTTTCTTCTCCAGTCCAACTGGACCAGCTAAAAAATTGCTGACCTTTTTTCTCTTTGGCATTCTAAAACTTTCTGTGGGTAAAAATATAGAAAAAAAAATAGTTTAACTAAAAACGACCGAGGATCACCACTTTTCTGTGGGGAACTCTGCTTTACATGAGCTGAGCTGCTGGGGGATTCATTTCTTTAATTACATCAGAAAGAAGCAAAAAGAATTGATTCTGAAAAAAAAAAAACCAAACCCTGAACTCAAAAATCATCTCAAGCTCCTCAGACTGTTCCTGGAGATAAGGCTGAGCTTGGCACTCAGAAATGTACTTTCAGAGAGGAAATTTTTTTGCTATTCTTCCTTATATTTAACCATAGCCACCAGCTGTGAATTTTTGCAGCAGCCTTCTGGGAACAGTATCAAGGACAAAAATACAGCTTTGGAGATGGAGGTAGAGCAGTTTAATGAAAGTTTAAGAAGTGACTACCAACAAGAGAGATGGGGTTTTAGTTTTATCTGAGATGGGGTCTGACATAAGTTTAAATTATTTGCATCTAGGAAGTGCTCTGGATTGGTTCAGGAAGAAGTGAAGCTGAGGTGCTCTTCCAAACCAGCTGTCTCCTGGCAAAGAGGACATTTTACAGGGACAGTAGACTTCTCAGCACTTCTACATTTCCTGCTTCCTGCCTTCAAGAAAAGTGGGATTGCTGAGGTTTGATCCATGGTGAGGTAAACATCCAGATGCTTTCAACACCAGGTTGGATGGGACATTAACCTGGCTGGTCCAGTGGGAGTTATCCCTGCCCATGGCAGGACACTGAAAATGGGGGAATTTTAAGGTCCCTTCCAACTGAAACCATGCTGTGATTCTCTGTGCAAGTGCCAGTGAAGGATGGGGCAGGAGGACAGCTGGAAGTGAGCTGCAAATTGAGTTACCAGAGAGTTCACCCATTTTCAAGGCCAGACTCATTGACCATGCCCAAGATCAGTCCCCACACTTGTGTTCCAGGAGAAGACAATTAATCTCAGGTAGATCAAGCGTACCAGAGGCTCATCCCTCCACCAGCACAAACCTCCAGGGGCTTAGTGACCACTGCCTTGATGTCCTGGGCCAGCTCAGACCTTACACAGCCCACTGTGGGTGCTCCCAGCAGACCTGCACGCTGGATACAGACAGCCCAGAGCCAACCAGTGTGAGCACAGATCTGAATTTGGCTTTTGAACCCACCCATGTGTCCATGCAGGCACCCCACAGGGGCTCAGTGAGTTTTCCCTGCTCACAGGAAGCAGGGACCACCATGGCTGTCCAGCAGACACGACCCACTGGTGCTATTTTAGCTTTAAGTATTTCTCTTCCCTTCAGGGAAGGAAAAAAACAAATCCAAGACCTTTTGCACCTGGTGAGGAAGGGCTGTTTGTTTAGAGAGCCAAATGAAGTCATCGCTGAGACACGATGCCCTCACACCCCCTTCAATACTCACTTGCCAGAAACCATAATGGAGTGAAATGACCCATCACCATCCACAGCTGTCTGATACAGCCAGGAATGTTCCTGCCTCCTCCTCAGTCTCCTCCAACCACACAAAAGCCAAACTTATCATTGCCACTAAGCACAAACAAAAAAGTCATCTCCCTAGAATGAAAAGGAGGTGGAAATTACTGCACAACCAATTTTTCCTGCAGATTGCCCTGTGAACCTTCTAATGAAGGCAGCAGCACCCAAACCTGCCCTGCTCTGGGGTCTGGCCAAAGCATTACACTAACCCCCGGCCCAAGCAAAATTACCCTAAAGAAGCTCCACTCTCCTCAAGACAAATGGAAAACGAAGCATTTTTAATTTGCATTTTCAAACAAAGGCTGCTAATATCCAGACCATTAACTTGGCTGTGAGGCTTTCACAGCAAAACTTGTTACCCGGTGTGTGCTTTGTTGTCACTAAGGTGTATTAAACACTATTAATTGTGATGCCTTGCTATTATGCTGTTTGGAGACTTGCCACAAGCCCTCTTCCGCCCAACCTGTATTATGCCGTGAACCTTGGAGGCATTTTAAACATCTCCTGCAAAATTCATGAATGTGAAAAGGAGCCTGTCGATGCTTCCAACATCTTGAGGGGCTGGGGAGCCTTCCTGAAACACAGCTCACTTCAGGGCTCGTCCTTAGCAGCCACTACATCTCAATCCCAGCAGCCCAGCCCCATCTCAAGCCCTGATTGTTACCAAGGTCCATATGCACCTTCCTTCTAATGAATCTAGGCTTAGGGACATCTCATGCATTATTTACCAAGGGGTGCTTATTATGATTGCAGTGATTTAAGGCAGTTTGTTACAGGCACAGCTCTGAGTGATTGCGATCAATAGAAGAAACAAGAAGGAGCCAATCTGCATAGAACAACAGCCCCGTGCTCAGGGGCTGTGCCTCCCTGTTAACCCTTCCCAACCTGGCACCAAAGACAGACACAAAGAGTTGCTTCCCTCTCTCTTGCACTCCGTTCAGGGGTTCTGCAGCTCCTCCAGCTGGTTTTTAGGCAGGATCCCACGTGCTGGCACAACATTCCATTGGTATTTGAGGTGCACCGTGGATGTGGCTGTACTCCACTCATTAGCAGAGATCATGCCCCCTCCTTGAGGCCCCACATACAAAACCTCAGTATCTTTTCCCAGACACCAATTCAGAAACAGTGGCTTTTGCTGCCTGCTGGGGAGATCCCAGCTTCAAGCCCTGAGGATGGCTAAGGCAGCAGGTATGAAGCAATTACTGCAGACAGGTAGCTGGACACGGATGCTGCCTGCCTGAAAGGTGGTGGGGGGAGCTTCCTCAGCCAGAATGTAGAGTAGTTTTGTGACTTTCCAAGTTTACAGACTGAGAGGTCAAAACTCTTTGCACCTGATACCTCCTAATGTACAGAATTATGGTTCAGCCTTGGGCCAGCCAGGATGCCCCAGTGATGTTGCTGCAATGTCCCAGCACAGCAGCATGAGGTCCCAAATGCCAGAAGCTCCTTCCCTGTAGCACAGGGAACGGGTAACTGTGACCTCTGGGCAGGGCTGGAGTGTGGTTTAAGGACAACCAATGAACACTGCTGTATGTTTACCCATGAGGTGACTCTGGAGGTGTCCTTCCCCCCTGAGGACAGGACTGGACCCAGCTCCCTTTGCTTCTCCGCCGGAGCTTTGGATCGGACCCGGCACAGGGGAAATATATTCATTACTTCCAAGGGGAAGCAAACAGGATGTCTGGACAAAGCACCAAATAAAAGGCTAATGACACAAATGGATATTTAATACAATGACTTCCTCTGATTATCCTATAAGGAAACACTTCAAATGCTGTCCATTTTCTACATCCTGCAGCATTGCAACGTGCTTCAGAGGCTGGGAGGGAGTTTTCCACACCACACACTGGTCAGGTGCCCTTACCTGCCTGCTGCAGACAGTTTGGTACATCATGTACAGCCTGCACAAGCAGCTCAGGGCCCTGGGGTGCTCTGCCAAGCAGCAGGATGGGAGCATTTTCCCCCTCACCATCAGTGCTTGGCATCCCCAGCACAGTGAGCAGGGTGACAAGGCACTGCTTTGGTGGCTGATCACCTCACAAAGACATTCCCAGTGATGCAGAGGAGACCAGAGTTACCTCTCCCCCTGCTCTCCATCCCTGGGATAGCCAGCAGAGCACCAGGAGCTGGGGATAACGCTGCCCTGCCTGGGTTCAGCCCCCAGCCTGGCTCTCCAAAGGTCTGTGCCACAGCCTGAGCCATCCCCAGGGCACCTCTGTGCTGGGGAGTCACTGAACAAACAGAGTTTATCCCAAATCCCTGCTTAGATTAAACCAAGGCAGGATTTCATTAGCACAGCACTTGTTCTGCTGCTGCTGAAATCTCTGGAGAACAGACAACTGAAGCCTTTTGCTTCATAGCAACTGCAAGGAAGAGACAAGAACAAAGTAGTTCAGTTAAAAAAAAAATTGTTTCCAGAGTCACCATGACCTGATGATTACTTTGGGTTAAACTAAATCCAACCCAATTGGCCAAGAGGCCAGAGACATCAATATGTAGGATTAAGCTTAGATTTCTTTTTGCTGGCGAGAGAAGCCTGAAAAACTTCTCTGTAGAAATTACCTTTCATTTCTCTGTAATTTTTGATGTGAAAAATTCAAGTGAGAGTTGAGCTTTATATGGTTACTAAATAGCAAAATAATGACACCATTAGGAACACAAAGCTGAATGCAGAAAGTTCCTTTCTAGTTTAAACTCATAGGTTTTGTTAACAGTTATTTCATTCCAGTGTCTGGCCAGCACTTTGTTTAAAAGAGGTCTTTGTTAATATTTTGATTAAGTTAATAAACATTATTAGGCAAACTTGCCTCTACACAGCTAAGGAAGACCTAGCAAAACCAGAAGAGAACATTTGACAGTCCTAGAAATTCTAAGATAAGGAAATACACAGGAAAAACAAAAAGGAAATTCCCTCAACATCAGTAGTCTTTAACCATCCCAGCAAAATTAAATACATAAATTAAATGAAGTCTAATTAAACAGCAAATTTTATTACAGGCTATTTTCAAGGCACTGTTCTTCCAATAAAGGAAATCTATCGTCTGGGGAGGAAGAGGAATACTTTCTAATGTCTTTTGAAGTCTGACTTTCTTCCAGCAATTTATACACTATTTGCTGGGATAATTCCACTGGGAAAAAAATGAAAAGGAAAAACCAAACAAAACTAAAACCCCTTTTTCATTTCTCAGCAACATCCTTGGGATGTAACTTGTTTTCCTGATGCAATGAAGAGACTTGTGACCAATACAGCCATTGCTGGTAGTAATCAGACTCTGGTATCTTTGTACATGGTGTGAATTATAGTTATTTCTGTACCAGTGATGCAATAGCAGCTTTCTACCCATCTTGAGTTGTTCCTAAGCTCAAGGGAAAGAGTTTCATTCAATCCCATCTTTGCTGTACAGCTGCTTTGGGAAAGAAGCAAGTTAATGTTCCATCCCAGGCCAAGAAAAATAATTTTTAAGGATGAGATAAGACAGAATTTGATCCTGTATTTACAGCCCCCATTGCAACAAAGGCCAAGCCAACAGACCTGTGGGAAAGCCTCTCAGTCTCACAGAGCATCAGTGGCACCGAGAAATGTTTGCCCCAGAGCAATGCTCCTCCCAAACACCTTTCTGGAGCAGCACAAGGGATTAACCAGCCTCATTATTTGATAGCTCAAAGCTCCCTATTGATTCCCAACTGCTGCTGACACTAAGGAATCACAATTAGCTGTGGTCAGTTTTCCTGCTGGGACAAAGCTGCAGGCAGAGCTGTGCTCCCATCACCCGCTCACACAGCCCGGCACCAACAGGGAAACCAAGATGCAAAATCAGGAAAACACCTTCAATCAGATTCGAGGCCTCCTCTTCTTCTCCCACAGGAGCCCTGGGCTCCATCACCCCCTCCAGCCTGGGAACAAACCCTCTGGCTCCCAAAGGAGCTGTTTCCCCAGGCAGCAGCTGATGCTCAGTGCGGACTCAGGCACCTCCAGCTGCTGGCGGCTGGCTCGGCACAGGAGGGGAAGCGTCACTGGGGCTCAGCAGCAAGATGGGACCTGCCCTTCTCCAGCTGCATCCGTTGTGCTCTTGGGGCCGGGCCAGGCTCGAGACAGAGGATCTGACGGGGTGGAAAAGGAAATTCTGTGCATTCCTCATCCAGAGCCTACATGCCAAGTGAAATGCAGCCACGGAGCGCTCGCCTGAGGGTTGTGAGAGCTGCACATTGCAGTGGTTTAAAGCACTGCTGTTGAGCTGGGTCCAGAGGAACCAGGCTGCTTGGGGTATGAAATCATTGGCCTTCCAGTTGTGCGGCTGCAACAGGTGAAATATCAGGAGGAATGTAAATCCCGGGATACACCCTTCAAATATTGAATCCTGGCTTAGGAAAAACACCTGCCCCAAAATGTTCTGAGCATGTGATTTTAATTTTCTATGACCTTTTTACGTCTCTCCTTAGCCAGGCACAAAAATATCCTCCTCAGAAAAATTTCTGCCTGGAAATGATGGTCCTTTTTCCCCCAAGTCCTTTTAAAGGGAAGAAAATGACTTGTCTTCCAGAAATATGCTGCTATGAACAAGCAGTGCATGAACTGCCTGTTTGGGGGAAGGAAAAAAAAATTCTTGTTGTGCATGGGGAATTCTCTCAATGCTCATCCATGCCCATCCCAGCTATATTCTGAGCAACCTGATCTCATGGAAGGTGGCCCTGCCCATGGTGGTGGGGTTGGAACTGGATGGTCTTTAAGGTCCCTTCCAACTCAAACCATTCTGTGATTCTATCCTAACAAACATAACTGTAATGAAATTAAAACACAACAGCAGGAAAATCTAACATAAATGCAGTGTGACCTTGCTAATTAACAGTTGAAAATATCAGCCTTTGTTGCCTTCTGCCTCCTACCAGTGCATTATTAACTTTCTAAATGGAAATCTCCCAGGAGCAGAGCCATGGCATGGTGATAAATGCCCTTTAGTGCCCCATCTGCCTTCAGAGGGTTTTAGGAGGGACTGTACTCCATCCCCACAAGAACACCAGCTCCTTTTCATTCCCTAAAGCACTGAGTGGTTTGCTGGGTTGTTCCAGATCCAGTCACATCCCCTTAAGGACTGTTCACCCCAGGCAATTTTCGTCCCATGGTGTAGCTGGGGATCTGTAGGGATGAAGAACATAAAAACCACACAAGGTATGTTCCTTTTATAAGAAATGTTGGAGAAGGATCTGTTCAATATTCATGTCCAGGAGTGCCTGTTCAAGTATCCCATGGACTCAGTGATCCTTGTGGGTCCTTTCCAGCTCAGAACATTCTAATATTCTATGTGCACTCAAACCTTTAAAACTTCCAGCCTGGGGGAGCTGGAGCCAGCAACACTCATGCCTTGGGGAGAGAAGACTCATCCCTCCTAAAACATAACCTGTGCCTTCCCACCCCAGCCTGGCAGCCAAAATATCAGCCAGTACCACTTCAGCACCTCACCCACTCCATCCATGGCTGCTGACTTTGATGGGCCAGCAGCTCAGGTCCAGGACGGCTTGGACAGAGCTCCCAGCCAGGTTTGGGTCCAGACATTTCTGGCAAATGTACCTTTGATTCAACAGCTACACTGGTTTGGAGACCTGGTTTTGAAAACACAGCAGCTCAGCTGAAATCCCTAGGGAACAGAATGGAGAAGGGTGCCAACAGCCAAAGGGAAACAAATTGCTCAAAGACTCTTCCAGGAAGCTGGATCATGCTCTATTGGCATTGGCCACACAATGTTTTCTTCACCACAAAAACAATGTTCCTGCCACTGCTACCACTTATTTCACTCCAGCACTGGGAAAACACTCCTGTCTTTGTAAATCTGTTTCCTGAAAGGGTCCATAAGCCTCCCACTTGTACCATTCAGTGTGGGACTCATTCCAGGTGTGTGGCCCAGGTGCACTCAGTGGTCACCTCTGGTGGTGGCTGTGTCACATCTGCTTGGAGGAAGGTGCAACCCTCTTTGGACACCTCTCCATTACTGTGAGCCAGGAAGGAGGATGACCTTCAGCATGGAGAAGCCAAGAAAAGCAAAATGTGAGACATCATTATTAGGGAATTCTCCAGAGCTCTTAATACCACACCCACAAAACTCGAAGTGCCTAGAAATATAGATCCACACTTCCACACTTCTTCTGGTGCACTAGAGGTATAAATTACCCCCAAGCAGCTGATCTAAAAGCACTTCTGCTTCCACATGAGGAATAGTTTCAGGCTGAGATGACTCTGACTCAAGCAGGTCAAGCTGGGGGCATTGGCCCCACAAGAGAAATGGGTCACAGATCAAACATGCAGGAGGTTTGTGGTGGGGATGTCACTGACACTTTGTCCATCAAAGGGCTCAGTTAACAGCTGTACCTGAGGCCAGCAGCAATGTACCAATGATGCCTAAATGGCTTTTGGTGTTTAAACTTGCTCACATGGATGCTTCTTTCAGCTGGATTTGTTACTCTCAACATCCTTCCTAAACCATGCCATCAGTGCTCTCTACAAACTGAAGAAAGTCTCCTCTCAGGGCTGATTTCTGCCAAAACCGTTTAAACTCAAATTCGCATTCCTCTAGCCAAAATGGCCTATGAAAAACTTTGGGATCAATATCAGCAGCAACTTGTATTTCTTGGGTAGGGCAGAAACCTCCCAAGGCAGGATAAGCTGCATGCCTGTAGGTGCAGCAGATGGAGCTTGTGCTGAGCTGGCACAGGGCTTGCTCTCTCGTTGAAGGACAAGTGACACCAGATCCGCAGCTTTTCTTCCACATTTCTTCACAGGAAACAGTTGGGCTCCAGGAACAGCCTTGCAGCACATGTGCTGGGGGTAAACAACTGCACTGCTTCTAAAACAGTGCAAACAGGGCTACAGTAACAGGGCCAAAATCCTTGCCCTTAAAGGGTTTTTCCAGCCCTGTGTCCTGCGGTCCTGTTCCTTTGACCTTGCCTTTCTAACATTAACACATACCACACATTTTTCAAAAAGCAACCAGCAAAATGAGATATTTCACTGCATCTGATCCTCCCAGGGAGAGATGAGAACAAAACCTCCTAATGCACGTTAATCCCATCACCAGAGCACTGCTGAAAGATGGCTGATACTTGGGACAGGAGCACTGGCAAGGGATAGGAAAGCCCAGATCAAGGCTCCCACATCCCACCCCAGCAGTGGCTGCCCATCAGTGGCTGGGGAAAATATTCTCAAATATAAATTTTTCCAGCATAAATAAGTCTGCAGCAAGGCTCACAAAGCAGGGAGCACCATGGCTCAGGCTCTGCAATCTGCCTGTGTAAGGTGTTGCATCAGGCAAGGGGTGGCCTGGCAGTTTTTGGGTGATGGGAAGCAAAACCTCACTGCTGTGCATGTTTTGGGTCAAATCCCCTCCTCAGCAGGAACCCTTGTGTGTCCATCTCAGAAAAACCCAGAACAAGACAATTTGCATCCATGGGACTCTCAGCCACTGGTCTGGGGGAGAAGAAAGCCTCTGGCAAATCCATTGAAATACAAAGAGAGCCTGGATGAAGGGTGAGACCTTCAACAGGACGAAGGGAGAGTCAAGCAGCAATTTCCATCCTGGGGCTGGGGCAGGTGGCAGCAGCAGCAGCCAGGCTGAGCACAGACTTGTTCTCATTTTTGTCCTTTGACCTTCTCCCCTCAGCAGCTGAGCCTTGTTTACTGGCATTTCAGCAGCCCATCTCCTGTTTCCATTAACCCTCGGAGAGGTGGGAGGCACAGAAAGGAATGGGTTTGCACGCTGGGTGGTTGGTGCTCAGTGTGAAGGGCAGTGAGCTGCTCTCAGGACACACCACAGGCACAGATTTATCCGTGGGGGAAGCACAGGGACAGCAGCCTGGCATGGGCTTGCTGCTTTGCCTGGTCCACAGCACGCTGGGAGAGGCACAGCAGTTATGAGGACTCTGGAGCCACCAGCTTTGCCGCTGATGCTGCACATCTGGGGGGCTTCACTCTTCTGACAATTAGACAGACAGTGTCAAAACCAACCCTGCTTTGCCCTCAGGCTGTGTTTATTCAGCACAGAGATGAGACATTTCCAGCATTCCTCCATCGAGCCTGACCTTGTAAGAGAATAAAATCTGAAGGATCTGTCCCCCGCAAATGACACCGTGGAGACTTCAATGCTCCTGAGCAGCCATGCCCCATGGGTTAAATCCAAGAGTTTAACAGAAAAACAAAGGGAAAATATTGCTCTGCTGACACTGAGAGCCACTGAATGCAACTGATCTGAGCCACTTCTGGCCAAACAGACCAGAGATTAAAGATAGAGGGAGGAAAGTACATCACTCACTCTCCCCCTCTTGATAACACTGCAGTTACTACAGCATGGCTGGTACCTGGGTTATAGATCAGGATTTTTTTGTGGGGACAGTCCTGAGCCATCCTGGCTCTGAGCCAGGCCAGTTAATGCCCAATTAATTAATGCTTCAGGAGCACACGTCCAGGAAAAGCCCTCCCAGGTATTCACATTTTCAGTGCATAGTGAGAAATAAGCTCTGCTTCCCTGCAAAATGATTGAGGTTTAGTTTTGGGGTATTTATGTTTATGGATTTTTGCTTATCTCTTCTTTTTTCCCTTTATGGAATCTAGTAGTAGCAACAAAGAAGAAATTTCATCTGTGCACCACTGCCAACTGCAGGGCATCAGCCCTTGGTTTGGAGAAACCCCACAACCATTCTCCAAGATAAATCTGATTTTAATCACAAGCTGTTATGCAGTTATTCAGGATGGACAGACAGACAGACAGACTGAATCTCCTTCCACTCCTAAAGTGTTTCAGCCAGGCCACAGTCAGCCAGCCTGGCTTAGCTGTAGGTTTATTTGCCATACAGGGATGGTGAAGGGCACAGATTTATCATTATTCCTGCAAGCACAGGCTCCCCACCCTGTCCCTGGGAATTAACAAATGGCACAAAGAACAAATTGAGGATTACAAGGACCCCTCAGTCCCTGCAATGTCCTGCTCTGCTGCTGGCCCCGGGGACTGAACGCTCCCCTTCCCTTTGTCTGATTCACACTTGGGCAGGTGGCAGCCCCTGGCTGGACTAGACACCCGGCGAGCATCAGGGTGCTGATGAATATCCATCTAATTAGAATTAGGGATTCTCCAGACCAGCCCTTGGACTGCAGAAATTAGCTAGTTTATTCCAATAAAGATGCTAATTCGGGGGGCTTTGTGAAGGGCGAGAAATTCCCATTGTCATTCAGAAGCAATTTGTAGCGGATTTGAAGCCTTTGAAAAGGTGACGTGCTGGTGGCTGGGTTTGTATAATACCCATCCCTGAAACTCACAGCTGAGCATTCTTCCCCTCCATATGCTCCAGTGCTGCCCAATTTGTATTCCCCCTTGTGTTCCCCCAGTGAGGAGGCGCTGGAGCAGAGCAGGGAGTGAGAGGGGGTCACCGGCAGCGGCAGAGGGGAGGGTGGCTGGTCCCAGGGAGGGGGGACATCAGCCCTGCACGGTGGGGCACAAGGGTTTGGGTAACCTCAAACTTGGCTAATCTCCCCACAGTGCATAGCCTGATACAGGGAGAAAGGTCTAAGGTGCCTTCAGACATTTTAATTAATTATTTAATGCTTCTTCGGAGTCTTCGCGCCATTTTGGTGGTATTGAGACTCTCCACATTGCTCCTTTGCTTTTTGGAGCTCAGACCTTCATTAGTCTTTATTTCTAGTGATTGATGTTGAAGTTAACACTATCTCTCCAGAACAATCCCAAAATCCTTGGCTGAACTTTTCAATTTAATTTAATTTTACCTCACCACTCACTCTCCAGATGCGGCCTTCTGAACTGGAGACTCTTCTGGTGGTGTCCTGCATGAGTCACCTGATGGAACTGAATTATCTGGGGAGGCCCAAGCTCTCCAAATTGCTTGGCAGGTGGCTTCTTCCTCACCTTGTAGCCAGACTTGCCTCTAACGCACCAGTGTCTGCAGCAAAACTAATCAGCATTTTAGGAACAAAGCACTTTTGCAAACTGCAACCTAAACTCACATAAAACCCTAATGCCTCCCTAAGCTCCTCTTGGTGGAGGCATACATCATTCTCTAGGAGACATAATGATGTCAAAATATTTCTCTAACAGCTGCCTGGAAACGGAGGTAGAGCTCTGCAGCACAGCAAAGGACTATTTTTGTGGAGAGGGCATCCTCTTGCCACTGACCTTCCATCCTCTGCTCTTTCCATCTTGTGACATCGAGTCAAGGAATGACAGCAGAAGCCATGAGCAGCTGGGGCTGCTCTCCAGAAGCCCAGATGCACTTGACTCCTGTCCATCTCCCTGTCTCTGTAGCTTTATCCATGCACAGCCTGGCACTGAATCTCACATTTGCTGTGGATTGCATTGCTCTATTAAGTCCATTAAGTGCCAGGGGTTGCTCTACTGTAAATGTCACTCCAAGGCTCTCAGTCAGGTATTTCAACTTGTGCCTAAATTTAAACACAGGATGGCCATGCTGAACCCAGGACACTACTCCCATGCCTGCTGCAAATTCTTTAAGGTCAGACAGTTCAGAGGCACAGGTGAGGGAGGAGGAATCTTTCCACCTGCTCAGGATCCTGCCTTTGCCCATAGGCCATGGCCCTGCTTAGGACAGGACAACACTGACCAGGTCAGAGCCCGTAAATGCTTAATTTCAGCCACAGTGAAGAGCTTCACATCTCTGGGGATGAGCCCATCAGCAGCTGCAGCTGAACCAGTACCAGGTTTTGATGCTTGAAGCAAGCATCAGTTTAAAAGTAATAGGTAGAAGAATATTAATAAATAGCTGCCTAGGCAAAAAGGAGGTTTGGTCCCCAGCCAGGGCAGCTGATGCATCTGTGGGATGTTGTTGGCTGTGCAGCCTGGCTTGCCATGAGTCCCTTGTGTGACCAGAGCACAGATGAGGATCATACAGAGTAGGAGAGCAGTCTTGGCTGAGCTCAACTTTGTACTCTAAAATAAGCTAAATTCAGCTCTGAAACCCCCTGAGTAGGGATTACAGAATCTGTTTGTGATCACAAAGCGCTACATAATTGTAACTGAACACTTCTTTTCTTATCTTATTTGCAGTGTTAATATGAACTTTAATTAAAAGGAGGGGAAAAAAATGTTTCTCAGACATTTTGGCCAGCACTGAAGCAATGCTGTACATTATCTACCCAGAAATAATAGTTTCACTAGCACAATAAATTTTTTAACCTCTTGAAAAACAGAGCAAAGATAGAATTTTATTTTTGGTTTCCAACTAGCTTCATTTTCCACGTGGGGCTCAGAACTGGGGAATTTTCTCTGGTGCTGGATGAGAATAGGGCCATGGTACCTTCTTCCCAAATGCAACAGGGAAAAGAGAAAGAAACTAATATCACCAAAATGTCCCAAACAGGTCAGTCAGGCTCAAGCCATGGAAAAGTGTAAAGATCAGGACAGAGACCCAGCAGCACATGGTCACAACACTTCCACACTGAAGCTTCCACAGGGAAGAGGGGAAAGGAAAGGTTACATTGCTCCAGGCAGCAAAAGCATGGCCTTGCAGTCCATCCCTCACTCCAGTCTGGTGACATCCACATCCTTCCCATGGTGAAGAAACCCCACCAGACACCCCACAAAACACAGGTGTGACCTGTGAGTGTAGGTGTTGGTAGCTTTGTGCACTGGAAGGATGAACACATCCCCGTGCTCCCCAGCTCCTCCTCTCCTCAGTGGCTCCAGCTTTAGCTCTGCAGTTCAGGCTCTTTGGGCCTCCATTTTAGTGCAGCCCACGATGCACTGAATGCAGGAGAGGGGCTGGAAGGAAGAATGCCCTCCCTTGGGGACACAGGTTTCCCAGTGCCACCATCAGCCCTACCAACACAGCTGGGTTGTCACCTCCTGAATGGTGCCATTGTTCCTGCCTCCAAAATAAAACAGACACAGGAGGCGTTTCCACCCAAAGAAAACCAGTTTCCACTGGTGACTCCTTCCCCCCTTGCTCGAGAATCCTCCCTCCCTTCCAGGGCCCCTGCAGCTTTCCTTTGTGCCTCTTCCAGGATGAAAAGAGGTAGTCATTGATTGTATTAATAATTCAGGGCCTAATCTCACAGACGGGTGTTCACAGCCCGTGAGGTGGCAATCTTTCATCTTGAGATCAGGATCAGCCAGATCTTTTAGAGGTCAAGGAAGATAGCTGCAGCATGGAAAATGCCTTCAAAATAATAGGTTTAGGCAATCCTCATGCATGGATGGAAATGGCTGATGAAAAGCTCATATGTCTCACACTCTCAGTTGCACCTGCATGTCAGCCTGGTGATGCCCAAAAACTATTGAAGATGATTTCTATCAGTGTCAGTGAGCTGTGATCTCTGCCACATATCCCATGGCAGGGGGGCTGGAAGTGGATGATCTTTAAGGTCTCCTCCAGCCCAAACCATTCTATGTTCTACGGCATATCCCACCCCATCAATATTCCCCAGGTCACCTGAGTCCTCCTGCTTCTCAGGACAGCCACCTGCCTCCTGATAATGGGTCTCATGCTCCTCTTCTCCCATGGCCAAGCTCCTCCTTTAACTGCCTGTTCACTTGCGTTGTCTTAATCATACCTGGAAGGACAAACTCTACTGGTGCTGTTTGCTTTGTTTGGTTTGTGGCCAGGAAGGTCCCTGCACTGGCAGAGTGGCAAATTCATCTCCAGGGCTAAGCAACTGCTCACAGGCACTAAACTGGGGATTCACCAGACAAGCAAAGAAATGGGAAATCTGAATATGCTGGATCTAATTTTAACCTGGGGACCAAGTTTACATCAGTACTCTCGGAGTTTCCCTGCAAGGACAATGAAGGCCTTCTCTTGCCCCAGGACCCGCCATCATCCCCACACCTGCCCTGCCAGCTGGGTGCTGCTGTCCCCACAGGGCTGAGCTCCCCAGAAGGTGCCCATGCAGGGCCGTTGCTGCTCTCACACCTCGCAGGGAGTTTATGGAGGAAATGGCAAGGTCAAAGACATGCACCTTGCACCTGGAACTGGAGGTGCCAACTCCTGTTGCGATGCCAAAGATTAACGGGCGCGCCGATAAGAGCCAAGGGGAAGCGGCCAGCGGAGACTTCTGAGAGTTCCCACGAATGCAGCTGTGCCTTGGTGGAGCCTCCCCACTCTGGGGCTCCTGGCTCCCAACAGGAACCGGGCTCAGCACCAATTTGCTGCCGCCGCAATGCTCTGCTGCTGTTTCCAAGGCACCTCAGCGCCCCGTGCATTAGCATTCTTCTGTCTTGTGCTTTGTCTTCTGAGGGAAGCCCTTCCCCAGCACAGCCAAAGCTGCTCTGGTGGCGGTGGCAGTGCCCCCCCAGCCAGCAGGGGCACAGTCCCCGAGAGCTGGGATTAGTAACGCTCCAGTGTACAGCATTTTACAGCCTGGGACCCGCGCCCGACCCACTGTGCACACCTGCAGGAAGGCCTGGCCTTGCCATCACTTCTCCCCCCTCCTCTTTGTCTGCTGCATTCACTTGGGCTCCTCTGAACAAGCAGTTTACCTTCTCCCAGGCAGGGTCTGTGCCTGGTTTCCTGTCTGTGCAGCATCCCAAGCCTGACAGAAGCTGCTCTGTCTCTGCTGTGGTGTCCAGACACCAGAGTATCCAGAACTGAGGACTGATTTGCAAATAATTATTACGGAAGGAAGCCGTTCCTTCTATAACTGATAACTTATCTGGTATACATCAGGCTTTCCCCAGTCTTCTCTCTGTTCCTGCTTTAATAACTCACCCCAAACACGTTGTTCCTTTGTCAGGACTATACACTCACTGTGCCCACATTTAAGAGAAAGCCCTCTTTGATGGCAAGGTTTCTGTAGCAGGGCTGTTTAGATTTGTTGTGATTAAATCACATCCATTTTCTAATTTGTACCTTACACACACTCAAATCCCTCCTTAAGCCTGAGCTGTACAGGCACATTTTGTCTTCACTGCTGACTTAATCAAGCAGTGGAAAGCTGCTGTGTGCTCTCTGCAGTCGCTGTCTCTTGCACACAGAGGAGAAAGGGGAGAAAGAAACACTTTGCAAAGAGCTGCTATTATCCACACGCTACGGCAACAGCATATTTAGTGTTTGTGGCTCTGGGGCTGCAGTAATTAATTGTGTGTCTGACACTTGGGTTGGCACAGCCCGGCACCCAGAGCTTTCCCATCGCCCTGGTACCCGTGCCTGCCAAAACCAGCCCCCACAGGCCTCTCACCAGGAGTGCTGGGGACACTTGAGGGCGAGCTGCCACACTGCCCAGCTCTCGGCAATGCTGGGTGCTGGGGCAGCTGGGGTGGGCAGCTTCACTGAGGGGCTCTGAGAGCAGCCTGGGGTCTCCATCCCTTCCCCACCACACAGTGCTGCTGAGGGTCCTCCTCCCGCCCCAGTCCCAATCTTTGTCACCATCCCCCATCAATGTAAGGATGCTCTCAGCACCTACACACACCCCAGGGGCTGGACAGGGGGGGTGCCCCCCAAACCCTTCATCTCCTCCTGCTGCAGGTGGAGCATCCCCGCCGCTCCGGGAAAACCCTGAAATCCTCCTCCATGTGCCCCAGCCCTGTCTGCCTGCACACGGAGAGGGGGTGCTGGGGATCGGGGCTGTTGCAGCGGAGACCCCCAGCCCCCCCTTCTCGGAGCTGCGCCTCCCTCCCTCCGTCCCTCGCTCCCTCCCTCCGCCGCTCCTTGCGAACGACGCTGCTCAGCGTGCGCGGAGGGAAGGAGGGAGGAGGGAGAAGGGAAGGAGGGAGGAGGGAGGGGACCTCCCTATCTGGCTCTATCTCCTCGGCTGCCTCTCACATGCTCCGGGAGGGCGATGCGGCTCCCCGCGTCCCGCTGAGCGAGGCCGCCTGCACCCCGCCGGGGCTGCCCGCAGGGCGGGGGGCTGCCCGCGCCCCTCGGCCTCCACCCCCCGCCACCCCCGCTTCGGCCCGTGGGGGCTTTTACTATTTTATTTCCTTTGGGTTTTATTTTATTTCGGTTTTTATTTTTATTTACCCCTCTTGGAAAAAAGAATATAAAAAAAAAATTAAATAAAGCCGCCGCTGCCTGCACCGACCCCCGCGGGGCTGGAGAGGCTGATGCGGCCGCCAAGGTAAGCGGGGAGGGGGCTGGGGACCCCCCGGCCGCATGTCCCCCGGTTCCCTGCATGGCCCTTCCTCCTCCGGACCTGTTGAGGCTCCCGGTCCCCTCCTGGCTCCCCCTTTCCCGGCCGTTTTTATAAAGAACCTGGATTCTTCCCGCTTCCCCTGCCCGGCGCTGCCTGCCCGGCTCGGCGCTAGCTGGCATGCATGAGGTTATTCATTTATCCTCCCTTCTGATGCTTGCCACTAAAGCTGCTCCCTGCTGCGCTAAGTCAGTCGAGTAATTCCTTGCAGACCACTGATGAGAGCTGTAAACATCCTCCCCAATATTTCCCCCTTTCCCTCGGATTGCTCATCCCGGGGCTGATCGCGGTTATCGAGACCGGAGCGGGGACACAAAGCTCTCCCCTGGTTCCGAAGTGCTTGGGGGGTTTCGGAGCCCCGAGGGGAGGAGGGCGGGAGGGGACAGCTGGACAGATGTGGGACACGGCTGGGACGGGCACATCTGTGCGCAGGGAGAGGATGGGCAGCTGGAGTGCGGCAGGGCAGCGGGAGCCACTTCGTTCCTGATGTCCTGAGCCCGTAAATAGCCCAAAAATCTCTTCCAGGAGACGGGGGGGACAGAATAAAGCCCCCAGACAGGACAGTTCAAACGCACCAGCCAGAGCAGCCCCTGTCCGAGCTTCCACTCTGGGACATGCACGTTGCCCTTCCTAAAAATTACATATATTTATGGAAACCGGGCTGCGTTTGCAAGACAGGTGCTTTTTGTTGTGGTGGTGGTTGTGAGGCAGGAGATGAAAGTTTGGTGTTGTTTTGATGTGATTCTTGATTGCTGCCTGTTGGAGTAATTGCATCGCAATTGCTCAGAGGTAGAATCAATTTCCCCAAATTGAGATTTTAATGGGAGCTCGCAAGCTGCTGTTATGTCATGTGGTTTAAGGCGGCGTTGGATTGCATTTATTTTATAAACTGGATACTTTTGCAGGCGGCGCAGGGATAACAGCACCACCCAGTGGGGCCGCAGCCCCGGCCCAGCCCAATCCCAGTCCAGCCCAGTTTATCCCAGTCCCAGCTCAGCTCCAACCCTGCCTTAGTCCCAGCTCAAACCTCAGCCCCAGTCCCAGCTTTAATCCCAGCCCAACCCTAACCCAGCCCAGCCCAGCCCGAGCCAGGCACGCCCGGGAGGACTCCTGGTGCCAACTCCAAGATGCTCCCTCTTCACAAAAACTCCCATTTTCCTTTGCCAAAATACCCACAGAAGTGCTGGATTAAAGTTGTTTGGGTTTGAGGGTTTTCCCCCCATAAGAAGGAATGTCTGTTTCTCAGATATTCAGGACAAAGTTTTAAATCAGCTGAGGTCACTGTCGCTCAGTGTCTCACAACTGAGAAGGCAGGAAAGGCATCCTGTGTTGGGCTGTATTTCTGGCCACTGCTGCTGCAAATTGACAGAAGGAGACCTGGCAAGGCTGATTGGGTTTCACAGAGCTTTTTCCAGAGGATCCTTCAAACAGCCCTTGCTCAAAGGGCTGCTGCAGATGTAGGCTTGCAAACACTCAATGCCATCTCCCACCTTTAAATAGGATCGAGGAGATGTCCTTAGCTGACCTGCCAGTCAGAGGAGGAGAATTAGTGAGCTGTGTTTGCACTTTCTGGACATGTCAGGAGCTTTTAAAAGCAGCAGAGAAAAACTGTCCCATCACACAGATGAGCTTCTGTCTCTGCTGATAAGCACCCAGTTCTCTGCAATTCTTCTGGTGTCCCTGTCCATGGCAGGGGAATCAGCCCCTTCCAACTCCAACCATTCTGTGATTCTATGATTCTGATCATTTTTTGGCAGTTCAGACTTATCCATCTTTTCTGCTGAGCTGACATTTGGCCATTTGAACTCGCTCTAGGGAACCTCCCAGCCCATCTTCTATTTTTGCTTAGAGGGGAGCCCAGATGTGAAGAAGATACACTACCCCAAAGAGGAGACTGGGCCAGGCAGACCAGCTCCCTGCAGAGAATGAAATATACAGATGGTGAATTCCAGCCAGCCCTCCAAACGCTGCCGAACAAGGGATGGTTACATGTTCCCATGTGTAGGAATTAGGCCTCGCCCCCCCAGGGCTTTGCAGGCTAGGGAAAGGGAGAGACACAAATGAGTGTTAACAAGTCCAAAAAAAAAAGAAAGAAGTCAATGTGATGAACTCTATTTGCCTTAAAATAACCCTGCTTGTTTTGTTTTCTGTCATGGGTAAAACTGGAAGTTTTCCACCAGCCCATCTTCCCTTCCCCTTTTGCAGCCTGGCTGTTTTTCAGCATTTAGAGGTGATTTTTATGGCTGTGGGCTTGGAGCAGGCAATTTGAGGGGAGAAGGTTACCCACTGTGACTTCAGTGGGGGCTGCTGATAAATAGTTAATCTGCAGATGCAAGGATGCAGGTCAACAAAAGAGTTCTTACATTTCATTTACTGGTGGCACAAAGCTGTATTTTTTTTCCACCTTTCACAACTGGCCTCTTTTTACACAGCCAGGTTGGTGAGGCTGATGTTCACAGGGGCAGCTGTGGGAAGGAGGGTTTAGATAAACCAACAAACCTCTCTCTGCACTTTGCTATGCAGGAGTGGGTCACTCTTCAAAGCCCAGCTCTGTGCCATCCTCTTGCCTGCCCCATCCAGCTGATGCCAAAGTTCAGTGCAGGGCACTAAGGAGATCTCAGGGGGACATTTTCCTGCTCTACCTGCAAGGAAACGTTGGTAGGGAAAGGGGTTTAGATGCAGATTTGGCAGCTTGGAATGATGAGTAAAAGGAAGGTCTTTAAATTTAATTGCAGATATCAGAGGTGGCTGTGACTGCATAAGATGTTGGGGTATTTTTGGCTCTTCTTATTCAGAGGGTTTTTTTCTTTAGTAAGGGAATTGTTCAGGGCACAAATGTTTGCTTGTATTTTCACAAACATTTTGTGATCAGTTGTCAAACCTCTCCAGGCAACAACTTGGGGGTTTCCATTCCAAAATTCCTTTCTTCCTCCTTTAAGAAGCAGCTTGCTTTTTGCTTCTCACCCCAAACACACACATATCCCTGCATAACATTTCAGGATTAGCTTCCTGCAGGAGTGATTATGGCTTATCCCAGACAAGCCATGAGTTGAACACCGTGTCCTGAGGCAGAGCAGGAGTGTGGAGATAGTGGTGTGAAAAGTGGCTACACAGAAAGTTCACGGGAGAGTCAGGAGCAGACCAGGAGCCCCGACATCCACTCCTCTAACTACTAGTTGCAGCCCTCAGAAATACCCATGTTTACTATTTTAGCCATATAATTACAGGTAGTGAATGATTCCATTAGGAAGGCTGTAAGGGCAGCCCTCATCTGCAAACCTCTGGCTTCAAATCAGCCACGTTCACTCAGCCCCACTGAAGCCCACAGCCCCGCAGGGCAGAGAAAAGGAAAGTTCAGCCCAGCTGAGTGTCCCATGGGACCTGTGACTCCTCCAGCATCCTGCAAATACCTCGGAGAAGGCTGTGATTTGCATGTCACCCCTCCACAGTGACACCAAACACAGCAACAAGGTGCAGATGACCACGGAGGTGCCTGTGCCCCAGAGCTGAGCCGCTGCAGTGGTTGCATGTCAGTGGTGGGTGGTTTCCCACATTCTGTTTGCAGGGAGCATCAGGCTCAACCCTGCCTGAACAGGGAGTCCTGCATGGCCTTTGAGAAGGAAAGAAGTTGGGGGAAACACAGTAGCTCCACATTTCCAAGCCTAGATATGCCCATAAAGCAGGGCACAGATCCGAATTTCATGCAGCCTCTGATTCAGTAGGCCATTTAAAGTCCAAAGCTTTCATTCAGCTGAACAGAAAGGTGAAGTTTATTTCAAAAATGTGTAAGGGGGAGCAGGATTTCAGAAACACACCTTATTTGGGGCCTTTTCCTCCCCGAAGTTACGGTTTGGACACATCTGTTGTTTTCTCCAGCGAAATCCGCTGCTTTGATCAGTGCCAAGAACAGCAATCCCATTTGCAATGCATGATGCAACGGAGCAAAATCAAGGAGAAATTTTTACAAACTGGAGCCAGGGGCATCCGACCGTTGCTTTATGGCAGCACAGTTTTCCCTACACCAAAGGCAGAATTTCCATCAAGGGTCTTATTTTAACTGTAATGCCTCAGACTGGATTCCAGGCTATCGTTGCAATGTGTCAGCCTGCCCCAAAACGGCAATACCAAAGTGGTGCTTTAGGTCAAACCATCAAAGCAGCCTCGCGGCAGCTATTTAACAGCTGGCTTTTAAAAGTTCGTAATTCAGATGGAGTTTTTTAGTTAAACAGATCGTGTTAGATGTCATCAGCCAGGATAACAGCAGAAATTATGTGTTTTTTATTTTGAAATAAAAGCAAAAGTCGCATTGCAAGAGGAGAGGGTGGGAGAAAGAGGAAGGGATTTGAGGTCTGGAGCCCCATCCCCTGGATCTCCCCCCCCCTTCCCTGGGCTCTCCCCGGCTCACAGCCCCTCTCTCTCCTCCCCCTAGGCCCCTTCCAGCTCCAGCTGCCTACACATCCCATCAGCAGGCATTTCTTCTTGGGTGGTAGGAGCAGCTGGCAGGGTTTGGACATATTTGCCCCTGTTTGACATCCCCCACAAAGAGGTGCTTCGAGTCGGCGTTCCTCCCACACTGCCTCTGCTACAGGTCTGGATCCGGCCTGCCAGCTTTCATCTCCTGCCCAGCTCTGCCCACTCTGGCAGCCTCTCTGCACACAGAGCTCCCTCTGACTTTAGTGGACACCATCTGAGCGCAGCTCCAGGACCAGCAGGACCAAGGCAGATATGCCGTTAGGCAGGCAGGGTCACAGGATTTTTGGATCCCATCTGGGTCCCAGATGGAAAAGCTGCAGTGTTTTAATTCCTTTTGCAGCCTGGATAAAGCCCCAGAGGAGCTCCTCCTTCTTTGGAGGCATGGGGGCTCAGTTCCCTCATGGAGAAATAGATAGGTGTTAAAAGATATCTTTGCTTCTTGGATATTTATTCCCATCTCCTCTTCCTTCTTCTATGGAATATTTGTTGTACTGGATCACAGATTTAATCCATGACAGGGAGGAGATCACAAACTCTTATTAGAGATTTTAAGCCACAGTCACTCAAAAAAGCATCCTTAAGGATGTTTATGAGCTAGAAGAGGAGGTTTCCAAGAATAATTAAAAGAAATGTCAAGGAGTATCCCAGCCTATACCAACCTGCAGGAGGAAAGAAGCATGGTCTTACAGAGTTGGGAGAAGGGTGGTGTAAAACAACCAGCATCCTCTTATTCTTTGCATAAGAACCTCAGAAGAAAGGAGATGAAACATCCGGATGGCAAGGGGACACGCCATCAAAGGAGAGCTAATGGTCCAAAACAGGGAAGTCATTAAAGCCTACACCCCTGGGCACCCTCATTCAGAAGTGGTCTTAGTTCACTGTGGCTAAAACATCCCTCAAGGGAAATTTTTAAGAGATCCAAGCTAAGTGAATGCTTTCCTCCCAGCCTAGCCCTCTCATGGGTGGCACAGACCCCTGGGATGGTGGGGATGCAGATCCAATCTGCTCACCTCCACACGCTGTGGCATTGCCGGAGGGAGAAAAGAGCAGGATCTTGAAACCCAGCAGGCAAACTCCCGTGTGCTCCAAGCTGCTGTTCCATCTGATGGTCTGTGAGCAGGCAGGGCTCTCCCAGGGCTGGTGCCTGCCTGCGACTGCCCAGAGGGTCTCTAAGGGAGGCTCAAAAGTGAGACCCTACCAACATAATTGGTGAGACTTTCCCACAGTGAACGTCCAGGTCTGTAAGTGCAGAGGAGGTAGTGGTGGTGGCCCTGAGTGAGTTTAGGTATTGTTATTCATCTCCATCAGTCCTTGGTGGGCTGGCAGCTGGATTTGGGCACCTGACAGCCGTGCCCCTATGTAAGGAGTGCCAGTCTAATGATAAGGATCTATGAGAGTTGCTGTTTCTGAGTCACCTGGGGTTACTTCACCGCTGCCAGTGCAGGTGCGGGTGAATGACCTGGAACTGTTGTGAAACTCTCACCTACCGTGGTGCCAGGGGCTGGGAAGACATGGAGGAGCTCCATGTGCTGGGGGAACACCATCCCCCAGCAGGCTGGAGACCTCAGTGTCGCTGTCACACAACCCCTACCCCACACCAGCTGCCTAAAGCCTCCCTGCCTCAGTTTCCCTCCTGTGCTGTACGACAGCCCCTTTACCCCAAACTGCTTAATTTTTTGGACCCAGGATCCCAGGGCCAGGTTACCTTGTTCTTTGGATCAAAGGGCTCTTGGAAGGCCCATGGGAGAGGGGCAGGGAAGGCAGAGTGGGCGTTGAGACCCGATGGGGTGGGAAGAAGCCCCTCTCCCGAAGTGCTACCGAGCTGCGATGCCGGAACACATCAAGAGCCCCTCCCGTTACCCATCCTGCGTGAACCACTGCCACCCCCTTCCCTGGGGGCACACACAGAGCAGAGCTTGGTGGCCCCATCCCCAGCTCCAGCCCCCTCTCCGGGCTCTCCCCGGCTCTTTCTCCCCGCTCCTCCCAGCCGGGCTCCCATGGCCGCGGCCGCTCCCGCCCCTTCCCGCAGCATGGCCGGGGAGGCGGGCGCGCTCGGAGGAGGAGGCGCAGCGGAGGATGCAGGCATTGGGAGCCAGCGGGATGATTGATGGCTGGGGCTGGGTTGGAATGGGAGGGGACGGAGAGGAGGAGGAGGAGGAGGAGAAGAAGGAGAAGGAGAAAAAGAAAAAGAAAAAGTCTGTGTAATCTTTCAGTGCAGAGCCCGGAGCTGGGGCCGCCCGTGTCTGCCGCGCTCCGCGGAGCCATGCGGGGCTTTTGATTTCATTTTTTTTCCCCCAAGTTCTTTCGATTGATTTATTTTTCCCTTTTTTTCTCCCCTCTTCCTCTCTCCCCTTCTCCTTTTTTTTTTTTTTTTTTTTCCCCTTTTTAAACTCTTCTTCCAGGGAGAGGATAGTGGTTAAAGCTCGAGCTGGATGGATGGGTATGGGGAGAGGGGCAGGATCCACAGCCCTGGGACTTTTCCAAATCCTCCCTGTCTTTCTCTGCATCTTCCCTTCAGGTAAGGAACAGCCTCTTTATTTTGCAGACTTTTTCCTTGTGTTTCTGGCAGCCCTTGGATCGCCGCCCCCGTTCCCCTGTCCCTGGGCCTCTTTCCCTCTCCCTCTCCTCGCAGCAGTTTGCCACATGTTTAAAATAAGCAAGTGGGGCTCGGTTTTGGTGCGTGCACCCCCAATTCCCCGCTCCCCAAGCAGTTGCGGTGGGTGTTTCTCCTTGACCTCATCTTCTTTGTCTCCCCGCTCCTCATCCCACAAGGAAGGAGATGGTGGAAATCAAAGCGGCGAAGGCAGCCGGGAGGAGGGAGGTGTTCCTGACAGCGCCAGGTTACCTTCTTCTGCCCTTCCCGGCTGCCGCGGAGGGAAGGGGGGACACCGGTGGGGTGACCCACGTATGAACCCCCCCATCGGAAATTTCTGCCGTCAGAGCGGTGTGCCCCACGCTGCGAGCCCCCGCGGAGGGCAGAGCCGGGCAGCGGTCTCGGAGGGGCTCGGGGGGTGTTCGCGGTGTGATTTGGGATCGATGGGGGCCCGGGGGTCGCACGGCCCCGGCGGGGGGAGCGCGGCCGCGGGGCGCACCTGGGCGGGCGGGCGGGGGATGCGCGGGCGTTCCGGGCGGCCGCCCCTTCTCCCTCATCGCCGCACGGCTCTGGGGGCTCGGCAGCCTCGTTTGCTTGGAAAACTTGTCCTGGCTGGGCCGGGAGCTGTTGTGCTGTCCGAGGGCGGGATGGCAACCAAATGGTCCCGCGAGCATCGGCACCCCCGGGCCGGCCGCTCGCACCCGCCGCGGGGCTCGGCCCCCCCGCCGCCCCCGGCCCCGATGTTTGTATTGTGTCAGAAAAGGGGAGAATTTCAGAATTACAGCTGAAAACGCCATCTGTTTCCAATGAATCCCCCATAGTTTTTCACAATGTTTTTGGCAGATCTCTGCCTGCAAATTCCTTCAAGCCCTGAGTGCTTGTTTTTGTTGGGGGAGGGGAAACCCAGTCCACAGAGGCGGATTTGTTCCTTCCAAAACTCTCCAGTTTCTTTACCTCTTTTTTTTTTTTTTTACTTGCAAGGGGGGAAAAAATTGAGAGAAAGCAGGAGGGCGAAAGAAAAACTCTAAGGCTTAAATCGCCGTATCTCCCTTTTTATTTTTGTAAAACTTTCATTTGTAAAAAAAAAGATCTAACTTGTTAATTTTAAAATCTCCTCTGCCTTTCTTTTGCATAACCGTAGGTGAAGTAGTCTTGCACACACATGTAGGAAATAAATAAATAACTGCTTTACGCCCTTCCTCCCATCTTTGCCCTCTTCGCCCTCTTCCAGGAAGACCTTTTCAGCGCTGCCCTTAGCACTGAGGTGTCTCTCTGGACCCCACTCTTCCCATGAAACTTCCCAGCAGGCTGGAAGCTGAACCCCCTGTTTTTTGGAGTTTTTTTTTTTCTGGAAACTCTGGAGCTGCTCCCGTATGTGTTGCTTAACGCCCTTTTTGGAGCGGTTGAGTTGCAAAGCGTCGAGGCTGTGAGATTTACGGTGCAAGAAAGAACTTGATAGGAGATCTGGCTGGCTGCTTTGTTTGATTCTCCCTTCAGCAGTCAAATAAGGTGCAAAGAACTGGCAGAACGAGGCGATCCAGAGCCCGCGGGAGCGGGGCGCAGGCGGAGACGGGGCTCCCCGTGCCGTGGGCTGCGAGCAGGCTGGGGGCTTTTTAGAAAAGCTTTGTGGGTGGGAAGGTAGGGAAAAAGGGGGATTTATTCCCTGCCATATCCTTTTTGCCCCTTTTTTCCCTATGCTTCCTGGGAATTTGTGGGTTCCCAGCAGGTTTGCAGCACCAAGGAGGCTGGGGGCTTGTTTTGAAAGCTTTGTGGGTGGGAAGGTAGGGAAAAAGGGGATTTATTCCCTGCCATATCCTTTTTCCCTATGCTTCCTGGGAATTTGTGGGTTCCCAGCAGGTTCCCAGCACCAAGGAGGCTTCGCAGCCCTCCTGGGAGCCCCAGGTGAGCAGGGCCGCTGGAGGCTGCCCAAGCGGGTGCTCGGCGTGTCAGATCAGTGCCTCGCCGAGTCCTGCCCTATTTATTTATTTGCTTAACCCCCCCTACGCTCGCAGCCCGGGCTGGATTCCCACTTGTGCTGCTCTCACACTGGTGGCTTCGCCCTGCTGCCTCCTGGGCAGCCCCCAGCATCCAGTGCCCTTGGGCTGGGTGCTCTGGCCGTAGGTCAGGGTGACCGCGAGGCAGCTGGGGAAGGATCTCTGGGCAGAGCACGCCACTGGCTCACAGTTTCCTTGGCAGAAATTCTCCTTGGAGCTTGTGCCAAGTCCCAGTGCTGGATGCTCATGGGTGCTCTCCCAGCTGAGACCCTGATCTCCTGGCTGAACCAAACCTGTGCCTCCCAGTACAGGCTGTGCTTAGTTTTCTTGCAAATCCTTTTGTACTTCCAGAATCTGGCCCTGGGTGTTTTTTGCTCCAGGTGTGGCAGGCTCAGGTTTGCTTTGGCTTTCCCTGTTTGTTTCCAGCTTGGCTGTTTTGTCTGTAATACACTTCTGCCTCCGTAAAAATTTGGAATTTTCTGCTCTTGGTCCATCCAGGCAGTGCAGTGGATTCCAGATAAGGATCCAACCTTATTGGAGGTGTATCAGGGTAGGCAATAAATGGCTTTTGTCTCAGCGGCAAGAAGGTGATGGCAGCATTAAGCCAAAATTGAGATGGTTTAGAGGCTAAAATAGCCCCCAGAGTGCTGTGAACATGGAGCCCATCCTGGGGAAGGTGGAGGCAGGGGAGGAACGCGCCTGTGCGGGATGTTGTCAGGGCAGAGAAGAAGGGAGGGATTCAAACGTAAACCTGGAAATATTTTGGCTTCCCTGTTTTGTTGCAAGCTTGGAGCTGGTCTCGTACTTGGAACAGGGAGTTCTCTGCCATTGCCAGCGAGGCACGTTGTGGGGCTGGAAGGATTTGCCTTGTTTTTGTTGTAGATGGGGTGGATATGTAGCTTTTTTTCCACAGAAAATCGTGGAATTCCTGGCCCTTGGTTACTGGGCACAAGGCAATGTTAAGAGTGACTTTGGGTTTATCATGGGAACAGTGGAGGCTTCTTTTTCTGTGGCCTGGACAGCTGTGCTGAGTCGGATGTGCACATGAAAGTGCTCATAGGGCTGGGCAACCATAAAAACTTCCTGACCTGGGGGCTCTTCTTGGGCTCTGTCCTGACCTGCTGTCCCTGGAGAGCCAGGCTGTGGCCCCAGTGACAATGAGTTTTGTGGTCTCTCTTCTGGCTCCCTGATGGGCACATCCCATAAAGCATCCGTAGGCTCTGGCGTGGCAGTGTGTGGCCCAAGCAAGCCCCTCCCCAGCCCGTCAGTCCTTCAGGGGATCCCACAGCCAAGCCCTACTGCTCCCAAGGGATAAGTGTTGGTGAGACAGTGAAAGAGGTCAAAGATGAGGGCTTTTGATCCATCTGGATAAGTTTGATTGGTCTGATTTGCTTTTCCTGTTGGAGCAGACACCAGACTTGGAGTCAGGGGGAGTGTAGGAAGCCAGGACCAAAAGAGCCTCAGGGTCCCAGGTGGTTGGAAGAGGGCTGGGGTGAGCTCAGGGCTGCTGGAATCCAGGAGTGATGTGTGCTGGGGTGATGGAGAAAGGGTTTTGGGGAAAATGGGGGTTGCGTGGAGGTGCAGCTGTGGTGGGCAGGTGAGGGGTGCCCTGACCTGTGTCTGGCTGTCCTTGCAAATCCCATCCTGATACCACAGTTCAGGAGTGAGCTGTTCAGGCAAGGTCCTGCCTGACCGTGCACAGCATCCAGAGTGCACTTGTTAGAGGAGAGCTCCTAAATGCCTTTAAAAAGCTCTGTAGCCTGCACTTGGCAGCTACTGGGATGAAAAGAAGAGGATATTTATTCCCTTGTCTGTGAGCTCTCAAAATAACAGTGCGTTCGATTGTAGCCTCAAGATTGCTTTGCACTCAAGTGCAGCCCGGCTGAGTAAATCACTGCTCCACCAGCTGAAATTCCTGCAGCAAGGGGGAGAATTGAATTATAGCCAACTGCAAAACCAGATGCCATCCCCTTGATGAAGTCATCAGGCTCTCACTGCAGAGAACAAGCTGGCTCCGACACACACACAGCCCTGGTAGGCGCAGACTGAGCCGCTCTGTCTGACGGCCTGGCTGTGGTGTGTGGGGTGGCCAGGGTCTCATGTCCCCACAGCTGCAGGGACAGCAGGTCCTTCAGAAGGGTGTCGAGTCCCACTTTGTACTACATGAGCATCCAGAAGTGCTTGGCCATTCAGTTCCCAGCAAGCAGAGCTGTCCCTGACGTGCAGGTTTTATGGGTCAGGCAGAGAGCAAGCTTCACTTGAGGCCAAAGAATTTTCTCCTCCCTTGGTTTCCTCTCTTTCCTGGACAGCTGTTGACTTTGGTCCCCAAAGCCTTGGTAATGATCTATGGCATTTTGGGTTTTGGACAAGCTACCTTTTTCTCCTGCTGCGTGACACACTCCAGCTGGCCCTTTCTGAGGTGACAAGGGCATATGGCAGGACATGACTCCAAACTTTGCCAGCCCACAGTGATGAGAAAGCATTACTGTGCTGGTATACAAGTGGGGGGAGCAGTGGGACTGGGGGAGTGGATTCCAGTTAGAAAGTTACTTTTTCTTCTTAAATTTAAAACTTGAGTCCAGGAGAGGCAGCATTTAAAAATAAATAAACCTCTGAAGGTCTGTGGCCGTGAAAGATGAACAGACTCTGTGGCTTCCGTGGGGTATGAGCGATGGGGAGGGAATCTGGTGCTGGGTAGGAGCCCAGCCTGCAGCAATGGATCCACAGGGTCCCCTGCATCCCCAGGTGGGGCTCCAGCATCAGTCAGGTGTCTTGATGGGCTTGTGGGGCTGCCACCTTCCAGCCGGGCAGCTGCCACCCCACGCCCTGCACAAGCCAGTGCCTCCGATTGAGATGCTGCAATTTTTTGGCAGACATCTAATTGTATAAATTTGCCTCATCCAGATTTATGTGCTCCGGGCTTTTCTCCATCTCCTCGTTTTGTATCTCATTTACCTCTGCGTTTGAAGGGTTGAAATTTCACAAGAGCACAGCGGGGATGATTATTCCTAGAGGGAATCCACACCTGTGAGCAGAAAGCGTTTCCCTGCCAGCCCTGCCGCGGCCCGGGCGAGGGGGAGGAGGGCGAGGGACCCGCTGCCACACCTGGGGGGCCCCCGGGCACTGGTGGGTGGCAGCGCTGCCTTCAAAGGCAGCCTGGGAAAGCAGCTTTGGCGTGGGGAGAAAGATGTCTGCTGGAAACCTGAAACACTCGGCGGTGAGGGTGGCTGGCAGAGGTGACCTTATCCAGGGACCGCTGCTCCAGAGGGATGGGGACATGAATGGTGGTGGCTGAGGAGCAAGGTGAGGGTGATGCTTCATGCAGGGCATTGGGAGTGCAAATTCACCTCTCTTCCCATGGTGCTCATCTTGGGTGAAAGCCTTAACGTCCTTCAGTGTCCTCATCTCTAAACTGGACCATTTGCCTGAGGAGATTTACCAGCCCTTGGGAACTGTTGGTGAAAATGTCTGGGTGCACTCCCAACGGGGAAAGTAGGTGTGCAGCCCCAGTAGGGCTTCCTAGCCTGCAGCACACTGTGCTGCTGAGAGCCAGCTTTGTTAGTGCCCTTCTGCAGAGGAAGAGCCAGAGATCACTGCCTTATCGCTTCCCTCCCTGCTCATCCTCCATCCGCCAGCTCGTGGAGGAGTAAAACCTGCATCTCCTGAACCACCCACTGGCACCACTTCCTCTGAGCAGGCAAAGCTCAACAGCTGAGGCAAAGGCAGCACTAAGTCCCAAATCCCAGGAGGAAGATTCAAGAACAAAGTCTGTGACTCTGTTGCTGTGTTATCTGTTGCGCTGGTTCCCCTCTCAGCCCATCGTGCCGACTGAACTCCCCAAGGTTTGCTGGTAGTTCTCAGAGCAGCACGGCCCTGGCTGGCAGCTCCATGGGTGGTGCCCTCTCCCCTGGTGTCTGCTCACCCTTCTCCCTGCACATGGATGCTGAGGTGAGCCTGGAGGAGCAGCGCTGGCTGGGGGCTGGGGAGAGCTGCCTTGGCTGGCGCGGAGCATGCCGGGTCAGCCGTAAGCTGAGTCTGGAGCCAAAAGAGCTGACTAAGTGACAGCAGTGATCAAGAGCTCGCTCCTTCGGCGGCGTGCAGCAGTTTGTGCTGGAGCTGGTGAAGACACTGACTCTGCTGGTTTCCTGCCTGTACTTGCCCCGTGTCTCTGTGATGCCTGCAGAGGAGAGATGGGGGGCTGTGAACTCGGGGCTGAGGACAGAAAGGAGGTGGCCATGGCAGGTCCTCCGGATGATTTAGTGATTGACATGGGCTGAAACGAGAAAAATCCTTCTGTGTCCCTCTTCTGACTTCAAGGAACTGGTTTCTCCTTCCCCCAGCATCCTCTTGAGCAAGACTGGGTTAAAGGAAGCTGCATGGTTTGAGGTGTGCTCTGGGGTACATCTAAAATCACTCTATCGTACACAAAGTAGGGCCTTTGCCTGGATTTAATGCATTTGCTGCTTTTGCCAGTGGAAATGAGCACATAACCCCGGCCCCAGCGTGGAAGGTGGCCCCTCCGCCCCAACCTCCCCATGCACACCCTTGCAAAATATGAGCCCCAGCTCTTTAAGAGAGTCAGGTTTATTTTTCTCCTTCAGTCCCCTCCTCCTGGTCCTCCCCCACTTCAGTGCAACTGAAACCTGATCTAATCCCTTTGCACATGGGTAATTTATTGGTCTATTGGGCTTTTCTTGATGGCAAATTGCATTGTCTTTCTTCCTGGGTTGAGGCTTTGGAGCAGTTTGCTGCATTCCTGCAGCTCTTTTCTCAGGGCTGATCTTTCACACCCCCTCTGAGCACAGTCAAATCAGTTTTATTGGGCCTCTTTGTTATGCAAACAAGGCAATAATAACCAGGCTATTATTCTGCAAGATTGTGCTTGATTAACAGTTCAAAGGAGGTCGCTGGAAGAGCCCGGCGCTGCCTTCCCGCACAAATCCTTTCACCGAGGCTGGGTCAGGTGGCCCTTGGGTCTCCTCGCCCCACGGTGCCCCGTGGGGTGCGGGAGAGCTGTCCCTGCCCGTGACATCCCATCCATCAGGGCTGCACCGAATCGCTCCTTTCTCTCCCTGGTGTGACAAGGCGCTGGCTGATCCGTGTCATAAAATGGAGTCACACAATGATTTGGGTTGGAAGGGGCCTTTAAAGGTCACCCCGTCCAACCCCCCTTCCATGGGCAAGGACTTCTTGAATGTCTCTGGGGATGGGGCACCCACCGCCTCTCTGGGCAAGCTGTGCCAGTGTCTCAGCACCCTAATTGCAAAAAAATTCCTTCTTTGTATCTAATCTCACGACTCTCATGGGCATCAAGATGTGGGTCCAGCATGGCCATGAGGAATGGCTCGTGGGGACACCCCTTGGGACAGGAGCAGCATGAGGGGCTGGATACAAAGCACAGTGTTCATTCCCTCAGTTTTTGCTTGGGACTCCTGATACCTTGCTGGAAGCAATCCCTTGTGCTGCGTTTTTAAGGAGCAATGTGATTTTTTTTTTAATTTTTCTTTAACACTTTTGGGGTCGTTTTCATGCTGGTGGTGACTGCTGTCTGCCTGTGAGCAGAGCAGCCCACATCTCCTTGAAGCTGGCAGATGTTGCTGGTATTTAGCACCTTGGAGAATCGTGCCTTTCCTATTGAGGTGTCAGCATAAATATGTTTATTTAGATTACTTAAATAAATATGTGTTTAGGAGCCTAAGTCTGGGTGCTCAGATCTGAGGCCAAAGGTAATTACGTTTTACTGTGTTCTCCAAAAAGGCCCTTTACTGCATGTGTGAGGCTTGCACATCTACACTTCAATCCATGTATTTGGAAAAACGCGGGATGATGTATTTGCATCACATGTGGGTGATGAAATACTTTCCAGCCCGTTAGGAACCAAGAGGATATTAAAAAACATTGCTTAGCAGTGAACACTTTAAAATTAACAAGTCTGGTGAATGTGCATTCAGGAGTTTTAAAAGAATTGGCTTTTGCTTACAGAAATTAATTTCCAGTAATTCTCTTTGTTACAGGAATTACAGGAGAACAGATGAAATGTTGGTTTTGTGCTAGTTTTCTGTAAGAGCCTGATTTGGGTAAATGAAACCCAGGTTACTTGACACCCGCTGAAGGGAGAATGGAGGGGGCACTGATAATTAAATGCTGTTAAAGTTAGATATGTGCATATGTTTGAACACTTAATTTGACATCAGGTAATGCAATGTACTGATGATGAGGGCATCTGGTACCCCAGAGCCCTGAGAGTGTGTTTGGTGGTCCATGGGATGTTGTTGAATGGAGGACCTGGGCTTTCCAAACCAGGAGCTCAGGAAAAGGTCACAATTCATTCATTGCCTGCTCAATGGGATGTCCTGGTTAAAGGGCTGACCTCGGGAGAGTTGTGAGTGTGTCTTTGTCCCCGTGTCCTGTCGGGGTGGTAGGTTGTGCAGGAAACAAGGCTGCTGGAGGGAGATCTGATGGTGGGGCTGGGCAAACACCTTCCAGCGAGAACTTAAAAGTGCAAACCATTTAGCTTATCTGGAGGATTGACAAGGGACTTGCTTGCAGTGTGTAAATATCTTTGTGGGAAACACACTCGTCACTAACGGACGTTTTACTGCTTTGGAGAAAATCGCTGGTTCTTTTTATGTCCTTACAATGAAGTCAGATAAAATCCACTTAGAACCAAGACCCGTGTTTTGTAAAGGTGATAAACTCCTGAAACAGCCTGCCCAGGAACAGGGTGGCTTTTCAGTGGGCACAGACCTTACGGGAAATGTCCCTGAACAGATGGGGGATATGGGAGGGGGCTGTCCTGGTCCCGGTTGTTTTCTGATTTTTTTTTTTCCCCCTGGCTTTAGCTTTCTGAAACCGTTGGTTTCAAGATAACAAAGGAAATTTTGTTCGGTGGTTTGAGTGGCACCTTTCAAGGCCTTGAAAGAAGATCATGGGGAGGGTTAGGAGGTGGCTTGGAGGGGTTAAAGTCACCTGTGTGTGAGATGAAGGCTGCTCTGCCCTGGACAAGAAATCACCCAGACCTGGGGATGTCTCACAGATCCCAGGAGAGCCTTGCTAGGTTCCTGCTTGAGAGGGATTTGTTTCCATGCTAAGTCATCTGTGGTTGAAAAACAGAACCATTGTGAGTCGATGGAAAATAGATTATGCGAAATTGAATAAACATCGTTTCTTGGCCAGGGTACAAATGAGCCTGCACCACTGTGCCAAAGCTGCTGCCAGAGGGGACGAGGCAAGGCTGTTTGGGAGGGGTGAGGGTCGTGTTTGCTTTTCTCCACAGCCTTTGTCAGCTGTGGTCCCTCCCCAGCAGCATGAGGGCTTTGCCGTGAGGGTGGCTGGGGAGGTGTCCATGGGAAGGCCAGGCACACACAGGCCCCTCTCGCACAGGGCCGGGGCACCTGGATTGGGAGATCTGGCCTTATATGGGGCCCTGAGCGAAACAGCCAGAAGGGGCTCGGTGCCAAAAGTGCAGCGATAACATCGCAGAGCAGAACGCTCCCCCTTCAGGCGCAGGGAGGAAGGAGATGGGCTTCCCTGCCCTCCCTTCGGTTGGGATTTTTTTAATTCAGGACCTTATAAAGTCATGTGTGACCCCGGGCAGGGCAGCACTGGGGGATGCTCAGCAGCAGGGTGTGCCCAGCACTGGGTGTTGGGGGGCCGTTCAGCAGGGCCCTCTCTGTCCCTACGCAGCCTGCATCTCCAAATCCAAGTGAGTGAAGCAAATCCTTGAAGAACAAGAGGCAGTGGGTTTGTTCCTACTGAAAAAATCCTCTCTACACAGCAGCTGAAGGGCTGGAGCAGGCAAAGTGCTCTGCAAGCTGCTCCCTGGATGGGATACTTTGTGTAGTGAATCCTGGTGCCTTGCTGAGCTGTGGGGTGTGTGGTGCTTTGTGTAGTGAATCCTGGTGCCTTGCTGAGCTGTGGGGTGTGTGGTGCTTTGTGTAGTGCATCCTGGTGCCTTGCTGAGCTGTGGGGTGTGTGATGCTTTGTGTAGTGCATCCTGGTGCCTTGCTGAGCTGTGGGGTGTGTGGTGCTTTGTGTAGTGCATCCTGGTGCCTTGCTGAGCTGTGGGGTGTGTGGCTCCTGCGTGTCCAGGGATGTGTCCTCCAGCTTGTCCTGGGGCTGCAGTGACAGCACCTTCTGCCACACGGAACCCCAAGGCATCCTCAAGCTGCACATTAACATAACAACTAGGAGAGCAATGACTTTAATTGCCTGATGCCACAAGGGTTTGGGATAACCAGCAGTGGTGGCACTGGTCACACTCCTGCCGTGCTGTTTTGACTCGGACCTTCCATTATGACAGTCCTGGAAAACCACACTCCTGGGATGAACAAGAGAGGGGTGTGAAATAATAAATATCTTTAAATTTGACCCCTATATGCAGAAATATGAGCCCATGTTCCAGGTCAGAACCTTGTTGTTGAGTCATCTCTGGTCAATGATGAGTTAAAGGCTTTCCACCGTGCTTCTTGCAGGTTTAAGTGGGATGCTGCCAACACCAAACAGCTCCCGGGTTCTCAGTGCTGTTTGCTAGCATCTGAGTTTATTAAACATGAATTTTAAAACTCTGAGGAACCTGTCACCGTTTCCTATTTGCACTTCAGTCTTCTTCAAAACAGAGAGGAGACTGGCTTGTTTCTCACAGCTGAACTGCTCAATGTTTTATAGTCTTAAGTCTCCCTTTCTGATTTTCCAGCACCAACTCTGTTTAGGTTTCCAGCACTGTGATGTTTAAAACTCAAACATACTGTTTTCCCTGAAACAATACTGGCTTTTGTAACTTTCTTTCTAAACAAATCTGAGATACTTTTGGCACGGGTGCCCTGCCAAGCTCCTTCTAAACAAGCCCCAAGACAGGAATATATGGGTACGCCTGCAAAAGGCACCATGAAAGCATCTGGAAATGGTGGGGCTTGTCTTCTCCTCCTGCTGCCTTTTCTGCCTGAACCCATCCTGTTTCCAAACGCTCCAAGGGGGTCGATTAAGAGGAGAGGAAGGAAAATGCCATGAATTTTAAGTAGCGTGAGCCTGGGTTCACCCAGCAAGACTCCAAATTGGCAGGGGCAGAGCAGCGTCTGCGACATTCAGCAATGGCCGTGTGCTTTTCGCACAGCTGCTTTCAAGTCTGCTCCAGGGAAGCCACACTGCCCCAGGGAGCAGACGTTGTGTGTGGGGGGAAGAAGCAGGATCTGAATTTTCTTTGCCTTCCTCTGCCTTGCCAGGAAGCACCAGGGCTGCGGCTGAGCCCGGCAAAGGCCCTGCAGCCTCTGGCTTTGCTCCGCCTGGGCAGCACACGGCGGGTGGGAAGGGAAGGGAAGGCAAGGCGGGGGCTCGCTGGCATCCCTGCACCTGCTGTGCCGGTTTTTCTCCTCCACCTCTTGTTCTCTCTCAGCGGGCCGTGGTGGGGAACGGGCTCCCAGGGCTGGGCAGAGCCGCACAGATGTCAAGAAAGAGGTGGTTTGGTTCTTGTTTCTTTACAGAGGCACAGGGACGAGCGCTGCAGCGTCACTGCTGTGGCGCTGGTGATGGTGGATGGCCTTTGGCTGTGCTGCAGGGTGGGTCCTGGCACTGCTCTAACCTGGGCAACAGTGCTTGTGATGCTGCTCTGTTTTCCCAAGCCCGTGAAGGAGGAAAAGGGAGAGAGCTTTGTGCTGGTAGAGATCAGTCTGGACACAGTGCCCAGTAACTCATGCAGCACAGAACTTAGAATGTCAAACCCTAAAAGGGCATTAGAAACCCCATTGCATTAATGATCCTCCCTCATCACTGCTTATGAATATATCCCATTCTTCCACACCACGGTTTCCCCCCATGATCATTCATCTAAAGGCTGCATGTTCTTTCCCTTTTTGGCTTCAATTGGGGCAGATCCTGTTGGTTTCTTTGGCTTTGATGCATGAGAGTTGGGTCATGTGAGAGGGTCACGTCTGGTGAGCGAGGCCCCGTCACGCGGCCGGGCCGGTGTCATGAGTTTGGGCAGCGGGAGGAGGACGCGGCCTCAGGACGGGCTGGAGTTGGGCAAGCCAGCACTGACCCCCTTGTGTTCTCCTGCCCTCCCACAGTGACATCTCCATGCAAGATCCTCAAGTGCAACTCTGAGTTCTGGGCGGCCACGTCGGGCTCGCACCACCTGGGCGCGGAGGAGGCGCCCGAGTTCTGCACGGCGCTGCGGGCCTACGCGCACTGCACGCGCCGCACCGCCCGCACCTGCAGGGGAGACCTGGCCTACCACTCGGCCGTGCATGGCATAGACGATCTCATGGTGCAGCACAACTGCTCCAAGGATGGCCCCACGTCCCAGCCCCGCCTCCGGACATTGCCCCCCGGGGACAGCCAGGAGCGCTCCGACAGCCCTGAGATCTGCCACTACGAGAAGAGCTTCCACAAGCACTCGGCCACCCCCAACTACACCCACTGCGGGCTCTTTGGGGACCCCCACCTCAGGACTTTCACGGACACTTTCCAGACCTGCAAGGTGCAGGGGGCTTGGCCGCTCATAGACAATAACTACCTGAACGTGCAGGTCACCAACACGCCAGTGCTGCCCGGCTCCTCGGCCACCGCCACCAGCAAGGTGAGCCTTGTCCCCCTGGGCAGAAAGGCTTCAGAGCAGCCTTTCTTTCCTCTGTGTCTTCCTCCATTTCCACATCTCCTTGGGGAGGGTAAGACAGAGCATAAGCTCCTCTGAATTTGAATGTCTGTCCCTCAATATCCATCCTTTTTTTGTCTCCAGCCTTCACTGAAATGTGGTTCTTGTTGAGCACATCCAGCCCCATCACAGCAAGCAGGCTGAGGTGCTGCACCTCAGTGGGCCTTCATGGCCAAGCCAGGTATTGCAAATTAAGAAGACTCCCACCTCGGGATTGCTGTGAACAGCCAGGTCAGGAATGATGCTGGCACCTCTTGGGGACCTCCAAGGCCTAAACAAACCCAGAACTGCCCTCCAGTTCTGGGAGGCTCCAGCTTGCAGGAAAAGCCTGGAGAGAGCTGAGCTCCTCACACTGCCTTCTCCTCTACCCAGGCTTGTAATTGTGTGGTTTGCAGCCAAGTGAAGACATATTGTGGGGAACAGTCTGTTCTGGAGGTTCTTTGACAGACTAAATAAACATCCACAAGGTACAAGGCAAACACAGAGAGCCCAAGAGAAAATGTGCTGCTGTGATACAGCAGGACCTGTGTGTCACAGGCTCAGCTTCAGGAGGGACCTGGAGCTGAGGAACTGGTGTGCTGCCCCTGGTGCACAAGTTCTGAAGCTAACAGGGCACTTTTTGTGCTAAAGAAAAAGGGAGGCTCAGCAGGAGGCATGCTCTTGCTTTTGGGAAATGTCCTGTCCCACCATGTCTGGGAGTTCTGCTTCTCCCTGTGTGTGGGGAGAGGAGAGAAGCACGTGTAGGACAGGGGCTGCTTCTCTGCTCTGGATGTCACCCCTTTATCCTGAGCTGGAACTGGCAGTGAGGTTCTGACGTGTCCCAGATAAACCCCCTAAAAGATATTCAATGATACTCTGATGTCCTTATCTGCTAAAACACATCAAAACCTGCTGAAGGTTGCAAGGAAGTCTGGCTTGAGGAAGGTGGTGAGGAAGATCCTTAAGGATCCCAGGACCTGCTGGGATCGCAGGATCACCATCTTAATTGAGCCTTTTCTCTTCTTATCTGCCTCAGAGGCTTGTGGTGAGGAGGGATTAGTCATGAGATCTGCAGCGTGAGCTGTGGGAAGCGCTGCTGTGGGCACTGCGCTGCTGGAAACGATGGGAGCACTCAGTCCTTGGGGCTCTGTGTGTTCTCTGCTCTCTTCTCCAGCCCACCCCACTCTGGCCAGGTCTCAGTCTCCCCCTTCATGGGGCCCAATGTGGCTGGAGGTCCCCTTTGCCACTTCTCCCTCATGGGCAGAAAGGTGCAAGAGCAACTCTGCAAGAGCTGGGAGAGGAAACGTAGTTTGTACTGTTTGTACATGCAAATTCTACTCATTTTCCTCCCCGGGTCTTCCCTCCAAAAGCCAGGCCAGCAAGGGAAGAGCAAGCACAGTGAGGTCCTTCCTGTGGAAGGGGCCTGTGTTTGAGCCCAGCCAGGGGTGAGGAGGCACGTTGGGCTATGTTTGTGTCATAGAATCACAGAATCATTAAGGCTGGGAAAAACCTCTTAAGATCAAGTCCAACCATTAACCCAGCAGTGCCAAGGCCACCACAAAGTCACCCCTTGAAGGGCCACCCCACTGGAGCAGGCTGAGCACATGTGTGCCTCTGGGGTTGAGATGGAGCAGGATGTGTTTGAGGGCCCATGGGAGAAATCCTGTTGGTCTGCAATTGGTTAGGGAAACAAATTGGTCCAGCCCTTGGGATGTAAATGTCATGGGAGTCAGAAGAGAAGCTCCACCGCCTCCAAGGGAGTCAGGGCTCTTCCCTGCTGCCATCTGCCAGCCCTGGAGGCGAGGCAGTGCTGCGTGCACGGGCATGCTGCCACAGGCCTGTGAGCAGGGATACTCCACCCAGCTCCAGCTGCAAGGAAGCTCCTCTGCTGGGCCTGGAGATAACAGGCAGATCCAGGTGGTGCATTCAGTCAAGCGTCTGGGTCTTGTATCCCTACACAATGTTCTCACCCTTTGGCTGGTGCAGGATCCCCATGTCTGTAGGGGCTGAAAGTCAGGGCCACTTCTTAGGATGAAGGACTGTGAGAATGAAGGTCATGCTCCTGTCTGGAGTGAGCATCCAGCCCTTCCACCTCCCACCCTACTGCTGGGTGCTCTCAGGTGGTCATCACTGGCTGTAACCGTGCTCCTTTCCTCCCCCACAGCTCACCATCATTTTCAAGAGCTTCCAGGAGTGTGTGGATCAGAAAGTGTACCAGGCAGAGATGGACGAGCTCCCCGCCGCCTTCGTCGACGGCTCCAAGAACGGAGGGGACAAGCACGGAGCCAACAGCCTGAAGATCACGGAGAAGGTGTCGGGCCAGCACATCGAGATCCAGGCCAAGTACATCGGCACCACCATCGTGGTCAGGCAGGTGGGCCGCTACCTCACCTTCGCCGTGCGCATGCCGGAGGAGGTGGTCAACGCCGTGGAGGACAGGGACAGCCAGGGCCTCTACCTGTGCCTCCGTGGCTGCCCAGCCAACCAGCAGATTGACTTCCAGGCCGTCCGCTCGGCCCAGGCCACGGAGGGCCGTGCCCGGAGGAAGGGGCCCAGCCTGCCCGCCCCGCCCGAGGCCTTCACCTACGAGACGGCCACGGCCAAGTGCAGGGAGAAGCTGCCCGTGGAGGACCTCTACTTCCAGTCCTGTGTCTTTGACCTCCTCACCACGGGGGATGTCAACTTCATGCTGGCTGCTTACTATGCCTTTGAGGACGTGAAGATGCTTCACTCCAACAAAGACAAGCTGCACCTCTATGAAAGGACACGGGTGCTGAGCCCGGGCAACACGGCGCCCACGGGAACGCATCCCACCCTCTGGGTAGCACTGCTGTGTTTGTGTTGGTTGTGCTTGTTATAGAGGTTTGCTCCTTCACACCTTGGAGAGAAGGGAAAGGGGAGCAGGAGGCAACCAGAGATGAGATGCAGGTGTTGGAAAACAAGAGGTTGGACATCAGAGCCACATGGGTTGTCCTCAACTCAGTCTCTCTCTTGGTGCAAGTCCTCCACCTTCCCAGCTCCTGCCTGGGAGGAATGTGCTGCCAGTGGGACCAGACAGGAGTTTTTGCTGGACTGTACCTTGTGTGGACCTTGCTCACTTCCCCCTCCTCCTGCTGCCATTTGAGGGGGTGCTGGGGAGCCCTTGTAGCTACTCTGCTTGTAGCACTCCCCTGGTCCCAGCCATGCACGTGGTGACTGTGACACTGGCGTGTGTGAACATGGCTTTGTCTTCAGAGAGCAGAGCCCACGAGGAGGGCACAGAGCAGTGAGACAGGACCAGCACAGCAGGGCAGGATGTCCTGCTCACCAGGGCTGGGCTCTGCTTTTCCTGCTCTGCCCCACAGCCCTGCTGTTGCATAGGGTGGTGCAAGGGGCCGAAATGGTGGGCAATGAACCCACACTTGCTTGGCTGCTGGCACCTTCTGGGTGGAAGGAGGACAGGTTCCTCAAGCCTTGGCCTGCATTTTTTTGTGGTTCAAAGGCATCCCCTATTTTAGCCAGTTCACCTGGCTGATTCACTCAGTAGTTCGACTCCTGTCTCCCTTGTCTCTCTCTGCCTGGACCCACCGTGGACTCTTGATGGCAATGGGAGAAACCTGGCCAGTATTCAAGGGGTTTCTGCAACTTCTGCCCAGCATTGGATGAGTTCCTCACACCGTTCACTCCCTGGTCCCCTGAAACTGGCAGCAGGGTGGCTGCTCAGTGGGAGACCCAACTGCACCTCCCTCCAGCCCCTCCCTGCCTGGCCCAGCCCTGGGATGGAGCAGGAGCATGGTGCTCTTTATTTTTGCTGCTAGGTCTCTGCTCTGCTCCCCATCCTGGGGCCACGACTTGCAACCCCATTGCAGACCAGTTGCACCTTAAGCCCTTTAGGGCTTGAATCAGAAATGGGGCAATGTCAGAATTCAGCCAGGAGATGGGATGCAGCAGAGGACCCCCCCCAGCTGCCTCCAGATGTCTGTTCCCTGCCTCGAAACCATCCATCATCTCCTTCCCCCACCACGTAGTGCTGCCCATCTCCTCCACTCCGTGCTCCTCTGTGGTTCACCCCATGGCTCACTGAACAAACATCAAGACCACCTTTGGTCTGCGCCTTCACGACTTCCTGGTGGGTTTCCCCCACCTTTCCTCAGGGGGAAGTTCCCAGAAACGAGCCCCAAAACACGTGTCACACTTGGGGGCACCTCCTGCTCTCAAAAGGGAGGTCTCTGGGCGTGATGAGACAAGCTTAGCACCAAAAGAGGTGGGAACAGGCTTGGTTTGGCAGTCTGAACTGGTGCCAAGAGGCAGCCTGGTGTAAATACTGAACATGACTATTCATTGTGTCCTTACAGCTCTAGAGCTCCATTTGTAAAGCAGCAGAGAAATGCAAACTTGTGTCAATTGATGTAATTTATATTGTCTCTTTAATATATAGAGCCCTGGCATTGATCTCGTGTGACTGTACAGATGAAAAGATGTAATTGGTTTTTAAATGTTTAAGGAAAGAAAAGAAACAAAAAGATGTGTTTACTACTTTGCTCCTTGCTTTGTTTGCTGATGCCCCAGATACTCTGTTTAGGGAGATTTTGAAATAAGGATATCACAGTTTGGAGGTGCTGAGGGGAGCAGCCACTGGACCACAGCACTGGACAGTTTCATTTCCCAATGCACTAATGCTCAGCCAGGCTGATTTGGACTTTCTGTTCCCTTTGTTCTAGAGAAAACAAATTTTTATCTTCCCTAGGAGTTGAAACACACTTTTTAAAAGCTAAAATCTGTCTCTGGGCAAAGAAGAGGTTTATCCCACAGCTAAAAGCAGCTGTGCACAGCCTCCCTCTGAGCACACAGTGCTGCTTGAAAGCTGCCTGAGCTGGCCCAGCCAAAGCATGCCAACAGGTCAATAATTCCCTTAAGAGCTCCCCTTCCTATAAAACAATCACCCCACAGCATGGCACGCTGTGGTTTAGGGACAGTTTCCATCCAAGGAAAGTCTGCTTATGGCTTGGCTCATTCCCTCTGTCCAGGTGGGTGCTCCAGTGGTGGCTGATGGTGTGAGGTGGTTGTTGGGGTATCCCTGTTTTAGAAGCAAACAGTGAAGCACTTTATTTTGGTTGTGTTTGACCCAGTTCTGGTTAAAGGTGAAGTGTGGCCAAGAAGGACCCGATACTTGGAAACAAACAAAACAAAACAAAAAAACATAGGCAAAGGGGGGGCATGCTGAAAATGCCCCCCCAGCTCCTCCCTGTGCTGAGACCCACGGGAGTGTCACCGCCTGTAAATACTGTAAATTATTTATTGAGAGGAACACAAGTAAAGTTTGAGGTTTTTTTGACAATAAACGAGTGGGTCTCGCTTTGTTCCCCGTGTGTTGCCTGGTGCTGTTCCCCACTCAGGATGAAGTGTTGCCCCATTTCTGCACTCACTCCAAAGCAGCTTTCTTCCACCTGAAGGACCCTCTGACAGCTCATTTCTGTCCTGAATCCTACTGAGAATTTCAGTCTGGAGTTCAATTTATGAGAAAATTAAAAAGGGGATGGGGGTGAAAATGTAGATAATAAACCATTAGAGCCTTGCCTCTCTGGGAAGGGGGATGTGCAGCAATGGGGTCCAGGTGGGTGCCACCACCCTTCCCCTGCTCACCACAGCACATTGGGGTGTACATCCCAGTAATGGCAATTCCTCCCTTTGTTGGGCAGCTCTCCTGTCCCAGCTGGGTTTGTTGCTGCCCTCTAATGAGGAAAAACAAAATTGCATTTTTTTTTTTCTGTTAAATTTTCCGGTTTTGAAATCTGAAGGGACTCATTGTCCCAGCAGCTGGGGACAGGGAGATGCTTGAGGGCAGGTGGGACACCCACAGCAGCTCAAAACACACATTATTTGGGTGAAACCATGCAGTGATGTCCAGCACCAGAGATGTGATTGACATCTGGCCTTCCCCTGTTCAAAGCCCAGAGAACTGGCAGTGTTTGGAAAGATCCAAATCCACTGCCTCTGCCACCCCTTGCATGGGACAAATGACTAAATCTGAATATTCATCTACAAAGTGCCCAGAGTGCAGGGGCCAGGGGTCTCCCTCACTGTCTGTTCTGCCAGGAGGTCACCAAAGGTGCCCTGCTGTCCAGCCTGGGACAGTGAGCTGGCAGCCCCTGCAGGTTCCAGTGGCACAAAGTGCTGATGTGAGGGAATGGTGGTGACCCCTGATGCACACGGATGCCCTGTCCCCATTAACCACACAAGGCAGTAGGAGGTAAGGGGGGATGTGCAGGGACATTGGTGGTGGCAGTGGTGGCCTTGTGGCACCTGGGAGAGGTTCAGATTGCTCTCCAGACCATGTTCAGGGCTGCTCAGGGGGCAGCCCCTGAGGGATCCAGGGTCCCATCCCATCCTCTGTGAAGGGCAGCAGCTCAGGTGCCACCACCTGGGGCCTGGGGTGGGTTTCCAGCCCCACTTTGGCTGTGCCTGCCCATGCCCTGGCCTTTGGCCACTGTCTTGGGCTCTGAGTGCTTGGGGTGAGGCAGGGCCAGCTGTGCAGGAGCAGCCACAACTGCAGAGTGATGTTGCTCACCAAAAATGAGCTTTTTGCTAGGAACCGGCTCCCTCTAGAGGGTCTGCCCCTCTGTGAAGCACAGCCCTGTCCCCTCACTGGGGTGGGTGCAAGGCAGGGCTGGGGGAGACACCTGGCATCAGGGTGCTCACATCCTTACTTGCCTGCTTAAATCAAAATAAAAACATTTAAACTTTTAAAAAGTTTAAAAGTTTAAAAGCCTCAGGTAGATTCCCCCAGGCACGTAACAGGCAGCCCAGCTCCCTGAGCCCCTGTGCCTCCCTGCAGCTGAGCCCCATGGCCAACAGCCAGTCACTCTTTCCATTAGGAAATCCATTTTTCAGGAGCATATAACTCAGCTGTGAAATTTCACTCTTGGCTGAAACTTGGCTCAGCAGCAGAGAGACTGGGAAGGGCTGGACCCAGTGGCCACAGGTGTGAAAAGTGCTTTTTACAATGAGCTTTTATAACTTGGGAGAAATGGCTCCAGTCCCTGCTCTGTGTGGGCCTCAGTGTGAGCAGTGGAGGGTAAAGACCAAACCAAAGCAGCCACTGGATGCCATCACATCCCACCTGGGGAGAGGCACATCCTGCCCAGGAGGGGCTGGGAACAGACAGGGGAACTCACTGATGGCAGCAGGAGCAACACTTCTCCTGAGAAAGGGGAATTCTCCCCAGAAAATGTAAAAAAGAAAATTTACACATCCTCAGAGATCCATAAAACGTGGAGGTGGGATAAACACATCATCATCAGTATCATCCCAGTGAAATCCTGGTGGGTCTGGGTTAGAGAATGTACAGCTCCTTCTGATCAGGTGGAAATTCCCATCTGAAGAAGCTTCCAAGTCTCTATCACCACAGACTGTGAAACTATGGAAAAACAGCCAAGCTTATTCCTGCACAGTGAAAATATCCATGGTGGCTTGGCTGTGGCTGGCAGGAAAGGGCCCTGTGATCCTAAACCAGCCCCCAGACCTGCCACAGGACCCCCCAGAGACATCACACTGGGGCCCTTCTGAAAATCTCAGTAACACTTTTTAATATACAAGAATCAAAAGTACAGCAGTTTTACAATGTAGGAAAATTTCATACATACTATATAAACAACATATTTACATCAGAAATCACTAGGACAGTGGCATTTCTTTCACAAATATAAATTAATATTAATTACTGTTTTTAGTCAACAGGTTTAAAAGTCCGTATTTTTACAGTAAGAGTCCTTCTCTCCCCAGAGGGGAGGCAGAGGTGGGGAGGAAACGGGTGAAAGCAGAAAAATATTTTTGTGTGGATCACAAACCATTCACACAAGGACTTCAGCACTCGGTTCCGTGTCCATTTTGGCTGGGACCACATCGCCTGTCCCCACAGCAAGTTTTGGTCTGCAGGATTTCCACCATGTGAACTCATGACTTTACACCATTTCCAAAGAGGTCAGGCTGAAAAACTCTTTTTTTTTTTTCTTTTTTTTTAATTGAACCCCAGCAAGTTACTGCTATTTTCTGCAAAGAGGCTGGAGGGAATGCCACAGGTGGTTAGGAAGGGAGAGCTGTACCAATGCTGTCACAAACACCACAGAGAAGTTTATGGCTGTGGATGTGTCCCCTCTGATCCCACTCCTGTCCCCGTGACTGTGTTTGGTTATGGTCCCTATGCTGAGGGGACATAAAATGCATAAGTGTGTGTGTGTATGCTCAGGGAAGACTTTCTCCCAAATCTCCTTCTCCAGCTTCACTAAAGCCAAACCCAGCAAACATTCACCCATCATGAGTGGACATGATGTGACTTCAACATCAGGCTAAAGTGACAGTGGGGACAGCTCTCCAGTGGATATGGGTAAAGCTTTTGCTGTTGCACAAGAAGGAAATCCCAACCAACCTCATGCTGGGATGAGCAGAAACCCCCGTATCTCGACACAGAAAATGCCTCTTGCTGGGATTCTCCTGCACCAGCCCTCACATTGGTTGCCAGTATTGCCTTTGCTACACGAGTATGGCACAGACTTCCCACCGTGACAGCACCGTGACAAAAACAGCAATTCTTTTTGCTGCCTCCATTTTCACATTAAAAGCTAATACCTCTGAAAAGAAAGGACCTCTTTGTTGAATACCACAGCCTGCAATCACAGCTTAGTGGGAAACACCACGGAAAGGTGCTCTCTCCACACCTCCCACCCCTCCGAGGGGGACTGTGGAAGACTTGCCTTCACCTCACCCTGCACAGGTAAACACAAGTGTAACACTTTATCAGGGCAGCAAGTGCCCCTAAGGAAACAAAACTGCCCTGAATTCGGTGGAAATCTTGCAACATAAAAACAAAAGGGGAACAAAACACTTCCAGTGTGTCCCCTTGGAGCAGCGGGATGGGGAGGAGTGATGGCAGCAGATTTCCAGGGACACACACTGCATGGAGGAGTTTTAGTGTCAGTTTGCATGCACCTTCCAAGGCACTGCCTGGAGTCAGGAAGCCAGCCCTGAACACCCATCTGCCCTCAGTCCTTTGGGGAAGGGACATCACAGCTTATTAGAGTCAAATACTGGCATCTTAATAGGAGGCCCAGCTTCTGTGCCCTGCCAAACAGGAGTCTGGAACAGCCTGGTCTTTAATACTAAGCTCTGGGTGGTGATGCAGCCCCAGACACCATGCTCAGGGCAGCCTTTGTGGTCTCCAGGGAACTCCAACCTGAAAAATAATCACCCAAGGTGCTTCTGGCCAGCAGGATGTGCACAACCAACCCCTCAACACACCAGTGTCCAGGCTGGATGCTGGTTTGCATCAAATACTGTGGTTTGAATACTTGGAGTGTTTGCCCTGAAGTTCACTGAGCTGGGCTGCATATTCCTCTTTTTCCTCTGCCATGCTAGGCTCTAAGACATTTGCTCCAAGGATCTTTACAGACCAGTCCTGAATTCCTCATTCTGTCCCTGCTCACTGAGGTGCTAAGTCCTCAGGTTCATTTCCAATTTAGACAAACAAAAGGTCTGTAATTGCAGGTACTTTTAGCAATTCAGAGTCACTGCTGACTGCTGGAAAGGTGGCAGGAAGGTGACCATTCCCTGAACAGTGATCACTCCGCTATATTCCTATTTCACTTTGCTCTACCATCCCTTACCTTTCACTTACAGCAAAGGTTTGTGATCACTGCTTTGTGAAGCACAGAGAGAAATGATTTGCCCAAAGACCAGAGACTTTAGTGGCAGGAAGATTAGGAGTTCCAGTATCCCCAGAGCCATCTTTTGATCTTGCACCTCCCAGCCAGCATCTGTTAGTTCCTGGACCACTCAAGCTGCCCATGACAGAAGAGAAGAGTTTTCTTATGAACTCCTGAGCCCTGTCCACTGGGAAATAATGTTCTCACCTCAATTTCTTTCCTGATGGTTAGAAGTGAACTAAGCCTTTTGTTGGCCTTTTTTTCCCAGCTCCCACTTACTCCCAGAGTCAAGATTTGCCAGTTCCAGCTCTGGAGATGGGAGCAAGATCCCCCCACCTCTTCTGTTGCAGGGGACACAACAGCAATCAAAGCAGAGCCAGTTTCTTGAAATGGATAAAGACATGAAAATGGTAACATGGCCAGGAAAGTGATGAATTGTCACCAGCATGGCTCCAGCACCTTTGGAGTCATTCTACAGGGACATCAAGTCCCTCTTTCAACCAAGTTTGGCTGCTGAGGGACTTTCCTGTCCCTCCTTGAACATATCCTCCCATTGCCCCATGCTGGTGACACACAAATCCCAGCCCAACCAGTTTATCCCGACCCTAAAGCAGCATCTGTCACATAACATCAAGTCAGAGCAGGCACACAGCCTTCTGCACCATCCTAAGCAGCATCAATCTGCCTTCTCCTTCTGAGGAAACACTGGCTGGGGAAAAACTCCCTTGGGTCCATTGGACTGAGGAAAACAAAAAACAAAACAACAAATGAGGCAGCAAGGCTGGTTCCATGACAGAACAGTTCAATGGTAAAAAAAGGGAAAGGAAATGGGAATCTAAACCAGAATCAAGAACTAGGGAAAATCTTCCTTCACCCACTCCCCCAAATTCCTCCTTGACCCAGCCAGATGATAGCAGCATGTTCAGAGTTTCTGGTTGCTGGCTTGGAGAAAGCAGCCACCGTCGCACCAATCCCAGTATCTCGGGCGTGCCCTTCGCCCTCTCCGTCGCTTTACGCTTTCCGAATGTTCCAGTTATAATCTGGATTGTTTTTCTGTTCCAATGACCTATCCAGAGGTGACCTGTGATCGAGAGGTGATTTGGAATCGTGGGGGGATTTCTGAGAGGGGGGCGAGCGAGGGTCCGACACCGGAGGGTGAGATGGAGGGAGGGGCTGTTTGTAATCGCCCAGTTTGTCTGTGTGGAAGGACCGGTAGTGGTCCGAGGGTCCTTGGCCGTGGTAGCCCATGGGGGGCCTGTGGTCAGACATCCGCCTGAAATCCTGCTGGTGGTAGTTCTGAGGCCTGAAGTCCTCGGACCGCCGGCGTTTGGAATCGTGGTGGTGCCTGTGCAGAGAAAAATGGACAGAGATCAGCACCCCAAGCCCACTGAGCTGAGGGCAATGTCTTAGGTTGGAAATGGGTGTGTGCATTCTATTCCTATCTGTGGAGCAGTTCCCTTCTTAGTAACCTTCTTAGTTTTTCTTTATCTCTTCCACAACCAATCCTCCCTCTGGGAAATATCTTCTGTTAATGGCCAATGAGTGTCACTGTATGACTGATAAAATTACATCATCCCATTGGGAGAAGCTCTGCCCAGGGGGGAGGAGCCAAGCATTCCTACCTGGATATAATCAGAGATTTGGACCACCACAGGCAGCCTTTTTCCCACTGGATTCCCAGAGGGAGCAGCCATTTCCCACTGGATTCCCAGAGGAAGACCAGGCTCATCTATACTACCACTGGAGGTACTACTACCCTCCTTCAGAGGAAGACTACACCCTTCTACAGCATCACTGCTCCAACAGAACCACACCTGGCACTGCAGGAGGGCTGTAGCCACCATTTCATGGGACTGCTGCCAACACCCTGACCCAGAGGGTGTCGGGTCATATTCTGACTCTGTCAGTGTTGTTTTGTATTACTACATTGTTTATTTTACTTTTTTCATTTCCTCCCCTAACAAAAAACTGTTATTCCTGCTCCCGTATCTTTGCCTTAATCTCAAAATTACACCAGTTCGGAGGGAGGGTGTTTACATTTTCCATTTCAGGGGAGGCTCTGCCTTCCTTAGCAGACCCCTGCGCGTGCAGACCCAGTCAGGCCGTCGCTCACCTGTCGTAGTAGTCGCGGTGGCCGCGGTGGTCGCGGTCGCTGTTGTACTGCTCGTAGGGCCTCTTGCGGGACAGGTTGTTTGGTCGGTAGTTGCCGGAGCTGCGGTGGGGGTCCCCGCGCGACCGCCGCTCCCCGTAGTGGTGGTCCTTGTACCAGTGCGGCTCGTACTGGTGGTGCCGCTCCCCGCCCCACATCTGGTTGCTGTTGCCGCCGTAGTTGAACTTTCGATCCCTCTGCCAGTCTCCTCGGTCTGCCGCGAGCAAAGAGCACCTCTGAGTCTCTGTCATGATTTGGTTTTACTGCCCTGAATTCTCCAAGAAATACTAGCTATTGACACTCCTTTAACTTCTTCCTCCCTAAACAACATGGGTCCATTTTATTCTTTGAATTTCTTTATCGCTATTTCTTTATCATCCTCACAAATCTCACCCACATTCTTTTCCTCACCACATCACCACGTTTTCTAGCCCAGCAGTAAGCACAGTGGCAGTGCATGTTCTCTCCCATCCCCTTTAAACCTGAGCAGTGTTTTGCGGAGATAAACAAAACTCCACAACTTTTGTGAAAGTTGTAAAGCCGGTATGTTTATTACAGTGCTGGGCACATGTGGGAATCATTCCCCTAAAATGACATGCGTACCTCTGGGAACTTCAGGTCTCTTTTTATACCCCTCTCAAATACATATGCATATAATTTCACAATAGGTTCATACATATTCATTTTTACAAATTTTGCGTGACATTTGCCGCTAGCTCTTCTTTATCAGAAAGTATTCCTAGATCAGGTTGAGCTGCTCTCACAGCAGTCTCTGTCTCTCTCTATCACCTTCTGTCTCCCCCCGCCTTATCTCTGTCCTTCACTGAAGCAGTTTCTCTGAGCCCAGGCTTTTGCAGTCAGACTACACAGCAAGCTACATACTTGAAGATGTACATTCTACCTAAATCAAAATGGATTTCTACCCTGGAAGATTTCCACTCTGCCTCAGCAGCCACACCCAGAAGGATTTGTGTCCAGGAGCATTAGGTCAGAAGGGAAGGTTTCTCCAGGCCTCCCAGTGCTCACCTGTGTTGCTGAAATGTCTCTTGTTTGGGTGGCCATAGTTGTCCCGGGGGTGGCCGTGCATCTGCTGCTGGGTGTGGGAAGGGGGCATGTGGATCTTCTGGGAGTGAGGATTGTGAGGCACATGGGACTGGGACATCACGGAATCACGGCTGGAGCCGGAAGGCTCTGGGCGGAACGGCTTCTTCATGCTGGACATGTCCTCCTTCTTCTTCTGCTCCTGCAAGGTGGAACAGAGGGATACAGCTCAGCTGCTCTCCCACCAGAAGAGCAGGACTGTGAGCAATGGCCTTGTCTGCCAGGCTCTGGATTCTCCTGCCTCTTTGAGTTGAGCCAACTCTGTGCTCAAGAACAGCACAAACGTGGTGAAGGACAGGCTCAGTTTGGCAGCTCTGCTTCTACACCTGACCTCTGCAGGGCAGCACGCCCAGGCTTTTCACTCCACAGGGCAACTGAACATCACATGCCACACCAAACAATGCTTTTGCTTGGTCAGGACAGCCAGGACAAAGTGACCAGAAATGCCACATGAAAAAGAAGGCAAATGCAATCAGACTGTTTAGATGTTGAGCAAATCACAGTGCCAACAACAAAGAACACCCACAGTAAGAGGCAGAAAGAATTGGTACTTCCAGTGCAGCAACTTTTAAGGACAGAAATCAAAGGGAAAGCACTTCAGGTCTCACCTCCTCTTCCTGTGATCTTTTCTTATGAGCCATCTTGTAGAGTTTGTGTAGTTTTCTGGCATCAAATTCTGTGAATTTTGACACAAATATCCATAGGTTCCTAGAAGGACATGAACGTTTTCTGTTAAGTGCTACAAGCAGCAGTTTAACTGCCAATGACTTCCAAACCAACATCAAATTCCTTCTACCCTTTCTGGAAAACAGTCTCAGCTCAGAACAGGATGATCAGGAGGGCTGGAACCACATTCTTCAAAGTAAAATAAAGAGGTTTGGAGTGGTTTGTGTGATTTAGCTTTGAAATCAATTTTAATGAAACCAGGACAACTTGAAGAGAAAACATTTGCTTGGGACTGGTGATGGAAGACCATCCCTGGAAGTGTTCAAGGTTCAGGCTGAATGGAGCTCTGAGCAACCTGGTCTAGTGACCTGTGTCCCTGCCCATGGCAGGGGGTTGGAACTGGGTGATTTTTAAGGTCCCTCCCAACACAAACCATTCCATGATTCTGTGATTCTGTAGACTGAGTGGACCAAAAAACACAAGATTTCACAGGTTAAGTAAGAGGCAAATGGCACATCCATCCACAAAAAAAAACCAGCAGCCTCTGACTACCATTTCAAAATATCCTAGAGCAGCTAAGGAAAACAAAATGATCCCTCACCTTCTCCACAGCTTGATGTGGTCCTGGTCAGTGTAGGCTTTAAGGCACTCAGAGATGCGATCACCGATTTTCAGGAGGCAGTTGCGTGTGTGCTCCAGCTGTTCTTGGACTGTCAGTCCCTTATCAGGCTTATCAAGTTGCTTCAGTGCTTTTTTGACTGGTCTCATCCTTTCCTTGCACTTGAAAGAACAACAGAGAGAAGAATGTGATTAATTTGGCGGAGGGCTCTACATCATTGCCCCGTTAATCGAAAAGAAGCTCGTTTAGCTTTGTCTGGCCATTAGGCAAGGAGAAATCGGCTATAAAATAGCAAATTGTTAGACAAGCTGCAGACAATCATCAGTAAAAGACAAGATTTTCCCCACCTCCACTGCCCCTGCCTTTTAGGAGGGAACAATTTGCTTTGCAAGCAGTAACCACACATGGTCTGCGCTTGCACAGATCCCGTGGCAGGCAGGGAAGTGAATCCAAGCCTCCACACACTGAACCAACCACTCCAGCTGAAAGACTGCTGAATTCAATCCTGTCCAATCCCATCTTTGGTCACTTTAATGCTTGCTTTTACCAAAACTAGCAGACATGAAATGAAAGCACTGTGTTTTTCAGCACATCAACACCACGCACAGATAAGGAATCAGACAGGGTTTTTGACTGCTTGCCTGGATCTTTTGTGCATCACAGAAGCAAAGTTAAAGAAAAAGACAAAAAACCCCACAGGACCTCCAGCAAATACAGAATTCTCTCAAATTGCATTGAGAGAACTTTTCGGCCAAGGAGAATCTGCCATGACAACTTTGACTAAAAGGCAATTTTTACAATGAGCCTTGTGGGCATGTTTGCTGGGAGAGCATTTACACAGCTCTGCACCTCCAACAAGGTCACCCTCAAAACTCCCCTGCATTTCCTTGCCTGAAAGAGCTTCAGTGGCTCCTTGGCTTCTACAAGAGAGGGAATGTAAGGCTACAGGGTGTTCTGTAACTTCGGTGGGCTCTCAGCACTGCCCTCCCATTTCCCAAGGAAAATACTCACTATGCTGAATGTTTCTTGGTCCAGATCATCATCCTCATCTTCTCCAATGGGGATTGGCTCACTCCCTGCAGTGATGTGGACAGGACCCTGTGATCTCTTCCCTTTACTTCCGGATTTGGCCTCGCCACCTTTAGGCTTTACAAGGACAAATTACACACATCACGCGATGAGCCAGGATGGAGGATCCCCAGTGACCCAGCTAACAACCTCCACACTGTTGTTACTGGCACTTGCTAAACCTGGGCACTGTTCCTACAACTTTCCTCCCAAAATCTCCAACTGTTGAGCTGCAATGGCTCTGTTTAGCTTTATGTCATCCATGAGGGAGCAGGGAGAAGTCAGAGCCAAGAGTTTGGACATGAATACGATATTCACGCTCATGGGGAGAAACCAATGTTGAAGACTTGGAAGAGAGGTTAAAATAAAGAGTATCTCTCCCCTGCAAAGGACAGAACTCAGGGTAGTCTCATATCTACAAGCATCTGCAATTTTATGTGATATCACTAGTTCTCAAATCATGGCCCGATCATGTACATTTTTAACTATATTACTTACTTGCAGTCAAAGCCACACCAAAAATCTCTGGAAAGCAAACTTTCCCCTACATAGGCAACAAAACTTCTTAGTTTGCACTTATGACCTCAGTGTCAAAACACACTGGGCATGTAGTACATACCTGTTCCTTGGACAGGTACTTCAGGTCATTATTATGGAAGCTTTTACCCCCCTTCCAATTTGCACCCAGCCTCAGGGCAGTTGTACCCAAAATTCAAGAGACATTTGAGTCTCCAGCATACCAGTGATGTTGAAACACTCATTCTGTTGAGTCCTGAACAGTGACAATGACAACTTACAGTCTTGATGGTGTGGACACTTGGGTCATTTGGGTGAGTTTAAATTAAAGGGGAATACAGACAAGGACCTGCCAACCCTGTGATAAATCACAGCTGGACAGAACTTTGATCTGAGTGCTCCAGGCTCTTTCCTTAGCATCAGCTCTGTGGCCATACCCATGTCACAGGGAGAGCTGTACTTTAAAGGCAGCCTGACAAAAATCTCTTCCGTTTTGGTCACATTCCATGAAGCTTTAGGACATATTGCCTTTTCTACTTTTTATGGCCATTCAAAAGGGCTGAAAAAGGGATACCCCCTCACCCCACGGTGCTACACTGATGTCTCTTCACACAGGGCCTTTAATTAATCCAAAGTCTCACAGTTTGTCCTGCTCAGGGTCTTCCCTATCATGCTGCTCCTGTAAGTACCACATACCTTCTCTTTCTTGTCTTTTGTCTTCTTTTTCTCTTTATCGCTTTCCTTTTCTTTCTTAGACGATGTCTGTTTTTCCTTGTTCTCTTTGTTCTCTTTCTTCTTCTGTTTCTTTTTCACTGGGCTCTTGTCCAAGCCATCCTCCTAAAGTATCAGTCATAGCACAAAGTTGGAGTCCCTCACCTCATGTACATTTTCTTCCATAAAACATCCTTAAAACACAGGCAACTTTTGAGGTCCATCCAGATTTACCCTCACACCTCTTTAAGCCGACATCGAGCCCTGCTCAAGCAGCTGCCATCCCCCCAAAGGTGACAAAAGGGTATGAAAACCAGAGCAGCCCCACTCTGTGACAAGCTGGCAAGCTGCAGAGCAGCCCTGCTCTCCTGTGCCAGCTGCACTCCAGAACGATCAGCCCCTGAGGTAGATACTGATCAGCACACGAACAAAAAGCCTCAGACTGCAAGCCAAACCACTCAAAGTCTGAACATTTTCTAAGCAACAGCATGACCTTGGTAAACTCCAGCTTCACCACGGGCTGACGTGCCCAAAAGGAGAGGGAAACAATTCTTCTTTCTCTCCTTTATAAGGGCAACAGGCTTTGTCCTGAGACAACCTTTCCCCTGAGTCAATGTGGGGATGTTTGTGGCCATTCTGGGATGCCCCAAATCCCTTAAAGCACTGAGCTAAAAGAATAGGTGGGATAGGTCCTTCTTTCACACCAATAGCTGTATGGGTGGTTTTGTGAGTTTGCCAATCCTGTGGGAACTCAATCTTAGTGCCTCTGACTCTGGGGGCTTTGCTGGGAATATTTCCCAAGGTGAGGTTGGGCAGTAACAGCAGAGCCCAAGGAAAAGCCCCTTCTCACCAAGGCTGACCCACCTTGACTTCACCCTCTTCTGACTGGTTGTCTGAGTGCCGAGGAGAGGAGAGTTCATTCCCATGCTCATCTTTGACTTTGGGAGCCTTGTTCTCTTTCTTCACTCGTGGTTTCCTCTTCTTTAGCTTGCCCTGGTAAAAACAGAACAAGTCAGGGAAAGCAAATAGCTACAGCTACTTCCTGAGGACAATTCCCATCTCCTGAACATTGTGCAAACAGCTGCAGGTCCTGCAGGCTGGCAGGAAGCCTGATGAGCCCAAATCCTTCAGTAAGAGCAGAAATAACCTGCCCCTTATTAATTATCATTTAAATGAGAATTATCACTATGTAATCAGACAACAAGTCCATATTCCTTTATAGAAATGATATCTGCTGACCTGGGAACACAGGGTGTCTCCTGCCATCAGCCAACCACTCCCCCTGAAACCCTCACAATCAAGCAGCCACATCTCACCTCTTCCCCATCTTTCATGTTTTCTTTCTTGTCCAGATCTTTTTTCAGTAGTTTCAGTAGATAATCAACTCGGGTCTGGAGCTGTTTTCCCTGAGGTTTCTTATCTGTCTCAACTGGTAGGATCTTTGATAAAGCAGAAAAAGAAAAAAAAAAAATATATATATATACCTGTAGGCACAAAGCTTGACAAAAGATTTACACATTAACAGCAGCCCTTCCAGGCCCAGCAAAGGGCAGAAGATGCTGCACCTTCTGGGGGAACAAGAAGGCTCAAGCCTTCCTTTCCCCTGTCCCTGTTTGGCCAAAGGCAAAGCTCCTAGCAAGCAAGCATCCCTCCCCTTGGAATCCTGCACAAGTTAAAGGATCCCAAGGCTTGCTCAGCCTTGCAAGCTTGCTAAGTTCTCTTGAAGGAAAAAAACCCTTTACAAGCTATATTTGGGACTTTGAGTTGCAAAACTGAGTCCACTCGCCTTGACACCTCAGATTTGTTTGTGGCAGCTTGGTCACAGCAGCCCAGTCACTCTGGTAACCTGAGACATTGCTACAGCAGGGGCACAGATGCACAATTCTTAGTGGAAAACAAGGCTGAAAGGTGACACTTTGTGGAGGAAATAGCTCAGCTTGCCAGCTAGGTTTGCTTCATACTTCACTGGAAAATGGGTGGCGTGTTTCAGGCAGCTGTTTCCATTGCAAAATGCCTTCCTGAGCTCCACACATGGAGGGCTCTCAGGCAGAGCCTGATCTTTGCTAAAAGCACCAGCAGGGATGTCAGGGGAATGCTGCAGGCTGGCAGCAAAGCTGATGTGGAGACTCCCAGTGCTCCTCAGCCCTGTGCTGCAGTTTCCACACTCTTTCCACCACACTGACACAACGGATGGTGGATTATTTTTAACCCAGATCATTTCAACATGGTGCCTGTAAACTGTTCTTGTGGGGATGACTGAGGAACAGAGGAACTAGATGGAGGCTTTCCAGCTGGCTGTGCTGCCATTCCCAGTCGTGTAACCATACCCTCGAAGCTAACACGGACCAGCCTTCACATAAGCAGTGTCAAATCTGTGAAAAATTATTTCCACTCAGAAATTCACACTCAGCTTCTTGTGAGATGCTCAAGGAAACATCAAGTCACACAGCCTCTTCCACCCTGTGCATGGAACCACACATGTCAGCACTGCCACTTTCTGCCTGCATCAGTTCAGTGTGGTTCACCTGGTACTGCCCACCAAACGACACAACTCTGCTTTCCATCCAGCATGCAACACTCCATGAAGGCCACTGTTCTCCTCATTATCATTGATCATGGTTTTTGGAGTAGTTACAAACACAAACATCTGTTTCTGGAGTACACGAGGCGTGTTTGCTACGAGCACTGCAATGGACCCGATGGAAGCAGCAAGCAAAGCCACCTACCTTATCAGACAACTTCAGCTCCGGGTCCGTTTTAATCAGCTCCCAGTTTCCATACCCATGCTCGTAAATTCCCACTAACAAGCGAGAATCCTCCTCCACTCCCCAGTCTACATCAAAATGAGCAGCTTTGACACGGCACGTCAGGCGGTACCTAAAGGCATTTCAAACACGAGCTGCTTTTAATGCTGTGGAGGACAAAGCAAATCCACACATCCAGGCTATTCTCTTCCCACTACAAAATCCAAATTCCCTGAGCCTCTTTCTGCATTGCCTACTTAGCCAAACTCACTTCTTCCTTTCCTCTGGGTCCGAGGGAATGGACTTGTGCAGCATTTCAAACTCCTCTTCGTGCTGGATGATGGATTTCACATTGACTTGGACACCAGAAATCTTGATGGTAGGACCTCGTCTCTTTCCAGGTCCTTTCCCTGCTCAGCAATAAAACACAGCATTAATTAAGGGAACTCTTACAGAAGGAAGTGTCTCTGTAAAATGGCTTCACAGACAGTGATCAAGACCTTGCCTGCAACCTCTTATTTAAATATAAGGCCCAAAATATAAGTTTTCTTCCACTAACTCACTTAGATCTGCAATTTCAACACCTCCCAGTACCATTTTCTTAAAAATACTTCTAAGTACACTGTAGCTGTTGATTCTGCAGTCTTGGTCAGCTGCAACAGGCAGAGACCCAGCAGGAAATCTATCCCTGACTCTGTATGTCCAAACAAACAGCAAAGAGCAGCCAGACAGAGAGTGGGTGGTGATTCCAGCTCTGGGAATTGCTGTGGACCCAGCTTTACTGTGGAGTATACAGCACCAGTTTGATTTCCAGTTAAAATAAGATCTGCTTTGCTTTGTGGCCCAGCATTCAATGAACTGGTCACTGCAGCCTCTCCCCACAAAAACTCATGTCCAGCAGAAGCTGACAGACCCAAGAGGCACTTCCAGGCTGAACAGAAAGCTCAGGGGCTCCTCTCCGAGGGTGAGAGCTGCCTGGCAGAGATGGGGTGGTTTAAGTGTGCTCTTGTTCATTGCTTCACAATGTAGCCTCCCTGTCCAGCACTGGAATGGTTTCCTCACAAGCTCCATGGAACACTCCCAAAACCACCCTAACAACCCCCTTGCCTACCTTCTGCTGGATTTTCCTTCAGCTGCTCCTCATATTCCTGCATTGCTGACACACAGCTGTTGTGGATGAGCTCCCCTAAACGCTTCAGGTCAGCCACAGACTTGTCCACCAGCTCAGCATCCCGGGCAATGCACTCCAGCCTGGGGAACAGGGACAGTTTTGTGTGTGATACAGCAGCTCTTCTCTCAATCATTTCCTACTCCATTGTTTCACAGCTCAGTGCTGTACACATGTGAATGTATAAAACATGCACAAGTTGAGTTCGTGCAGGAAACAACCCAGGTTTTGTCTTTTTTTTTTTTGTCTAACAGCTGCAGTGCAGATGTAGAAAAACTGATCCAATCCTCTGGATTTTTTAGTACCAAAGCAAAGGTGAGAACTGTCTCTCCTGGGGGCAAAAGGGACCCTCTGTGACTGTCCAGTACTCCCTCAGGCTTTTCCAGTTCCACATTAACTCCATTTGATGGTCCAAAGCTGCCATCTGCTGTCCCTTTTGCCTGCCTGAAGTTAGTAACATCAAGACTCACATGCAAGCCTTGCATTTCATACCAGGAGAGCAGAACCAGCTAAAAAGGCACTGAAGTTCTCCTATAATACATTCAGGGAACTCTGCCTCAGCCCTGAGACCTTTCCAGAGCCAGGGCCCTGCAGATCCATGTTTAAGGATGATGCCTCTCTTTGTTTCCCTTCAGAAGGGACAGAGCATGGAAAGATGCTCCAAATCCAGTCCTGAGGCTAACGTGCATAGAGAAGCTTGGCAAGTGTTTTGGGTAGCATTTGTTGTTCTGACAGCTGCTCCCTCTCCTCTCTGGGCAGAGTGGGAATGCCCCAAGGGCAGCACTGTGCCAGCAGGACCCTGCTGTGTCACAGCCTGGCACCACCACTGCTCCAGCTGGTTTTCAGCCAGCATTCATCAGTGCCCATCAACAGAGGCACCAGGGAGTGCACAGCAGAGCTTGGGGTCCGTGGCAGGACAGCAAGGCTTGTGCTGTCAGTGCAGGTTGTGTCAAACACCCAGAGCAATGTGTGCCTGGAGTGCTCAATGTGCCTCCATGGCTCCCCTCTGGAGCAGGGCCAGGCTGGGACTCACCTTTCAAGAGGCAATCCAAACTTCTTGTAAGCCTTGATAAACCTAAGGAGAAAAAAAATAAATTAAAAAAACTAAACTAGCTGCCATAAAAAGTAGGTCCAACATCAGAAATATGCTTGAATATATTAATTACAGCCTGTCACATTATCACCCTTGCATTCCCCACTGATCAGCTCAGCATCCCTCAGTACTGGGAAGCCTCATCCATTGGCCCCCACAAAGAGTTTTGTGACCTTGGCTGAAGAAGAACACAACATTGTCATGAATGCTGAGTGTTTGACAGATGAGGGGTAAAAAAAAAAAGGAGAGTGGTTACTGTAGGGCAAAAAACAAAATAGAAGAAAGCATTGGCTCACACCATGTTGGTAATTATTAACTTCATTTTTCCAGGAAGAAAAGAGGCATTAAATCAATGTCATTAGTAATTTTAAAGCTTGGGCTGTAAATGTAGCAACCCATCACAGAAGATCATCACAGAAGAGCCAAATGTGGTTCAATCCATCACAGAGGTTTGCAGATGAGGTTTGCTATTTATTTTCGTGTCTTATTTTTATTGTGAAAATCCCTGCTGTGGCTAACACATCTTTAGAGCAAGAGTTGCTGCAATCAAACATTGCCTTGAGCTGGGAGTAGACACAATGGCTACAACTACAGGTTATTTTTTAAATTAATTAATTTTCTGCCTTCTTATTTTCATTTTGTATTCTTTCAGCCCCTTTCTGCTACATCACAATAACCTAAATGGCTGTTATATTGCATATTATAACATGTCCTCCTGCTCCATGGTTTCAAGATGGTTATGGGGCAGCTATCACAGCCCAAAAACTCTGTTATCTCCTGCTTAAAAATACACCAGCTCAGAGATAGAGAGTTAAGGAAAACTCATAACTCCCTCTCTTCCATCTTTGGCTGAACATCTGGGTAGAGCTGTAAGACAAAGATCTCTGGGAAAGACTCAAGAATTAGAAGATAGGAGAAGAAAACAATGCTCTGAAATGCAGTCTCCAGCTGACATCAGAGACTGACACATTCAGATTAACAGGACCAGTGCTTCTCATGATGTCATTTTGCCAGAGCCTGCCTTTCACTGAGAGCTGAAATCAGCAGGATGACTGCCAGAAAAATGTCAGGAAGACCAGAGCCCTTGGCTTCTCCAGCTCTGCAGCTCATGGCACCTAAGACCTCACAAGTTATACAGCATTAGCTCCATCCACTTGGCCCACTAAGGGCAGTTACAGCGTGGATTAATTTTAGGAAGGCACCAGTTTCACTGTAGCCTGACTAAAGACAATCCAGTCCACTCTACACTGACCTGAATGTTAAGGTGATCAGCTGGGATCAAGCTGAGCTATATAAAGGTGCAGAAGCTGTGCCAGTGAACCAGCTCTGCCTAACCACTGACGTGCTTACAGGTGAGCACATCCTGGATTAATCTGGGATTTTCCCCACCTGCATGGGATTTCTATATTTGTCTTCTGAACTGTCCCCTGTGCCCAGCACTGACCTCCTGATTTCAGCATCAGTAAATCCTTCCACAGTGTCTTTTCTGACGCTCCGAGGGCGTCCCCGGCGCTTGGGTCTCTTCTCGTCGTCGGTGTCGTCAGTCTCGCTTTCTGACCCAGACGATCTCTGAAGCCTTCTCTTGGTCTCTGCATCAGATTCACTGTCATTTGTCTGAGCCTGCAGGTACCAGAGAAACAGCAGGACACTTTTAACAACTGCTCATCTAATGAGCTGACAACCTTTTCTGTCCCCAGTGCACTGGCACTATTTAATGGGCTGTAAACCACCTGAGCATCCGTTCCTGAAGATGCAGGAGCCCATGTGGCCAGTCCAGAGAGGCTGCACACCTTTGCAGCTCCCAGCTGGCTCAGGCTGTGGTGGTCATCCTCCTTTTACAGCCACCAGTTTCACAATTTGATCTATTTTTTTTTTTCATTTTGATCTACTAAGAGATGTGAAAATATTGATTTCCATGTGTTTGTGCCACAGTCCCTCAGACTATTTTGAAAACCAGGACACCTCAGAAATTAATCTGGATTCATCCAACATGAATTATCCTTCTCTGTGTTTTTCACATCAATGTTTTTCCCCAGCTCACCCCATAGAACAGTTCTAACCCCTTAAAGTCCCATGTCCCAGCAGAGCATCCTTGCACAGTCAGCTTTTTTTTGGACTGGGGTAGATCCCATTACATAAAGAAGAACTTGGGAAGACACCATCTCTTTTGGTCCTCAGGATCCAGACTTAGGCAAGAGCCACTCAGGAAGCTAGAGAGCCCAAGGAAAAGAACCAAAAAATGGCAAAATCTGCAGCAAAATCCAATACAATTGGGTACTTTGCTTTGTGGTCACTACAGATTATTTTGATTTGTCTGCTAAGGTGAGATAAGTTACACCAAGTCCAGTCTGGGCCCTCAGGCTGCCTCCCAAACCACTGGTGCAATGCACAGTGCCAACAAGAGATCACTGTGCTACCTCTGTGCTTTATTCCAACCAACTTTGGAGGAGGGAAAGATGCTCAGATGGCAGGGAGGCTTCCCCTGAGCATTCTCTTTGGCAGCTCTCTCCTCCAGCCTCTCATCCCCTCAAGATGGGCTGTACCTTTTTCGTTGAGCTCCGGATTCGAGGCAGCATGTAGATTTCCTCCAATTCTTTCTGCCTTTCTTCCTCCTCCACCTTTTTCCTCTGCTCTTCTGGAATGATATCATCCCAGTCCTTCTGGGACCGCTCATCCAGCTCTGTCTCTTCCTCCTCCATGGTTGCAAAGTTGGCGACCTTTTACAAGCAAAGGAGAAGTTTTAGCAATTCCCTCTCCTGGCAGGAACACCCCAGAGCTGTCTGCTAAGCCTCAACTCCTTCTCCACAGGAATTCTGCCAACACATCCATAACTACTCCATAATTGATCCCTATGCCACTACATTCCTGGCTCCTTGCCCTTCTTTGGACTAACAGCTTTTGAGGAAGTACGTGCAGTTTAAGGAGTACTGCTGAGTATTTGTAAATTATTGGGTTTGTTTCCAAATTTGGTAAATTCTGCATTTTATTCACAGCCTTCCAAACCACTTTCCTGAAATTAAATTAATACCTACCTCGGGGGGGGGGTTGGAACTGGATGATCTCTAAGTTCCCTTCCAACCCAAACCATTCTGTGATTCTGAGATCTCTGCGAGGTGCTCCTGCCTGTTCCTGACCTCAGGGTGTGGGGAGCCACACTCCCACATCCCAGCACAGAGCCTGGGGGTGTCCATACCTTGAACTGTGAGAGCAGCTCGTCGGTGGCACTGGTGGACACCTCATTCTCCCGCGTTTCAGCCAGACGCAGAATCTCGTCAATGTCCATCTCCTGCCAGTCAGGGAGAAGGAGGGATAAAGCAGAGGGTGCCAGGCACAGCAGGATGTAAGAGGCTTTGAGAACAGGCTGGTGTGCTGATATGAGCTAAATAAAGTGCAAATATCTGCAGGGTGTCATCCCAGAGGGCAGGGATGAACTGTCTCAAGTGGGACAGTGAAGTACAAATAAGGTGACAACAGAAGGAAAGGACCATCAAGGCTGGAAAATTTGTGGGGAAAATTTCCAGGCAGTGAGATGTATGAACTGTAGACTGTCTCCCTGGGGAGAAGCTCTGCTGCTTGGGCCATTTAGAGAACTGGTCAAAACACTCCATGCTAAACTGTCAAGCAATGTTGCACTCAGGCAGGAGAGAGCGACCTGTTCACTGCACTGTGCTGACTCCTGCCTCGCTCAGAACCACCAAAAAAGGTGCTGAGCAAGTGCTCAGAAGAGGCAGGGAGAGGAGCCTTCAGCAGGCTGTGCTGTCACTAGCTAATAATCCCCAGAAGGCAAGGGACTCCCTGGGTGACCATTACCATTTAATCCCCAACAACAAGGCTCTCCTCATCCCTGATCCCACAATCCCAGACTCTGCTTCCAGCTTCTCCAGACTCCCACATGTCCTATTCACCAACTTGCTCTCATGCACAAGTCAAGAACAAAGCAGGAGCAACCACACACAGTCCTTCTTGCAGACCTGGAGAGCACTACAAGCTGCTATGTGATTTCAATTTCAAACTACCTGAGGCTCTGACTCTTCCCCTTCCAGTTCCTTGAAAAGATCTTCAGCTCCAAACTTCAAAATAGCTGTCAGCTCCTCTTTGTTGAAAGGATTTGAGCTGCAAGAGGAGAAGAAGGAAAAGATGTTTTGAGCTGTTCAGTCAGAACTGCTACAGCACAAAACCATACCAAAGTTTTTCCCAATTGAAGCAAGGAGTAAGTTTTCTACCCAGCACCATAAAAAGCTTTGTTATTATTCTCTTTCCTGCTCCAGCACAAAGACTGCAATGGGAACCACCTCCATCTACTGGGGGAAATGAAGAGAATCTGAGGTCACTGCCAAAATGCAGCTGCTCCACAGCCAGGTTCCCTCAAACCAGGATGATCTCCGGGTGAGAGAAAGAAGCAAAAACAAGGAGTGCCCTAAAACTAATTTTAAATTTCTGTTCGTCTTTATCCTATGTATCCAAATAAATGGCTGCAGAAGCCAAATCAGTGGAAGCTGCCATGATTCATTAGCCTTCTGCCCTGTACCCTATCAAATAAATACTGGGAAATGCCAGCAGGGGAGGGAGGCTGGTTATGCCACGTGTTCCAGACATTTCTGCCTCCTGACACAGCCACGTACTTGGATCTCCCAGAGTTGTTGTCCAGAACAGTCCTGCCAGTGGTGTCCATACGCTGGATAACCAAATGATCCAGCACCATTTTCTTCTTGGCTCTCTCAATGATCTCCTCCTCCACCGTCCCCTTGGTGACCAGGCGGTAAATGTTCACCTGAGAGGCAAAAAGAGACCACAGCTATTTCCTGCACAGGCTCTGCTGATACAGCAATGCATCCCTCAGCTGTTTTCACTGGGCTGCTGACATTGTCTCTTCATGTGCAGATGTGCTTTTTCAGAAGAAAAACAAACACATTCTCTCTGTATCCAGTTAAAATAAGGATAATTAACACAGATCCTGTGGTGTGCCTAAGCACAGAGCAAAAATCTTCTGAAACAATCGCTCTAAATTCAAACTAGCACCAAACTAGCTTTTCACATATCTAATAACCCCTGGAAAAGGTGGATGTTCTACTTTTTAAGTTTTTCAGGGCAAGAAAGAACAGAGTCCACTAGGACTAGGCTGAGAAGTGCAATGCCATGGGCTGGGATCTGGGTATGCCCAAAACCAAGAGAAAGACTTGGCACCTGGCAAATCTGGGCTGCTTTTTGTCTCCTACTTTTTAAATGAGATTCCCTTGGGCAGCACTCTCTGGAGCAAGGACTGGGACAAAAAGCCCATGTTTTCAGAAGCTTTGGTGAGGTGAGAGGATGTTTAGGTGCACACACTGAGGCCACAGTGAAATAACCCAGGCAGCTCTCCTGACCTGCTTCTTTTGTCCAATCCGATGGGCTCGGGCCTGAGCCTGAAGATCATTTTGGGGGTTCCAGTCCGAGTCAAAGATAACAACAGTATCAGCAGAGGCCAAATTAATTCCCAACCCTCCAGCTCTTGTTGACAACAAGAAACAGAAGTCCTGGGAAGGAAAAAATAAAAACATCCGTGAGTTAACCAGCTTGTAACTGTGGGCATAAAATAGCAGTGGTGACTCAAAAGCTGTAAAAGGGAAGGCTCTGTTGCACTCATGCTTCTTAAAGCAGAAACAGGATTTCCTTCCCATATTTCCTTCCCTTTCCTGTTCATGCAGGCTGAGCAGCACCAGTCTCTAAGCCCAGACCCAGGGTGAGGCAGTGCTGGCCCAGTTGAAGGGATGAATCAATATGGGAGAGCAACACAAGCAGCTCAAGGCAGGGGTGCCTTGTTGTCACTTCTGAAGGTCAGACCCCATTGCTCACCAAGCTCCTACAAAGGCAGCAGGCAAACTTGATTTTTGCTGCCTGAATCCTGTTAGGAGTGAGATCAGCAATGAACAGACTGTGCCATCTTAGAGCCAAGATGCCTGAGCCCCCATAGATGTCCTCAAGACAGGGAAAAGGGCAGGTTCTATGGGCTTTCTTTCTCTTTCCCCCTCACACTTCCTTTTGTTAACTTTCCCACAACCATGATCTCTCACAATCCCTGTGTGAGCCAAGAATTCTGCTCCAGCCCAGGCTCCTGGAGTGAGGAAAGGTATTTCTCACAGCTGGGCTGACTGACACAAGTGTCTTGCACCAGTCACTGTGAGTCAGCAAGCCCAGATGAGAGGTTTCAGATGCCCTCTCCTATTACACTGGAGACTTTCACCTCCAGCACCGGACTCCAGTGCCTGCCAACACCTAAAATCCTTCTTTTGCCTCTGTCATTTCATATTCAAAACCAGCTTCAGACTGGAATCACTCAGCAACCATCTCATTCTCCAGACCAACAGGGAGAGAATTACTAAATTTTGGCTCTTCCCAGCCTCTTCAGAACTTTCTGGAAACGTGACTTGCCGCCCTTCTTCTTGGATCTGAGAGATTTCAAGCAATATGGCTGGCTGCAAAACCTGCCATATCCATGTCTTTAAAGGTACCTGGGCTCCTGTGAAAAGAACTGTTCTGAACTAACCCCCTGGTGTCAGTGACAAGCTGTGGCTCAGCCACAAACCCTCTGCCCAGCCTGTGGTACCTCGGAGCCGTCGGCGTTGAAGTGATCCAGCGCCTGCTTTCGGATCTCCCCCTTGATCGAGCCGTCCAAGCGCTGCAAAAATCAACAAAAGTGATCAAAGAGAGAAGGTAAAGGAGCCCTGAGGCACTGCTGCACCCGAGTGCTGCCAGCCCTGCAGCCCCCTGTGCTGCCTGCAGTGTTTAATTGTTAAAAATAGCCACCAATTAAAAATAACTGTGCTGTGTCACAAGGGCTGGGGGATGCTCGGGGAGCAGGCACAGGGCGGGTGACACCGCGGCTCCCGTTACAGGCTGCCAGCCAGGCTCTCTGTGCTCACTGTCCTCGGGGTTTATCACATGACACAGCCAAAACAGGGCCTGTCAGAGGAGTTTTGCAGAGATGGGGCCACACTGAAAGGAAGGGACATCCCAGTTCCTTCCAGTAAGTGCCACCTGTAATCCCAGCCACCAGCCTCTGGGGAACTCAGTGACTCCCACTGCTCAAGCTCCCTCCACTTTTGCCCACACTTTCAAGGGGATCCCACTGTTTTCCATGCTGATGTTTCTCACCTGAAAAGGGTAGTGTTTGATAGTCAGGTACTCTGCCAAGATGTCCAGCATCCTCACCATCTGGGAGAAGATCAGCACTCTGTTGCCTCTCTCCCGCAGCCTGGTCAGCAGCTTGTCCAAGAGAATCAGCTTTCCACTGCTCCTGATCAAAGACTGAAGAAATAACCATCATTTCCAATCTTACTCTTATGTACATCACACAGAGACCTGCACAGACCTGCTCCTTTTGGGGTCATTCATCTCTTGTACATCTCTAATCTAATCATCTGGATTTACACAGCAGAGTCCACACTCACAATGAATCACACAAGTCAGATCCTACACTGCCCACAGCTCCTGCCCTAGAAGGCCATAAAATGTTGCCTACAGTAGAAGTGGAGGGCTGGGGGTTCAAATGGCTTAGCTGTGAGAACTATTTTTGAAGAAGTTACAGAAGATGAAGCTGCACCAGGTATTATTTTGTTGGGAGGACAAAAGAATGAAATTTAAGGAGAAAAGGTGGTGACCAAGGACACCACTCACCTGCAGGGTCTCAAGGCCATTCTCTCTCTCATTTTCCTCAGGAGGCTTGATAAGGTAGCAATGGTTACAGCACTTTTTCAATTCCATCACAATATTCAGGAAACCAGATGTGCTTCCCCTTGTTCCCTTTGAAAGAGCTTTGTAGTTTCTTGTCAAAATCCACCTGCAGGCAGGAAAATGAATGTCAGGATCATTACTCAGTGCAGAGCAAAGCCTTGGAGGAACAAAACCTTCAGGAACAGCTCATTCAGGCATCAGTCTACTTCCCTGCCTCACTTCTCTTACAGGATGCTCTTTCCTCTCTAAAAACCCTGACCTGACCTTCCTATTGATATTATCACTGTTTAATACTGAACAGCATCCCAACTTTGAGCATATTGTCACTCCCCCAGCAAAGACATAACCTCTGGCTTGCAAAACTGGCCAGTTGAACTGTATCACTCTACACAAACATCTTCCAGAAGGAAAGATATCAACTACCTCATATTCCTGCTGGGAAGCTCCCAGTACTACAGGGGATGGTGTCTCACTGCACTCTGAAGGCCACAGTATGCACAGAATACTGGAACACCCTGCCAAGGCCTACAGAGAGTTGTGCCCATTTCCACTGGCACTGCCAGCAGCTCATGCAGTGACTCACTTGTAGTACTGCTTCTGCAGAGCAGACATTTCCACCCGGAGGATCTGCTCCACTTTGGCTGGCAGAGATTTCTCCACGTCCTTCTTCACTCTGCGCAGCAGGAACGGCTCCAGCACTTTGTGAAGGCTCTGGTAGCCATTCTCTCTTCCTTTCCCGTGATCCTCCTCAAAATCCTCCCAGAACTCAAACCTGGCAACAGAAAGGAGGAGGAGGGAGGTGTCAGAATAGCTCTTGTCTTATGGCACCAAACAGCAGCTGTTGGATACACCCCTGCTGCACCACAAGACAGGAGAGCAGCGGTTTAATGGAAACACAGTGGAAGATAACAGATTCACTCTGCTCTGGTTAACTGAACAGATTGCTGGCAAAGCTAGAAGATCTCTGGGTTTAGACACCTTCCTAACATCTTATATTTGAGCTCCACACTGACTCCCAGGACCCAAAATCCCAAGTTTCCCACTATTTTACTCTGCTGGCATTTACCTGGCAGCAGTTTCTGAACTTTCCACGGTGCCTCCCCCAGGCACAGCTTTGACAACTGGACTGATTTACCCTGCTCTGAAGGCTCTTTTGGGATTGTTGCTTCCTCTGACAGCTCCTTTGAAATGTGGAGATCTGCTCTCCTCCACCTGGGAGACCTCAAGCCTCTCCTTCGCTCTTTCTGTGATCCAACAAAAAGAATTTGGGGGACAGCTCTTCTTGCAGTCAAATGTATTTTCAGTGAGCTTTGGGGCATGCCTGCCTTAGCCTTAGAGATGTCCACAGCTCATTTTATTTTAAAGGAAACAAAACATTTGTTACACTGTGAACACACAATCAGCCAGACAGCACCCCCAGAGCTGCCATGAAATGGTTGGCAGAGGGGCCTGAACCACAGCGTACTGGAAACCTCAGAAATGGCTGAAATGATTGCTTCAAACAAGTTTAGCTTTTTAGAGATGCCTGGAAGACAGCAAACAGATTTGAAAGGCATGTATCAGGTTTCCCCATTCAGTTTGCTGCCAGAAATGCTCCTCATATTAGTTATTTAACCTTTGATTTCCCCACTAATGTCTGTTCTCCTATCATTGCTGTCACACCACTGAGTTTAATTCAGGGATTTCTGCCATTCTGCACTCCCTTGAGCCTACTTAACAGACAAGAATGGAACAGAGACATTTCTTGGAAGGCCTGAAAGGAGACTCACTTCTCTGGCATGATGAAGTGCAGCAGGGACCAGAGCTCCTTGAGTGAGTTCTGAAGTGGGGTGCCAGTGATCAGCAGCCTGTGGTTGGACTTGAAATCAATCAAGGTTTTGTACAGCAAGGAGTCGTCGTTTTTCAACCGATGGGCTTCGTCCACGCCCAGAAAGGCCCAGTTAATGCTTCCCAAAACAGTCTGGAGGGAGAGAAGGAAAAAACACAGGAGATGCTGGGTCAGACAGGCCCCACCACTTGCACATGTGTCTCTCTCCAAGCACTGCAGTGTGGGCTGCCCAAGGTGTCCCTGCGGCTGCACCCTCACAGGATTTTCTTGCTAATTTGGGGACCAGGGTGCCTTCCCAGAAACGAAAAGGTGAAAATCAGCCATGCTGTACAACACTCTGCTGTATCTCAATAGTGCTGCAGCAGGCACACCTATCCTAATCCTCCTCTGCTTTACCCAGAAAGCACAATCCTTCCTCAGCTCTTTATTCTCCCCCTTCTCCATGCCCTTGGGGCCCTGGGTAGCACTGGTCCCACTGGAGCAAGAACAGGAGAGCAGATGAACAAGCCTAAAAAGTTCAGGTAATCCAAGAGTTTTGATTTAAATTATTTTTCTTTCTTTTTTTTTTTAAGCTTTTAGTTTTTTGTAGGACTCAGTGATACACTGACAGGGCTGATGAATATTTCCTGAGCAGATTTCTTGTAGATGTAAAAATGTACATACTGTTAACACTGTGGCCAGTGGTTCAGTCTAATGTTTTGTCCTCTTAACAAGCCTAAATTAAACCAGGTAAAAATTCAGGTACTGCTGGGTCCTGCCAGATGTCTTACATGTAAAAAAAATAGCACAACTGTGCAGTACAAGAGTGAAGACACTGTAAAATGTGTCCTACATTCCCACATTTGCTTGCATTACTGGGAAGGAAAAGCAAATAGTGGCTGTAGTTGTCCATCGCCACATAGGGAAGAGGTGAAACCCACTAGCTGAGAACTGGCTTTCTCCTTTGGAAATGACAGAAAGTCTAAAGAAAAGCATTCTTGGAGTAATGACTCACCTTATCTTTCAGGAGGATCTCATATGTTGTGATAAGTGCATTGAATTTCAATCTTTTAGACTGAGAATGGATCCACTCATATTCACGTATCTGTGAGGGGAGACAAAAGTTAACTTGAACACGTTATCAAAATGAAAGAGTTAACAGTTGTTATTTTAGTGTAGCTGTAAGCCAGAGACTACAACCAAGTCCAAACCCTTGCAGTTCTAAGGGTGCCATTTGATGAGCTCAAGGTGCCCAAGGAACAATTTGGTTTAGTGCACACATGGTTCAACTTGCACAGGTAACAAAATAAGGTTAACTTGCTGTTGTGACATTAATGAACACATCACCTCACTGCAGACACCACTGGAGTCCCCACACTTGTGTGTTCCATTGTCTGAATAATCCCAAATACTGAAGACAAGCATTTTACACTGCTGGACTTCTCACTGCATATTTCACTCCAGATCAGCTCTGAGAGAAGCCAGTGCTCCTGCACTCACTCCAAGAGGCAAAATAAAGCAGAAAATTCCCTGTAGGAGGGATTTACACCCAGACACTCAGCCACACCAGCTCCAGCTGCCTGCAGTGCTGCCAGCACTATGCACCAGCCTCTCCAGCTGACTGAGTGTCACACACATCACACACGAGCTGCTGCTGTGCACCCAGAGCTTCTCCCTGAGCCCTCACCCTTTGCTCTCTGATTACACACCATGTTCCTGCTCATGAGGTCTCCAATGTAAACCACCACGTTTATCTCAGGTGCCCACACTTCAAACTCCCTCTGCCAGGAGGTGAGGGTGGACAGGGGCACGACCACCAGGAAAGGGCCATACAGCTGGTGCTGATGGAACAGGTATGACAGGAATGATATTGTCTGAATGGTCTTGCCCAGTCCCATTTCATCAGCCAGGATCACGCTGTTGTTCCTGAGAAAAGAGGAGAACAAACAAAAATGCTGTCTGAGTGCATGTTTCTGCCACTACTTGTAGCCCCACATTTTTCTTCACAGAGAAAAGCAAGGCACGATTCTATATTTCTGGGATTCATGCTCTCTGAACCTCAGAGAAAGAAAACACAATTCTTATCACTTGCTGTGCCTGTGTTTGTGCAAAAGTAGAATGCAACATGGAGATTGTTTGCCCAAAGTGATGGTGTTTTATTTCCTTGGCCTGTCAGGGCCTAGTGTGGGTGTGTGTGTGTCGAGACTGTGGGCTGAGAGTCATGACATTCAGAGCAGTGTGTGCAGAGTTGAGTTTGGCAGATTCAGTTTAGATGTAATGTTATATGGTATAGAATAATATAGTATAATAAAGTAATTAATTAGCCTTCTGATAAGGTGGAGTCAGATGCAATCATTTCTCTCTCCCCTAGTCGGGTCTCACAGCAATCCATGACAAGGACAGAGAGGGGCAGTGCAAAAACAGCTATTTGAACACTTCTAAGTGGATCCCAGGGATAGCCAGACTGAACATGGCACAATAACGTGCAAAAATGAACTATGATGACTCCAAACTGGAGGAAAACAGGTAGAGGGGAATCAGTGGCCTAATTTTAAAAGGACATCTCTCAAAGACTTCAATTAACATATAAGCACACTGAGCCAGAAACCATTTTTTCCCATTAAGTCAATGGAAATCTAGGGCTTATATGTACCAGGCTCAGCCAAATCCATCATGTGAACAGGCCCAGACAGGGAAAATGCTTTTTGTTTTCACACAAGGTTTCTTAAGTTCATGCTTTAGGTAGCTCCTGCTTGCAGCGTCTGCAATGCAGCTGGGCATGATAACATTTGAAATCCTCCAAGCTGCAGAAGGAGGGCTGGTAAAGACCTCACTTGAAAGGGAGGTGTGCCAGATCCTTCAGGGACAAAAAAGGCACACAGTGAACATGCCAGGCTGTGTACATACTTGCACCAGGAGTGAGCCAGCCAGTTGAGGCCCTCCAGCTGGTAATCGCGCAGCTCCAGGTTCTCCCCGCCGATGTACGAGGGCTGCTTCTTCAAGGCAACAAACCTCGGCCTCTGCTTCAGCACCTGAAATAAAAACTGCCTTAAGGCCACTGAAGAGAAAGACAGAACTCTCAGTGGCTGAAAGGCTGAGAATTCAGCAATGATATTGATGAATTCAGCAAAGAGTGTGTATCTATTCACTGGTTTGAGTGAAGAGAACTTCTCCTCCATCCACATTTTCCTAGCCAGTGCTTGTGTCTGCATTTCTTGTGATTTGCCTGCTGCCCTCTGGTTTATGATCAGGGCTCTGAGTCCCCCAGGAGTGTAGTAAGCTGCACAAAATACACAGGAGTCGGAACAAGCTCCACTTCCTTCTTTGTCCTCTTTTGGTTTTTCTCCCATTATTTCTGTCCCTCTCCTTCCCTGTATCAGCATCTTGCAGGCTTCCTCTTTTCCCAGGTGTGCTGTTTTTTCATCCAAGTGATATTAAAACTGCTGCAGCTCCTTCTGAGGAGGAAGCACTTTTCAAGGATTAATTAAGCCTCCCACTCCCCAGGGGGACATAACATTCTCACTGTGCACAGAGTAAATGAAACTCAAAGGGCTTCACATCTCTGCTTGAAGTGCGATACAAGAACAGCAAACAACCCTTCAAATGCAGGTGGGAGGATGGGAAAAATGTTCCCTGACATTTATTCTGACAAAACTTCATGTTCCCACTGCTTGCATCTTCCCCCAGCCTGGAGGAACCCAGCAAAGGAGGGAGAGCCAGCAAACCTTGCAGTCACGGGTGGGAATGGTCTTGGAGTTGTTCCTGCTGTTGAAGCTGTCGATGCAGTGCTGGAATTTCTTGCTGATCAGAGCCTCATCTTCCCAGCTGCACTCAGCATAGGGCAGCCCCATCCACTTGCACAGGTATTCGGGGTCATTCGAGGATGTTTTGCGACTGCTTGCTGTAAAATATGCAAAAAAGCCCAAACCTCAGCACCTGTAGCTGAGCAGCTGAACCACAAGCATGGCTCACAGGCTGAACTGCCCAGGCAGCCACAAAACAGGTCTTGGCTCATAGCAAAAGTGTAGAGAGACCAAAAAAAAAAAATGTGCCTTTACCTGGGAAATCTGAATGTCCCGTGGCAGACTTGCTGGTCTTCACAGCTGTGTTTGGAGAGAGAAGGGAAGGGAGGGTTGGAATGCTGGCAGCCAGCAGAGGGAGCAGGGCAGGCCACCACTGCCTCACACCCACGTTTTTACAGGAACTGTATTGGAAATAGCTTACACAGCTCTCCATGCCAATTCCCAAAGCTACTGGGCGTTGGCACCTCTGACTGACATGACTGCGATATTACCAAAGTGCTCAGTCAGTTCTGGTTTTATTTTTATCAATTAATCATGAAAATCTCACCCCTGAGCTGCCTTGCAGCCTAACCACATCCTCAACCACACCACAGAAAGGGGACCTCACAAAAGCCAGGCCCATGCTGCTGCTTTGGAAAGAAACATTTTGCATCCAAAGGGCTGAAGACAAAGAAATTCAGCAGCAACAATTTCAGCAACCTGCTGGAAACTAGTGTGTCATCCCATACTCCAGACAAGGAAAGTCCCTGATTTTTATTGTTTGTTTACAAGCACAAATACAAATCTGTAAACCTGGATTTCTACTGTCCAAATTCCTAAATTTCACACAATGAAATACAGTAAACACCATGGTGGTTTCTTCAGGGATACTGGAGGACAGGGAAGAAGAGAGAGCTGCACACTCATTCTGCTGTCACACGGAATAAAGTTCCCATTCCTACTTCACCCCTTTACCAAAGTCTTGGCTCCACTTACCTATTACCCTCTCCACTATTTGATATTGTTTGTTTAGCTCTGAAGCCAGCTCTTGTTGGCAGTTGAAATATTCTACGTCTTCAGGTGATACCTTGCCCAGCCTAGATGCAAAATAATTCAAAACAAAACAAAAAAACACTATAATGCTTCTGTCATAGTGCTCATGGATGTTGCATATAGAAAATCTACTTTCCTATATGATTCTGGCATTCAGACAAATCACAGGGGCAAATTACTGTTATATGACATGTTTCTTAAATTTCCTAAAATTGTAAATTATTGCTGAGAAGCAAATGTCATAGATGTTCAGATTGTCTCCCTGTTAAATGCTGCCTTATTCTGATGCAAGAAATCAATCTCAACACAGGAATCAGATAGAGATGGAAGCTGCTACTCCAGCTTTAGCACTTTGGAAAGACACTGTAGCTCCCCTTACAGTTCCTGGGGAAGCTGGATATAAACTGATGCAAAAACATGCACACAGAGAAACCCATAATTAACAAGGGTTAATAAGGCTGCAAGCCCTCACAGCACCTCCTGGGCCAGGTAAGTCTGTGCACCTTTCATTGGTTGTCAGCCTTCCAAATTCTTAAGGCTAGGAAGTGGCAATAGTGTGGATTTCACGCCTTGTCCTCTCCATTTTCCAGCCTCCACACCACAAATATCATTTCTGTGGGGGGGATGTTCCTCAGCAGGCAAAGCGAGACCAGAGTGCACATGAAACAAGCTTTGTAAGAAGAAATCAAACATTTTCAGTCATGACTCCTCAAACCTCAGGCTAAACACAAAGTGCCCAAGGCCAAATCACCGCTTGAAGTGAAGCCTACCATTGCTTGATCTCCTCCTCTTTTTTCTTGAAGTTCTCCAGCTTTTTCAGGCCCTTCACTTTCTGCTGCTGCAAGGACTCCTCGCTCTCCCACGTGCTGTGGATGTATGACCAGCCCTTCCACTTGATCAGGTACTGAACCTCCCCCTCGTCCTTCTCGGGGTCGAAGTCGGCGCTGGGGTTGCCGTTGGCCTCGGTCACGTACACGGTGGTGGAAGCTCCAATGGCTGCAAGAGACACCAGCCTGCATTTGGAACCCTCCTGAGCCACCCCTGGGCATCAGCTGCAGCACAGAAAGTTACTCTTCTAATACACCTTTTGTGGGAGCACAAAGAACACCCAAAAGGTTCTGCAAGCCTGTAAGGCAGGCACACAGTTCTCCGTGCAACAGAATCTTTTTAAATCTGTCATAAGTAGCTTTTCTTTAAGTATAATTCAAAGGCCTCTTGAAAGTGTTCACAACCGTTCAGTTTTACAAAAAGCATTTTTGTAAGGCTTTGAGAAGAAAACATTGGATTTATTTTCATTATGGCTTTGTCAATGGGACTATGAAAACTGACTCTGCTAGATCTGTTTTATATTTCAAAGCAGAGAAAAGCAGGAATTGCAGAACAATGGTTGCATCTTTAAAATGTGTTCAGGCTAAATGAAAGCTGCTGAGCACATAAACTATAGAGATTTTAGGATTTTAAATATTACAAAAGCTATTACATATTACAAGATGCAACTAAGAGGCATAGATGAAAAGAGGAAAAGCACTGAAACAACCCTTGGCCCCACTTTCAAGTTGCAAAAGCATTGCACCAGTTCAAGAGAAATAAAGGCTTCTTCCAGAGCCACTCACCTCCCTTTTTTCCAAGCCTGATGTCCAAGACTTTCTCAATAGTTTCACTGTTGTCTTGTTGTTCATCAGCTCCTTCCCCAGTCATCTCTATCAGGTCATCAGAATCCGTCTCAAAATCATCATCCTCTTTGTAGCTGAGTAAGATCAAAACCAAACTGATATAAAACCCTTGACTCTTCCCAGCCCACCAACACAGAGAATGGCTCAGACTGGAGCAGCTTCTCCAGCATTTATGCTGTGGTTCAGTGCACGTTCAGCACACATGTCTTAAATATTCAGTATTTTTACCCAAGATGCTCAGATAGCTACACTTTACCAGACTAGTCCTCTATCTTGCCCACATAGTTTTTCTGACCATGGCCAACATCAAGTGATTCATAAAGTGGAACAATCCCTGCAGCAGGAGCAAGGCCATAACAGTGAAGGTCTCCACTACTGAGGGAAAGATTATTCTGTGGAGGTTGCAGAGCATTGAAAGGCTGCATGGGTGCCTACCCTAGGAACTGCACTTCTCATCTTTGGTGCATATTTAACCACCACAAAATATAACTCGGATGGCTCTTTGCAAGTCCCTTATTGGGACTGCCTGAAAGGTGAGAAGGTACACTGGGGAATGGATAAAGATTTACTCCACCCTGGCTCAACACACTGTCCCCAGTCACCCTCAGACAACTGGTCCAGTCCAGCACAGCTGCTCCCTTTTGCTCATTTTCATCTAGTATTTGCAATTATCAATCTCATCTGAGAGTCCTTTAGAAATATTATGCAAACCTCCTCATGTTTCTCTTAGGAGGGACTGGTAAACATTCCCTCCTTCACAGATGGCAAAGTGAGACAAACGCTGGATGTGCCCAGCAGGAACCTGCCAAAAGAGCCACACCTCAGCCACAGGTCCCTGCAGGACCACACAGGAGTCAGGGCCCCCTTCCCCAGCCAGCTCTCACCCCAAACCAACCCCACACTTCTCCACACCTGACATTTTTGGCTGCTCTTCGCCGAGTTTGTCTCTTGGGGGTCTCATCGTCTTCGTCATCATCATCATCTTCAGATGAGTCTGGTTTCTTCCTCTTCCCACGCTGGATTTTGTGGGGCTTTTTAACACCAGTTTTGGCCACTGTTCTAAAATAAGAGTTAATAAAGCCATAATACAGCATGGTTTATGTAAATATCCACTTCAATAAGTCTTTAAGGAAGCACAGATCTCAAATATTAGACTCCTAAGGGATTTAATCTGCTCTATCATGGAAACCACTCTAGTGCTCACTGGAGCATGAGGTGGGGAGATGAGGGAATAACTAAGCCCTAGGTTTACTAAGTCACAAACAAAGGTAATAACACTACATGAAAAATTCATTAGTGACAAATAGGGATTTCCTCTCCACACAGCACAGGCAGAAAAAGAGAATGAACCAACCATTCCTTACCTCCTCTGGACAGGTCTTCTTGCTTTAATTTTCTTCGGTTCAGGCTCACTCTCTCCACTGGTGCCTTGCTCCCCTCCATCTTCATCCTCTTCTCCAGCAGACACCTCTCTTTTCCATTTAATTCTGTGGTCAGAAATGTAGGTCATGAAGGGCAACAATATTTCTGCACAAACACTTGGCTGAACAAACCATCAGGTCCATAATTGCAGGAAAAAAGTTCAACGTTCTATCCTTGGCTGTTCAGTGCAATGCAGGGGGGATGTTGTGCTGTGATTCTCTGCTTTTAGGAGGGGGATCTCAGTCACCTGGGGCTTTGCTCACACAGTGGCAGGATTGCCTTGAGTGAGAGCAGCTCTTACCACGAGTGCTGGTGGCAGAGCTGTACTGCTCAAACCTGGGTGGGCAAGGGCTTTGATTGATGATTTTTTTTTTCCTCTACTTCTGCATTTTGGAGATGGGCTGGAAGGATCTGAAGAAATGTGCAGAGTTACAAGAGCTCCTTGGAGTCCAGAAAATGGAACAAGACTCCTGCCATGGAAATTCTCCTGCCAATTCAAGTTTCCAAGTGTGAAGCCAAGCCCCATTGTACATGAGCGGAAGGAAGCACATTCTCTGGGGACAACTAGGAACAAAGCTGCAGCCCCAAAATGCCTTTTGGAGGAGCCTCTCCTCTCTCCAAGAGGACATGGAGGGCCCACAAGGATGGAGCACTACCCTTGTCCAGGAGAGGTCCATACTACCACAGTCCTCCCTGTGCTTTATCACCTTCCCTCCTGCACTGATGGGAACAACCAAATGAAGAGTTAAAAGACAAGATGCAGGAGAAAGCAAGCAGGATGATGTGGCTCTGTTCAGATTTTCTTCATCAGGCAGCTCATAGCTCCCTACCCCACTTTAGTGTATGGAAAAACTAGGAGGTACTTATTAGATGGGAAAAGGTAATAGAATATGACTGTAAGTGAACTCAAGTTATGGTGCTTAGACATCCAAAGCATTCTTTATGGAAGTTCTTTTGTTTTAACAGGGGGTTATAAAAGATAAAAGAAGATAATAATTTGGTATTTTATTCTCAGTTAATCAAAAAGGTGGGAGGAGAAGGGATTAAACTGTTTTAAGTGTCTCTGAAGGAGAATCAGTAATCTGATGGAAAAGTGAAAGACTGACAACAGAAAGTGAACCTGACTCATTCAGATTCCATCACAGGCACAGCAGGAACGTACAAAAACAAGGATTGGAAAATTGCATCCATCTATAGATTATATTCACACTTCAATTTTAGTAATCCAAAGTATTATTAAAATATTTATTTTACAAGATCACCATGTTGACAACTCCCATCAAACACTCCAATGCACTACTGTTCTGAGAAATAAACCAAAGCATCACCACTCAAAACCCTTTCCTTAGAAACTTACTTTCTTTTCAACTGCTTCTGGCGTCTTCTTTTTGGGCTCTCATTTTCAGACTCGCTACTTGCCTTTAATGGAAAAGAAAGAAAATCAAGTTGTAGGCTTCACTGTGGACTGGCTCCTCAAGGATGCAAGTGAAACACGTGGTGGTGGGTCCTTTCCCTGCAGCCTGGAGGACACTGGTGCAGAGCAGCTGCCTCCCAGCACAGCCACCTCAGCTGCTCGGTCCCGCTGCTCTGCTCTCAGTGTGAAGAAGGAAACCCTGCAGGAAGTCTGGAGAGCTCTACAACATCACCTATCTTGAAGTGCCTGAGCTCAGGAGCCATCCAGCCCTCAGTACCAGCCCTAGTGCCCAGCATCCACCATGGCAGCAGCAGCCAGGCAGACCTGCAGTGTGTGCAACACCCCAGGGATTGCAAACCCACGGGTGAATTTATCCCAACAATTGCACTGTGACCTCTGCCTTCATTGCACAAACTTCCTATAAGGAATGAAATAAAAATGTTGTTGTAAAAAGGCAATAATCTCATCAAAAGTATCCTTGTCTTACTGTTGGGTTTTTTCTCCCACAGCAAGTCACCAAGGATCTTACTGGGTCAGAGCTGTGTCCTGCTGCTTTCCTTCCTCCCAGTTCTACAGTCTCCACCAGTGAAGTCTCTTTGGCTAAATATATCTAGAGCTATTCTAACTGCTTGCTGTTCTAGTCTAAAAGTGGGTGTCACGAATTCCCACAGACCAAGATAGCTAAAATAATCTCTTTATGCTGGTTGCACACAGCCCCATTTTCATAAAAACTAGTCAACCATGAAAACAGATCACCACACAGATAACGTGACTTCTCCTTAGCCTCCCCCAGAAAACACAAATAGGCAGGGACAAAACTGAAGAAACCAATGTGAGATTTCTAAAGAAGTATCAAAATGACAGAAGTAGCCTCCAAGATTGCTTGCTGCACACACTTACTGGAAATCTTCCACTTCTAACTGCTTTTTGCCACAGTATTCAGCTTTGGCTCCAGGCACTGTCTGTCCATCACTATGGGTAGCAGAGTTTGCATGCCCTGACACCCCCACTGCCCTCCTGGACAGAGCTCACACAGCTGTGCACACAAGGACCTTGTGGAATGGTGTGAGCTGTAACATGCATCCTTCATTCCCATTCTCCAGCTTTCCTTCCACCCACAGAAATTTCTGCCTCATTTGCATCAGTGTATTCACTAAAATACTGGATGCCATCCATGTCTGACCATGAGCTTTCCTGGATGTGGTGTCAGAGTTGCATGTGGCACAATAACAGCTTTTGCACCATATCTTACTACAAACACGTGTTCATCCACCTGTTTCAGGGCCCTGCATGAAATCCCTGTCTTATTTACCAACCATGAAGCAAGTGCCTGGCAAACACCTTGGAAAGCCCTACCTACCCTTGCAACACAAGCCAAGCACTCCACAGGTTTCAGTTTTGACACACAAAATTTAGAAGTCCTCAGTTTTCCTTTTTTAATCTCTTATCCACTTTCTGAAGCTTTTCCACTCCAATCATTGGGCATGATTTTAACAGCTGCCCCTCAGTGCTCGTTTACTTTTGCTGTCTTTTGGCAAGCCACAGGTAAAGAGAGGTGGATTTCTCTTCTGCTCTGCGTCAGAGATCACATTGGGAGAAAACCAAATACAACCTTTAGCTCTTTGAAATTAACTCCACTTCTCTGCCAAAATCCCATTTTCCAAGTTTCTAGTGTCCATTTTCCCAATGCCTGTACTCTCCCCCTGCTCTGTCACTTGTCTCCACAAAGCTGATGATTATCTCTAAATGACTTGACTTTTCCTCCCCTCTTCCACCTTGAAAAACATAACTTGTGACTGCAGCTCAGCCACCTTCTCTTACATATTTCAAAGGCAGCATTGTCTGTTTTGGATGTGTGTCAAGCCCAGCCCTATCTCCTCTAACACAGCCAGTCCCCAGCTTGAGTCATCTGCCTGCCTTGTGCTCCCACATCCTCCCCATCCCAGAATGGAGTGCTGGGAAGTGCCCTGCTGCAGCTCCTCAGCCTCTCCTCATGTCTCCTGGTGGTAAATTCCTTGTTTAAGGAAGCACAGAGGACAGCCAGAGAGCCAGGCTATGCCAGGTGCAGAGCGTGCACCTGAGGCCCTGTCTGCCCACCACCACCACCACCACCAGAACACACTGGTTGGGAAATCACATGCAACTTGCATTTTTGTAATGCCACCTCCCTGAATGACACAAGCTAGACTGGCAAAGTCCATCCCCAGTCCCAGTGGGGTTTTTGTCAGCCCAGCACGAGATGCTGGGGTCACACTGCTCACACCAGAGCCCAAGTGCCAGTGCTGCCCTGCTGGGTGCTGCCACTGTGGCCATGGGGAAAGACAAACCTGCTCCCCCTTATCAAAATGTGCCCAACTTATTCCTGCACCACTGCTTCCAGCTGGACTAGGATCTGGCCTCTTACAATTTCCTCATCTCCAGCTGAAGGGATCAGCCTTCCCTCTCCATGTCTCACTGACTCCTCCCATCAGTTCCTTCCCTCTCCCAGCACATAAAGTGCACACACTTTTACCAGATTAATTGCACTGTCTTTTGCTGTGGAGCAACACTGAACAAACATAATGATGTTTGCATGTAGCACCAAGCAGAGCAACACAGCAATTCAAAGTTCTGCTCCTATAGATTATACAGGAGTGTCTTTGCCACTAGCCCAGGCTGGGAGAAATGGAGATTCCAGGCCAGTGGAGAGGAGGTCCAGGTGAGCCTCTGGAGCTCACACTAGGGAAGATAATGACTTGCTTAAACAGAGCCAAAAGTATTTCAGACTAAAGTCAAAGTGAGGATTTGCTCATTTCAGGCTTAACAGAGGCCAAACTCCAGTGCTCCAGAAAAGCTGGAGAATCTCAGCTAACCAGGTTAGTTTTATATCTGCTGAGCTTCTCTTTCCCAGTGAGACCAGCACAGTTTAAATTTTCAGCAAATACATGAGGCAAAGCATTGACCAAAATGCAAATGAGCACTTTTTTTTTTCCAATAAGAAAACCAGCTGTATTTTTAGGACACACTGGTGCGTGACTTCTGGCCTCTCTCTGACAGAAAAAAATATGCTGACATTTGTCACCAATTTCAATCTGAAACTATTCTTTTAATAGTAAAAAGATTGTGTCTGGTTGGGCACATTGATTTCTCAACTGCCCCATAATCACAGAACCAGGGAATGATAAAAAGGTTTGAGTTGGAAGGGACCTTAAAGGTCATTCAGTTCCAACCGCCCAGCATGGGCAGGAACACTTTCCACTAGACCAGGTTGCTCAGTGCCCCATCTCAACCTGGCCTTGGACACTTCCAGGGATGGGGCAGCCACCACAGCTTCTCTGGGCACCTTGTGCCAGGGTCTCACCACCCTCACAGGGCAGAATTTCCTTTATATATCTAACCTAAATCTCCCCCATTTCAATTTAAATACTCTGAAAGGCACCTGGTTCTGCACACCTCACATCCCCTGGCTGCAACCTGAAGCTGATTTATGAACTGCAAAGAAAATGCCTGGGGAAGTAGTGTTTTTACTAAAAAACTCACACCTTCTCTTGTTCCTGGAGACAGCTCTGGGCCTCTGAGCAGATCTGTGCTCCTATGCAAAGCTGCACTTTCGCTTCCCCAATGGCTCAGCCCATGCCTGGATATTGATCATGAGTTATCATCCTCCCTGATCACACCTCAGACACCTACACAATGAACCCAGAAATCCTCAGAAGGTAACTATGTCTAACACACAAATAACCCTGCCCAGAGTGCTGCTCTCAGAGGACACAGTGATTGAGCAGGGCCCCAAAACCCAAATCACCTCCACCTCTGTGCAGGTGAGTCACGGGGCAGCGCAGGGAGATGGGATGGCTCATCCACCCTTGCTCTGGTCTCTGAGCCTGCCACACTGCCTGCATGATGCTCTTTGCTAATCTGCAGAGAAGCATTAGGGAAGAAGGCAATTACAAGCCCCCAGACACTGTGCTGGAAGTCCCAAGCAGCAAGCAAGAGGTGCAGGTCATTGGAGACAGGATTAACCCTGTGAAGGCAAAATGCATCTTCAGATGTGCCTCGGGGTTCTGCCCCCTCCAGCAGCAGCAAGGAGTGCTCAGCACCACACAGGCTTGAGCTATGCTATCTCCTCTTTCTTGGTGGCTTCCAAAAGCAACTTTCCATCTCCTCCTGCTCTCTGCGAGGCCCCAGCACTGTGCTCCTGACAGGTCACACCCTCCAAGAGACTCTGCTGCAGATGGGAACTGCCCTCTGGGGACACTGCAGTCAGTGCTGCTTTGGGGAGAGAGGGGTGAGGGCATGCTCCAATTTTTTAGATTTCAGCTGTTTCACAGAAGTTGCAGTGATGAGGGTCATTTGCAGGACCTTTGGGGTGGTTTTGTTTTTTTGTTTTTTACAATATTTTGTGGTATAGCAAAGTTTTTGCATCTCAGATTTTTGATTTTTTTTTTTAATTTTTACCTTAAGTAGTAGGAAATAAATATATTGAAAAAGAAAACAACATTTGCAAAACCACGTAATATTGTAAAACAAAAAAAGAAGGGACTTACCTGTGCCCCTAAGAGGGGGTGAGTGGAGCTCTGGGGTGGGTGTGAGGTTGCTGGCACAGTGCATGCCAGGGCATCGCACAGAGGGGCCCAGCCTCTGCCAACTTGAAAAGGAAAACAAAAGCTACGTCAGTGGTGCACCCCAAGCCCCTTCCTGAGCTCTGCTCTGTGGGACAGCCAGCACAGGAGTCTGGGGGGCAGCTGGTGGCACTGGGGTGCCACCAAGGCTCAGCAATAACGCACCAGAGCAAGGAGCTGGAGACCTGTGTGTCACCCCTAGAGCATCCGAGCACACATCTTGGCGGTGAAGCACAAACAGCCTGAGTCAGACAGCACCGCTGGGCCCCTGCTCTGCTCAAAATCTGCTGCTTATCTTCAGATTTCCAGCCCCAAGCTCTCCACAGATGCCTCTCTCTGGTTCTCCTTCCCCTACGCTATAGCTACTCGACCTTCCTGAGGACCTGCAGATGAAATGCTCCATGCAGAAAACCTGTCAGATGCAAATGAAGGCAGAACCTGATTTCTACATCTTCAGGAAAAAACCCAACAGTGTTCTGAAACAGGAACAATTAGAAGGTTTGGTTGCCAGGCTCTGACCACTGTCACCTTCAACTGAAGCACAAAAGACTCCCCAATGTTCAACCAAAGAAAAGTGATGGGTCATAAAGCTGCACACTCACAAATGCATTTATTAGTGGGACCCATTCCAGGATGGGCAATACTGACTGTTTTGTTGCTATGAGGTGTTTCTGGGAACTTTCCTTTATTCCTGGTTGGATTTGTGTTGCATTCTGGTCTTGTTCTGTTTTTTTAATTACACAGACTCCTCTCCAGATGTTCCTACATCAGAGCAGGACTTGCATTATGCCCCATTGCAGCAATCAGATCAGTGCATGCAGATCTCAGCCCAGGCAGTGTCCGGCTCACTCCAGAGGTCTCAGGCCAAGGATCCAGCTGCAGGACTGGGACCTCAACTGTGAGATCCAACATCCATGCACCAAACTGGGACTCAGTGTTTACAAGGCAATGCAGTTGAGACCTCCCTTTCCTCTTTGGGTTTGGTTGGTTTTTTATGTTCAGTAATCCCTCATCCTTTTTTTTTTTCCTTACCTCATCTTTTATATTAAATCGTGACGGTTCTTGTCTGCTTCGGTTTGACCTCCTAACCCCATAAACATCAGGATATTCTTCCCACATCTGCAAAATAAACAGACCATCAGAAGGCCTGCTTCACCCCAATTATTTTTGACATTTTAGAGAAGTTTGATGGTGGCTTAAAAAAAAATCAACCAAAAACCATTAGGGAATTAGCAACCAGCAGATGGACAGTTTAAAAAACTGGCTGGAAAGATTATTATTATTATTATTATTATTATTATTATTATTATTATTATTATTTTGGGATATTTGACACCTTTCTAAAGCAGCATGTGTTTATCTCAGTGTTATCTTTACAGTGGTCCATCTTTCCACTGAGGCACAAATCACTCTCCAGCTCGCTCAAGCTGAAGGACAGAGTGTTGAGGTAACCAGCCCTCTGCAGCACTGGTGCCAAAGGAATGCAGGCAACACCTTGGACGTGGAATGAACAGACCTACCAACTCAACAGGGCAATTCTCTGTCACTAACAGCTTCCAGCACAATTCCTTTCCTGGTGGAAAGCCCCACCAGCTGCCTGGAGACATGGCCAGCTGCAGCTTCAAAGGTGAATTCTGTGGCCCAGTCTGGATGGCAAATAGAGCAAGATACCCTGTCATTTGGCAAGGCAAGGCAGTGGCCACTGGATCCTCTCCTGAATGCACTGATGGGAATGTGGTTTGGCAGTGCAGGACACATGGAAGTGCAGAGGTGACTGCTGGCAATGGTTGTGCTCTTTGCTGTAAAATGAGGCCCTCACCAGTTCAATACACTGTGTATAAGAGCATGCAATTGTTCTTGTGGATGGGCAGGAGAAGGGGACACAAAAATGGATGCCCTGAGGGGGATGAATGCAGAGCTGTGTTGGTGACACAGGACACAAGGGTTACAGGGCAGACACAAACCACCACCATGGTTTGGTGGTCAAATGGTCAAATTCCTACACCAGCAATTCCTCTCTCCCTCAGCAGAGCTCTTAGTTCTCTACATTGATTCATTTCCTTCTGATTCTCTCTCTCTCCAATCCTCAAATACCTCTGCAAGCCACTGGCAGGAAAAGGAAATCAAACTATGCTGCCAGGTGCAGCAGTGATGGGATTGAGAGTGTGATGGATACAAGGCTGCAGCCCAGCAATTTTTGTGCCTCTGTTAAAGGAGTAATGGGATAAGGGACAGACTGTGACAGTGTGTATCTGTTGGGCATGCAAGTACTGAGGTACATTCTCAAGAAAGAATAAACCCTCAAATTTAATGCTCCTTCCCCAAACCGTTTGAAGAACTTGTCTTTTATCTATTAAATAGCATGGGTTTTCAATGTGGGAGCAACTTCCATGACAAATCTTAATAGCACCTAATACAGATTAACCTCGCCTTCATGGGTGTATCTAGACAAATAACAAATAAACAATAATATAATAATTAATTGCATTGGTTATTCAAGGGGAAGTTGTATCAACATGCCTAGGTTAGACCTAGCTAAGGAAGACACCCATTAACAGAGAAATTAAGGAAGGGAGAGGCTTTCTTATTAAAGGGTGTCCCGACCTTTTCATGTTTCACCCGTGCTAATTATCACCCTGGGTATGGATGCACTTCCTCACAGGATAATGTTAAAATTTATTGTTGGGAACATGCTCTTAGAATCCTTCAGAGGGAGAGAAGAGTTCCTTTGGTGCCCACTTATCAACAATAAACCACAGATTTTAATATGGTGTTACCACAACTGTCTTATAAACTCATCCTCCCTTGCCAGTCCGAACACTGGAGGATTTAACCACTACTTAAGCCAGCAGCCTGGAGCTTTGTGGAGGGAGAAGGTGGTAACAAAATCCTTCACTTCTTCCTGGCAGGTCCGTGGGGAGCAGAGGCTGGAAGCACTGTCCTTCCTCCTTATCCTTTACACTCCCAGCACCTTTCTCCATAAAACTCACTCTCAGGAGCAAGCTGTGCCCAGTGCAACCCACGGCTAAGAACAACAGGATGGGTACACACCACAAACAAACAAACAAAGCTGACCTAACCAGAATTTTCTCCTTCCAAGTGAACTCAGTTCACTGAGTTCCTGTCTCCAAATGGTATTTGGGCTCCTCTTTCTCACCACACACTGCCCTGTTTTAGTCAGGTGCCTCCATCCCTCAGGTAAAGCAGGTACCTGAGGTGCAGTTTCTGCCCTGGGGTGCAGAGGGATACCATGAGCAGTAACATCTACAATCCCTTTTCCTGCTGGACAGCAAGTGGAGGGAAAACTTGACTATCTGAGGAATATTGCTAGGGAGGAGCTGGGAAGGTACAGGGGGAAAAAACCCACAACAAAGAAGCACTGTTCTGTTCTGGACTTAATAAATAATGGAAGTTCGTTTTTGTTTGTTTTTCCTATGCTTTTTTGAGAGGAAGAGTGATGTAAAAAAAACCAAAGTGGTTCAAACTTTAAACCCTAGACAAACTTCAAACCTTCTTCCTGAGTACTTATCCCATGGAGAGGCTTTACTGCTTCTGAGGAGAGACAGGATAGAGTGGAAAGACAGAGGGAGAGGATGAAATGACAGGATCATGTACTGATGACAGGCACCTGCCTCTCATTCACACCAGTCAGCCCTGCCACCATCTACTTGGTGACCCAGGGGTTGTTCCACAAACACAGCAGCTCCTGCTCTCAAGGGTGACAGCAGCAGGGCTCCAGCACACAGCCCAAACAGCCCCTGGGGACACTGGAGGTCAGAGGCTGTTTGGTCCATGTGCAAAGTGGCCAGGATGTTGGGCACAGCTTCACTGAGGTCCTGCTGCCTGACCTTCCGTGGTGGGGACAGGAGTAACGTGTCCGTGCAGAGCAGCAGGGGTAATACCTTTTTAACATCTGCTATCCTTTCCTTCTTAGAGGCTGGTTTTTCTTTGGTTTCAGGAGGGGTCTGCTGGGATTTGGAACCCGTTGATTCACTTTCAGATTCAGACTGACTCTCAGAGGACTCGGAGCTGCTGTTTGACTCGCTGCCCTGCTCACTTTCAGACTGGCTTGCAGAGTCAGAGCCAGAGGCTTCTTCGGATGCCGAGTGACTAATGGTAGAGAAAGAAGAGGTTACATTTTAACTGCACTGACACAGCTGTGAAATACGAAGGGAGCAAACCTGAGACACATCCTGAGCCACAACAACAGGTTTAGAAAAGCCTGAATGCAAGTGTGGACCCTGTGTGTACACCCCACATCGGCATTCTGCAGCAGAGGCAATTCCTTCCCAGGACTGGCAGTGAACACGAGTGAGAGTGCAGCCCCAAAAATCCCTGTCCAGGATCTCCTGCTCATCACCAGAACAAAAGCAGTGGTGGTAGGTGAGGAGAAGCATCAGCAGTACCAGCAGCACAGGTTCTCCTGATAGATCTGGGTGTCTTGGAGTGAGGCAGAGAAAGCACAGTGGGGGCTGCAGCATCCACAGACCATCCTCCAATATTAACGATGAGCAGTTGCTTCAGCACGGCTCTCCACTGCATCCTGTGAGGCCAGTGGTTCCAAATAAACCAGATATCTGCTTTCTGGAAGAGGCCAGTATCAAAAACACTATGCCCATAACACCATGAATGATGCTAAATATAATGCTTTTTGCAAAAATAATTAATTCAGCAACAGGGGAGAAGAAAGAAGCTTATATGGGCTTGTGGTTGGAGCAGCTCCTCTTTAAAGGATTACACCAGTGCTGTGCAGACTGCATTTCTCAAGCCAATAATGGGAGAGCAGAATATTAAGTAGGTATAGTTCCCCCATTTTTTGTTTTTTTAAAATATCTTCATATAAAAATGGGTTAACACCCAGTGTATCCCCTTAAATGAAAGCTCCTCAACAAAACAATGAGAGGCCAAACTATTTTAGCTGGCCAAAATATTCAAATACCTTTTCCCAATCATTCCCAACATATATATTTTTTATTTTAAGAGCCAAAAAACCAAACTGAAATCTCAGGACACCTTACCACAGGTGTGCTGCAAGGTAGCATTAAAACCCCACTGCCACAAACAAAAACACAATGATGATGCCACAAACTTTTGGAATAAGGAGCACCCCTTTCCCAGTCAGCTTTCCACTTGGCAGCCAGATGTGTTTGTGATATTTAAAGATTTGCTTAGGTACAACACTAATGAAAGAAGAGTCAGGAAAACTTTGCAGAGGGATTAAACAGGTTTTTTATTTTTTTTTTCTACTTTTGTACAAAAGTAACAAAGCACATGAAAGGCTTTGCTCAGATTTCATGATTCAAGGGAGAAACAATACAAAGAAAAATTAAAAAAAAAAATAAAACGAAACCAAAAAACAACCCAAAGAAAGCATGTGCACGTGTACATTTCCATCCGACTCCGCAGGGGTCGTTGCCGTGTGGGGATGCCCGGAGGCAGCCGCGGCCCTCCCCGCTCCCGGCCGGACAAACCCCGGGCTCCGCGGCTGTGGGCCGCGAGGCGGGCAGGGGGCAGCACCCGCGCGCCCTCAGGCGCCGCCGCCGCCATTTCGTGATCGCCCCTCCGCCGCCATCTTGCGACCGCGGGGCTGAGCCCGATCCCTGGGATGGGTCCCTGGAATGGAACCCTGGGATGGGTCCCTGGCACTGCCCCGGGGAAGGGGAACCGTGGGGAGCGCGGCCCTCCGAGCCTGAGGGGGCACAAAAGGAGCCCCTTCCGCAAACAGCAAGGGCAGCCATCACCCGTGGCTGCTGTTTCACTGTCCCAGCCTGGGTTTGAGGGAACAGGGTTATCACATTGCGTCCCACACGCAGGCTGGAAATTCAGGTTGAACCACGGCCATCCCAGGCTGCCCAGGCCCTGTCCATGGATGGAGGTTATCCATGAGAACCAAAAGCACAATGTCCCAGTACACCCCTTGTTGTGTGGGCTTTACAACAGTCCCCCTCTTTGTCCACCACAGCTCTCCATTGCCACAGCCATGACCTGTGGTGGTGCCACACACATAACCCATGGTGGTGCCACACACATGATCCATGGTGGTGCCACACTGCTCCTGGCAATGGCACTCCAGCAGCTCTGGGGACAGATGGTGTCCATGGGCAGGCCTCAGCAGACACCATCCCACCGGGCCTCCACAAAGGAAGGGGATCTGGGGGCATCCAAACCTCTGCTGTCACAATATAAGTGGCAACATCAGGCTCTGCTTGAGGCCTGTTGGTGTCCTGTGTCCCACAGGGACACATGGAAGATGAAGACAGTTTTTCCTTCAGTCAGATTTCTGAGCAATAGCTGGAATAGGAATTTTAACAGCCCAGGCAAGACTGAGGCCAGACAGCTCTGACAGTATTTGTTTAGAGGCAGAACAGTAATTACTGTCCTCCTCCCGCTCTGGAGCTCTTTGTTCCTCAAAGCCTTAAGCTTTATTTCAAGGACACAGGGACACAGGCTCTCTGCACATTAAGAGCCATAATTCATGTGCTTTATCCACAACATTGTCTGAACACTAATTCTTTTTTTCAGGCTGTGAACTGTGTCATCTGAAAAGAGGGAGACTTCTCTGGTGGCATATGCATCTATATGTGCAGATATTTGCCTGCACACCTGCTTCCCCTACTAAGGAAAGAAATACAGATGAGAAGTGATTATGTCCTTTTGAAGGCTGTAGCTTTTTTTTTTTTTTTATTAAGGAACAACCTGTTATTGAGGCAAAATATGTGTTTATCTTCTTTTCTATGTTGATCAGATAAAAAAAAATAACTGAAAGGCCTGTTTTCATAAAAGAATCCTTTCTAACTGTCACTGGTACAATCAGGAAGCATTTCTACCTGCCAACAGAATATAATGTATTAGCAACATTAGATGTCAAATCAGGCCTAACACTGTATATACCTAGAGACCTAAGTCCTCTTTTCAGAAGTTATTTCTGGAATTTGTCCTGGTTTAATACCCCTGAGTTAGCATCCAAACAAGACCTACTTCCAATTAAACTAAAAGTAAGAAATAAGCGATAATTATTTATCACAAAAATCACAATTCAGCCAGACCACCCTCCTCCAAAAACACCCATGAACATGAAAAGAAAGCAACAGATGGACCATTGGCAATTTCTTTGAAGAAACTCCTAAAAAAAAGTTGCGATCTGCAAAGACTCAGCCAAATACATTCCTCTGGTTTCTAAGAAATACTTTAGGCTTTAAGTCTGGTTTAATTAAGAGCCTGCTCCCGACTTGAAGGGGAGCAAAACTAAATCATTCCTTACCAAGAAGAACATGATCCTTCTAAGAAATAAGTAGCTGAAAGGCAGCGATAAGACCCTTTACAGTGAGGCATCTGAGTTTAAAAGGCAATTACCACATGCCTGAAGCCTCCAGACTTTGCATTTAATATTTCACATATGACTTCCTTTTATAGGGGATCATCTTTGCAAGCAGCAAATCATTTTATAAGTTCTCAGTAAGAACTAACAGTAGATCTGCCTCCAGAAGGTGTGAGACAGCTGAAAAAATGACCCCAATATGCATTTGTGAAACCAAGAACTGACTGGGGAATGGCTCTAACTGGGACCATTCTGCCCCAGCATTTAAAATGTGGCTTTTGAGGGACAGAACTTGAATTCAGACAGGGGAATAAAGGAGGATTAATAACCCAACACCCTCCCACAAGCAAAGCTCCTCCCAGCTTTAAGAACTGTTGTGAATGTTTTGAATCTAAACAAGTTTGAATCCCAACAGCAACATTCCACTGGGCTTCGCAATCTCTGCAGGGATTCGGCACCAGCAAACCACCCTGTGAAGGCTGGAGAAGGACCTTGGCAGATTATCCCATGGCTGGATAACATCAGGAGCTGGATGACAGCAGGAACTGTTCTATTGAACTCCTGTGCATTGCTGGCCACAGCGTCACCAGTGCTGTGGGTAAGTGACACCCAGGTGCACAGCAGCAGCTCACTGGCACCAGAATGCCCCGCACAGGTGGCTGGGACACAGCCCCTCCCTGCTCCCATCCCTGCTCACCGTGTTCCCAGCACTGGCTGGACCTGCTGGGCTTCCTGATACCACACCTGGGCAGCCCAGAGAAACAGCAGGTCACTGCCAGCTTAAGCCCAGGCAGGACCAAGCCTGAACAGGAACAGTAGAAATAAACTGCACTTGGCAGGGCAGGTGAGTTGCAGAGTGGACAATGCAACAATAGCTTGGACTCAATGATCTCAGGGGTCTTTTCCAATCTCAGTGATCCTGAGAAGGGGGTGAGCAGCCCAGGGCTGGAGGAGCTGCTGGGTCAGCCCAAGAGTGTCTGGCAGAGCCAACTCTACCTGAGAGGGGCTCCTGAGCCTGCACAGCTCTTCAGCTCAGGCTGCCAGCTGCCACTCCCATCCACCAGCAGAACCAACCTGAGATTTACTCCAAAGCACAGAGCAGCAAGGCCTGTGCAGGCCACCAACTTAAAACTATTTAAACAGATCTGTCTTCCTAAAGTGACCTGTACAAACTGTGGGACACACAAACACTGTGACAAACCACAGAAAGGGCAAACACATCGACTGAGATGAAGATTGGCTGCTGTTAAACATTTCCTTTGAATATCTGATCTACAAATGTGATGTTCCCTATTATGAAGAGAAACTATTTACAAGAACATGTAGTGACAGGACACATGGGAATGGCTTCAAACTGAAAGGAAGTAGGTTTAGATTAAATATTAGGAAAAAATTCCTTACTGTGAGCTTGCTGAGGCACTGGAGCAGGTTGCCCAGACAGGTTGTGAATGCCCCATTCCCTGGAAGCATTTGAGGCAGGTTGGATGGAGCTCTGAGCAGCCTGGTCTAGGGGAAGGTGTCACTGCCTATGGCAGGGAGGTTGGAATGAGATGATCTTTGAGGTCCCTTCCAACCCAAACCATTCTCTGTTTCTATATAAACATATATATGAAATGGCTACATATATTGCAAATACAAATAAGCACCATCAATGTTGATATGTGCACTCAAGTCACAGGGTAGCTGTAAAAAGGCACTAAACTAAATTTAACCTTTAGGCTAAACAAGCCAGGGAGAAGAACACAAGATGGGTTCTAGTTACAGATCACTAGATAAAGAGAAGATAATATGAGTAGCACAGACTGAGCAAATACCACAGTAATCATAGACAAGGCCATACAGACACTGCACATGGAGTGTGCAGGAGAGCCAAGCAAAGGACAGATTGTGACACTGAATATAAATAAATGCATTCCTAGCTTTTTCAGTTCCCTTGATTTTATTCTGAAAGTCTGCTAAAAAGCGATTGGTGCTTGCTTGTCTCCCAAGGCAAAGATTTTCTGAGTGAGAAGCCTTGAAGAAGGGTCATTTGGTGAAAGAGCTTTTCCCAGTTTATTTCGTGCAGGGAAAAGTAGAAATGGGGGGAAGGGAAGGAAGAAAAATACTCCTGCTCCTCTACTCTCCATACCTATGCATGGTACTTTTACACATTGATCTTCGAGCAAGAACTTAAACTAGAATATTCTAAACACAATTAGGCTCCTCATACTGTTTAGGAGTGAGTCTCAAACAACTCTAAATACTCAAAATATGATTTGTCCAAACGTGGGCCAGCTTTAAAGGGGCACAACAAACTCCCGTGGTGATAGGGTTGGCCCTTCCAGATTACCAACAAGTTTTTCAAAGCAGCATAAAAATATTTCCCTAACCTCATTTTATGATCAGCAACTTTTTTTTACTCCCCTTAAACGGGCATGTGAGAAGCTCTCCTGGAGAATCCACCTGTGTCTGCAAACTTCCAGCCTGTTCTGGCCACTGCTACTTATCTCAGCACAGGACTCCCAAATGCCAAAGGCAGAGCTAAATATATCCCTCACTGCTCTGCTGCAGCTCAGCAAAGCACGTTGGGCTATCCTGAATGATACAGACCTTCCCAAAGCTGGTGGGGGTTTTTCCTCCACTAGGAAGACGCTGTGTTGTGTTTGCATAAGCAAGCAAAAAGAGCAATTCATTCATGATGGGGAGAGCTGGCTCTCTAGCCCTCTGATCTTTAGGCCCAGAGGCTGAAAATGCTTGGGATGTTTAGTGGGGACAGAGAAAAAAAGAAAAAAAAATGAAAAGCCAGCAGAAGGACAAAAGGAGTCAAAACCTGTCTGGTTGATTAAGGAGCGCCATTGATTATCTCCAAGGCAGCATCCTTCCCTTTCCCTGCACAGCAAGGGGAGAACAATTGCAGTTCTCAGGGTTTGAAAGGGCCCATCTCTCCCTCGCCGGGAGGCAGCCAAGCATTTCCGAAGCATTTCCGGGCTCCACATCCCACAGCAGCGGGCGGAGCTCCCAGCTCCTCCTCAGCCCCAGCCAAGGAGAGGAGCAGGAGCCGGGGGTGCGTCCCTTCCTCAGAGAGCGGGCAGGGCTGTCCCTGTGCCGCCGCCCTTCCCGTTCCAGCCCCGCTGCGCCATGTCCCCCATGGACAGCCAGCCTGAGGCTCAGTGGCAGCACAAAGGGGACTCTCCATGCTGGTGCAGCCCATTGGCAAAGGACACACGGATGCGTGAGAGGGCAGGAGTTTGCACACACAATTAGTACTGAAAAAGTGGGTGCCTTTTCTCCCTTAACATTTGTAAACTTCCTTTAAAACTTCTCAGATTAAAGACATGGAGTGTATATGGAAATTTAGGACCACGATGGTGCAGAAATTCCTTTATGGTTCCAAGTGACGTGCAGTTCAAAATAAGGGAGCCTGATGTGGCCTGAGGGGGTTATTCCAAGTGACTCTTAAAATCTGTTTTTAACCAAGAGATGTAAGCCTAAAGTTTTACAGACAGCACATGGCATTCAAATCTCAACCGGTGACAACTCCGCAGTGAAGTAGAGAGATTCCTACCCATCAGAGAGATGCAAACGACTCCTATAATTAACGTATTAGCAATTCTATTAAGTCATCTATACCTAACAATAACACTTGCAAGAAACATAACTAATTGCAACACAGCTTTTTCCTAAGGTCGGGTGTTCTGGAGTCAGGGGATTCTTGACATTGCAACACCCTTGTTCATAGCTGGGGTAAAGGTTGGTGAGCAATGAAGTGTTAAGCATCCCACCCCATCCCGTCTGTGGAGCCTGGCAGACACACTGAACTGAGCCCTGCCAAGATCAAACGCCATGCCAGCACTTCCAGCACAGTACCAGAAAGGAATCTGAGATCACTGTTAAAAACTTTTTAATTTTTAACCCCTATCAGTCAAGGTAAGAAAAGCACATGTAGTACAGAGTAGGTTATCTCAGCCCACAGGTAAATATAAAGGAAGGTGAAGATTGAAAATTGTAATTTAGCAGCAGTGCTACACAAGCTGTAATGTAAAATGAGCTGCTGCACATTTGGAAAGAATCAGCCACATTTGGCTCATTATATCCAAAAGATACTCCCTGCTCTAAGAAAATGAGGCATTAACAGTGTGACAGACTTACAAAAGCTTCACTGCGAGTCACTAGGGGTAAACTTTTTCTCTGGGCTTTTTTTCTTTTATTTCAAGTCTCCTCTACAGGATGTGAAAGTGAGCTTTACATACACACCAGCACCTACTGAAAGAGCATCTTCACATGGCATTTTAGCACATGTCTATTAATAAAAGCACACCAGAAAGATTGATGTAAGACACCATGTCAGTAGAACAGCACATCCTTTGCTGGAAGGCTGCTTCTATCTAATTATGGTAACCCAGGCCTTCCCCTCCCCCAGTGCTGTGCTGTTTGTATTTATTTTCCTTGAAGGAGAGGAGAGATAAAGCAGAACAGAAGCTTTCTCCAGTCATTATCAGCTCCTTCCTGAGCTGGATTTCAGCTAGGGGCAAGGAGAGATTTAGAAGCCTTTTCCATCTCCAGAACTTAGCAGCCTAATTTAACATTGCAATTCCTGCTGGGATCGTGGTGTGCAACCTGAAACAAGATGGAGAAGATAACACACACCTTCAGGTTATGTATCAGGAGATGCAATGACAATGTAAGCTGCCAAACTCACCCAAAGCAGGTTTACTTGGGCTGTCTCGAGTTCAAAAGCAGCCAGTCCATGGCATCAGAAGCTTGCTCAGTCCCTAGACTCCTGTTTGCTGTCTCAGGTACTTCACCTGCTCCTCAACACCAGCACTGATAAACCTGAATTAAGAGGTGTCCCAGTATAAAAACTCCTCAGAGACAAGTTTGGCAGCTCAGTAACCTGCTAGTGCCATGAACAACTTTCTGAGGGGTGAAACACACAAACAAAGACAGGAATTGGTTTGTCCCTATACGGAGTTAGGGAGATTGAAATGAAGGATCGGGGCCTTCCTGGCCCTCCTTCCGAGCCCCGTCGAAGCTGCCAGTGTTAGTGTTTGTTTGAACACAGAAATGTGGTTATGGCAGCCCCGGCGCTGCTCCCGAGGCACAGCCGGGATCCACGTTCTTGGAAACGGCACCACCGAGCCGCAGCTGGCCCCAGCGCTGGAGGAAGTGGGGCAAGGTGCAGATAAGGGCAACTGTGGCCCTCAGAGTGCGGCAGGTGAAACATCAACCCGACAGAAAGGGGAACAGGCTCCAGGCTGCCATGTGAACCACCTTGCCTTGGCTGGAGGCACTCCCGGAGTTGGGAACATGCCTGCACACACGTGCACCCAGCCATGGCAACGCCCCAGCCCCAGCACAGCCTGTGCCACACAAACTGGGTTACACAATTACCCAGGTGAGCTCTTTATTCCCATTCTCCAATTTTTATTCAGCAAAAGCATGCATTTTAGAAAATCTATGCAATTTGATTAATTAGCTTAAGATATTTAACTAAAAAAAAAAAACCAATCCAGAAGACAATGAACTACAGCTAAATGTAGCTTCTTGCAGTTGGTGAGCTCTTTTTATAGCACTGTATATACTGTATCCATCTCTGGCAGCAATCACAAAACAGGGAACAGAGGAGTTGAAAGCCTCAGGACTGTGCATGCGTAATTAGATGAGACACTTCCTTCACGAGGGTAATGTGAAACAGAAGTAACAAAGCAAAACAAGAACAATCTCCTTTGTGCTGCACACAGATTACATCATGATTCATATGAATTCCTTGCACATTACTCCTTTTGTGTCCCGCACTGATCAAGCATTTTTCCTTTTCAAAAAAGGCTCTGGACAGTTTCACAAAGGGTTAAAGCTTAGAAAGGGAGAGAGAGAAAAAAATCCTTGTTGAAGAATGCGGCGGTGCAAATGAAACTGAAAGCCTCGGCACATGCACATGGCCAAAAAATAACTCGGATAAAAACTTGAAACCCACAGTTTGAAGCATTTTAACAAATGTGTTCAATTTTTCTACTCAGCTGAAAGAAAATCAGTTGCAAAATACACACTGAAAGCAAACAGTGAATTTTGGTGATTTAAGGATACTGAAAGCTGTACATTTCTATAAAAAGAAAAAAAAAAGACAAAAAAAAAAGACAGATGTTCCGGGAATACTATGGCGTTCTACAATTCCTTTTGAAGTTTAAAAAAAAAAAGAAAAAAAGAAAATAAAAAATCCGCAGCAAAAAATAGCCCTGCTTCTTTTCAAGTGACTGCTGAAAATAGCTGGCAGTATTAAAATGAAAGCCCGTTAAAATGCCAGCAGAGCGAGCCCACGCCCGGCAGAGCAGCGGAAGCGGGGGGAGGCCGCGGCAGCCGCCGCTCCCGGCCCGCTCCGCTCCCGGGGGCCCGCGCGGCGCGCGCAGCCAATGGCGGCGCGGCCGGCGCAGGGCGGCCTTTGAACCCCGCGGCCGCTTCCCGCGGCGCCCGAGCGGTGCGGCACAAAGAACAGCCATTTTGTGGCAGCGCCGGCCAACGCCGCCAGCCCCGGCCGCCCGCCCCGGCCCCGCCGCTGCCCCAGCCACAACGGGCTGCCCCCCTGCTCCCGGCGCCACACACCGGGGGCAGTTTGTGCCTAACGCGATCGTTTCCCTGCTCTCCCCCCCCCCGGCCAAAATGCCGGTTCGTGTGCTCCGACATCTCCATAAAATGGCTGCCACGTCAGGCGAGGGTGTTGTGCTGCGCAAAGCCCTGCGCTGGGAGGTGGCTGCTGAGCAAAAACAGCCATTTCAGACCTCGGAGCTCCAGCCCTGCACAGAAAATGGCCTTGGAACTAGACCACTGCAACCTACTTTTCCCCCCAAAAAATAAGTTTTAATGCTAGAGAAGCCCAGAGCTGGAAACAGACACAAGGGCCGGCCCAGCCTTGCAGGGTCTGCAGCTCAAACCGTTCCCACGCAGGGTATTTCTGAGGTGGGAGAACAACTGCAACAGATACAGGCCAAGGGAAAGGAAAACTACGTATCCCACGCCTGTTACTTGCTATCCCTGCAAAACTCACTCCTGGGCTTCAGGGGGGCCCCAGCCTGCCTCTGGCCTCTGCACTTCCCATGAGGGCAGACCATGGATGATGTACCTTCACACTACCTGCCTTTCAGACATGCAGCACAGAAGATGCTAGAAAATACAGCAGATTGTGTTCAATTACTTGAGCAAATCTCAGGCACACAGGTGGGGGTCAGCAGGAACTGCAGCAGACCCAGAGCAACTTTTACCTTGGGCAAAGTTGCATGAAATCACTCAGCTCCAAGTTGGATTTACTGTCCAAGCTCAAAGGACAAGGTTGCTGGGCACCTGGAGAGAGGCAGGAGTACAAGCCTCAGCTTACAAACTGTAAAGAGTTAACACCATCTCTCTCTCCAAGAATAAATCATCTGCTTTGGGACAATTCTCAGGCATTTCTGTTTATTCCACACAGGCCTTTGTATTCCCTTAGAACTGGAAAAGGAGTCAATTCCTCAGTTAGGGCACTACAGTGGTGTTCAAGAACTGTATTTTCTTCCACTCTAACACCCTTCTCCAGCCCAGGTGAATGGCACCGGCCATATCCACCTCCTCCACCACCCAGGGTTCCCACCAGGACTGTGCAGCTTCCATGTTCAGGTACTTCCATGGATACCAAGCTGGTCTCAGCAGCATGAGAAGTGCAGACACCGGTGCATTTCGGGGTTACAATACAGCAAAGTGGTGGCTTTACTTCCTAGAAATCATTTCCCCTACTTCAGGTCAACCTCAGGAAGTAAAGCCCATTTTATGACATTGAGCTGACTCACACCTCACAAATAAGCTCAACAGGGTTCACTTGCAAATATCCTGTGCTCAATTGTTCCCACACTTCAGGTGTGCTGGTGTCACACACAGCAGGTTAATTCAGAGAAAAAAAAAAAGATGTGAAGGGGGAGAAGGGTAACCTCACACAACAGGTGTTAAATGTAAATGATCAATTATGATAAATAACCTTTCAATGAAAACCCCAAAAGCACACGAGACGTTATGCAAATCTCATACCCCTAAGGACAAAACCCCCTGTGGGACTCCTGCTACATGGCTCAGATTTTAGCTCCTATTCCTTTCCAACACTGGGAAAATACTTTCAATTTCCTCAACAAAGTATGTCAATTGCTGCTCTTGTTGATAATATCAACTTCAAAAAAGCATAAAAATGTATATAATCTGAAAAATAATTTTTATAAATGGTGACTTTTTACATAATATTTTGTGTGCAGCATTTACAGTAAAGGAAGCACAAGGGAAAATCTGATGTGTTTTTAAACTGCATTATTAGAAAAGCTCTGTTTAAGTGCTTCAACAATCCCTGAGGCTAATTTAGTTATTAATAATTTCAAATTAAACAATCTTACCCACATTTATTTTAAAATTTAAAATTTGACTGCATTTTAAATACACCCAGAACACCATCCAAGTTTATATTAGAAGGTTACAATAATTTGATAATATATATAGCCACACTATTTCAAGTTCGTGTGCTTAAGGAAGGTTGAATACTGGACATCAAGAATACTATTCAAACACCTGAACATCACATAGAGCACATGTGATACAACAGACAGTTCAGAGTTCTTTTTTATTAATGTCGGTTAAAAATGCAGCAAGACAACACCAGAGAAAAAGAAACAGACCAAGATTCAACTGAAATTAACAAAATGCAAAACTCAGTGATATTTACAAACCGAACCCAAAAATGCATATAGTTTAATTTCCAATTTTTGGAAGAGCCGACCTTTTAAATATAAAATGAGCTATTTGGTAATTGTGCTTCTGCATTCCCAGCAAACAAACATTTTCAGTATTTCATACTTTTCCCACATCAAGGTTAAGTTTCTAAAAATCTGTAAATAATCTCATCACTTGACAAAAGTAAATAAAAATACTCTGAGCAAAAATACGTTAAACAAAACAAGCAAATCATTTGGTGCCTCTTGTTAACAGTCCCAGTGTATATTTTATGATACAAAATGCCATCACCAGCAGGACAAAGTCTGGTTAAATTGTATAAAAATATTCTAAAATACCTCCACAGAATCAAAGTTCAACAAGCTCAAATAAAATTTGAAGTAAGAGGTATCCGACAAACAGGCTCTTTCCAGTTTATATTTTAAAATAAGCTTTTTTTCATTCATGTAACTTTTTCTTGTGCCTATTTACTATAATTTACTACTACACCAGGCTTCTGTATGGCCCTCAGTTAAAGTTTAGACTTCTGAGATTCTTCAAAGAAAAATTTGCCTTGTATGTAAAATGGTGCAATGCAGCAATGGCTAAACCGACAAGGTCATTTTTCACAGCACAAAAAACCTGAAAACTGAAATTCAAAAGCTGGAAAAACATCATACAGGGGCAAGGGCTGCCCTGAATAAAGGTACAGTACCTTTTGCCTAGGACATGGGCCCTTAAGTCACAACACAAGTTTCAGAAATTGCTACCAAAAAAAATTAGGGTGTGGCATGCTAACAATCTCAAGGTCATTCCTTAAAAAGGAAGCAAAATCAGTAAAATGTTTTCTATTAAGCACTGACAGTAACCCAAGGCTGTCAAAGTAAACAGGGTATTCACAGGTTTTACAAAAAAAAAAAAAAAAGAAAGTTGATAGGTCATACCTCGATGCATTGCTGTGGACTGAACCCTCCTCTCCTTGGCTTTTGTCCTTATTTCTCATCATCTTTTTATTCTTAAATATTAAAAGGGGGTCAGGGGTGTCTGTTTGCTTTGAAGTCCTGTGCCCAGGTATTTACTGTCAAAAGTTGAAAGAAAGGTAAGGTCCCAGTTCGTTTCACTGGCTTTCATTATCAGGAACAAAGTCCTGACGCTGCAATGATATTGTTATAACAATACACAGCACTGATCAACACGGCAAACCGGAGATTTAAAACAAATAATCATTTTTACAAGAAAAATCCGAGAATAAACACAGGAGAGGAGCATCCTGCAAACTTTCCCAAAGTAACACTGGATGCAAATAATCTCTGTATCTTATTGCGTCATCCCAATACAGCACAAATCGGTCGAAAATCAAAGTACTCAAAACGGCAGAAATCTAAAAATTATTATTATTAATTGCTCACCTACCTGATCCATGCACCGCCGCCAGGACCAAGTCGATATTAGTTTCGGGTAGTGGAAAAACATCAGATCCAAAATATTTGTAATTATACCGATAAAATACAAATTTCAGAAAATGAAAAAAAAATATATATTCTAATCCCAAAAATATGCTGCCGATAAAGCAAAAGAAGCGATAATTAGTACAAAAATGTCCGGGGGAAAAAGCTCATTAGGAGAGCGCACAAAAATGGAGGTACGCCATGGCTTCTAAGCTGGAAAAACAACGACCTGGGCTCTCTCCACGGCTTCTTCTTTCCAGCAAGGCACGAAAAGGGAGCCCTCAAAAGCTGCTTTTCTGCCCGAAAAAGGTCCGCTCGGCCCCCGATTAGTGCCTAGGAGAGGCAAGGGGCTGTGGGGGCCCCCTGAGGCTGCCTGAAAGTTAGGGAAAGTTGCGTAAAGTGTTGGGGAAGGCACGGAGCTGAGCGCGCTCTCTCTAAGGCACAGCCGCCATCTAGAGCTCCTTCCCAGCTCTGAGCTCTGCCTTTGATTGACACTCTCTACATTTACCCCACAACTCAGGTGATGTACCATAGACCCACCCCTTCATTTCTACCAAAAAAAGAGAGAGCCTCCACCTAAAGGGTGCCTGCTACCCCACAGCCCTGGCTCCTTCCAACTACCCCAGCTCAAGGGGCACCTTAACCCCATGTGGCTCAGGCACCCTTTGGAAGCCAGAAAGAAATGGAATTTGTGCCTTTTGTTTTAAAGATTTGTTAAATATTTCAGTGCCTGGGCTAAAATTACTTCCTCCCTGGACAGGAAGTGGTGCTGTTACAAGCCATTTTGAAGGCATGGAAGTGGAGCTCACAGCCATGCAGGCAGCAGCAGCCCACCCTGGGGGTCACCCCACCCAAGGGGCAGCTTCCCCCCAGTTTGGTGGCAGAATCCCCAGACAAGAGCTCTTCCCTTTGCCCCCCAGTGCTGGCACTGGCAGGGGGGGACAGGAGCATCACCCGCTCCCAAGCCAAGCCCACAGAGCTGAGATTGCCCTGCAGCTCCACAGCGCCTCCCTAGTGGTTCCCCCAACAACTCAAATCCAGCAGCCACAGCACTTCCATCAGCTACGCCAAGGAACTGCGCTCAAGCCAGTCCAACACCATCAAACTGCTCATTTCTAATGCACTTTCTTAACCCATTCATGCTCATTAACAGATTTTAACACAACAAATTAATTTTAAAGCTGCACAATAGCCAAGCTGCAGAATTGCAAATCGATCAATGGACATCTCCAACACGACATCCTGGAACTGAGACGATGTATCACCAAGGGAATGGAGTGATCCAAGTATCCCCTGACCACTCGATTCTGACTACCAGTTGTCTTCCACGACCAAAACCAACCCCTTAAAGCACAAGAACATCTTGGATATTCATAAGCATCACAACAAGACAGAGCCATCAGCCACTGGGGGAGCACTGGAGGACAAAGGGGCAATGGGCTAGTTGGGGGTTCTATGGGAACACCCATGGCTCAGCCTCCCAACAGCCCAAAACCATTGGCTTCGACCAGTAGAACCAACACCACATCCCCTTTAATTCCTCCAGGGACCTGCCATTTATCTCCTACAACCATCCATCCTCTTTCTCAAGAGGCTTCATTAGGAACTCCCCAATGCCACAAGCCATTAAAAAAATTTCCACTTTACCAATTATTCACAGAAGACTCCTTGCACCTCAACTGCAAGAATTGAAAAACCACAATGCAAGACCATTCCAAACATTTTCTGGTAACACTAAGGAAATCCACTCATTTGAATGAGAAACCCTTTGGGGTGGTCCCAGAATCCAACTCCACCATAAAAACACATGGCAAAACCAAACTGGGGCAAGCATGTACCACCAAAATGACTGGATGGAACAGGTATGAACAACTCATCATGGCAAAAATGGGTCTTTCCAAAAAAGTCTGAGCAAGGCAAATGTGGTTAAACACAGACTATGAACAGGATTTTGTTTGGGTTTTCAAATACAATTTCAAGGTTCTCTCAGCACCAGGTTTACCATCTTGACCCTCCAGCACAAAACAAAGACAACTTCGAGTTTCATGTGAAACATACAGAAAAGAAATGCCTACAGGTAAATTATCAGATCCACTAGAAACCTATAAGGAAATTGTGACTTCAAATATTAGAACCATTTTAGAATTAATTTGCAAAGGTTAATATGTCATCTGTAGCCATATCAAAAATAACTCATTTTCTCTCACCAAACACATGGCACAGTATTGTGACACTAAGGCTACATGCAAGAGCAGTGAAGCAGATTGGACACTTGCACAGAACAATTTTAAGACCAAAGAGACTGTTCAGGAAGTCTGTAGTCCAGGAAATCTGTTGAAAAGTTTCTGTACCCACACACAACCCAAGAACATACCTAAAAAAGTTACACAAAACATTCAAGTACTCTTTTATTGTCGTATTTTCTCAGCCTTCAATTGGTATCAATTCCATCTTAAAATAACTTCACAAAGTTCAGCAGCAGTGCCCTGACAATAGGCCAAGTACTGAAAACCCCTCGTATTAAGCACCTGAATGAACAAGCCAGCGAATAAAAATTCATTGGAAGTCATGGCAAAGTGAACATAATTTGCAAATGAAAACCACATTTGATACCAAGTATAGCACAAAATTTTACCTTGCCTCCAGTACTTAGCTAAAGTATTTCTCAGTTTAATAGCAACCAAAAATGTAACCCACTTCAATATCAACTCAATAAAAAATATTCAGCCAGAAAGGACAAACACAAAGTGTGAAATAAACCAAAACCTTTTATTTAAAGTCACTTTATAAATTACATTTTCTCAACAGCAGTAGCAACAGATCTTTTACCAAATTAATTTGCCTGTCATGCAAAAACAACCCAAAAGGAAAATTTTGCCACCCAGTTCTCAAACAGATCCATCATTGGATAATCACTGATTAATTCAAATGCAAAGTCCATTTTGATAGGATGATCACAACCCAGATCTTCTCTGGTTTAATAACATGAGAGTCCACGTTTTAACATCCTTTTCTTGGACAGACATCCCAGCACTCATGCATTAGTCCATTTCCTCAACCTCTCACTCCCCAGTGGAACTGCCATCTTGGTGTCTCATTCGTAGATTCCTTTTGACACTCTTCATCTGAATGGATTCTTTATGAAAAATTAGAAGAAAAATGCTGTTGGAATACACATCATTGCTTTAAACTAAGACATTCAACTACTGTACCTTGAAGATAATTTAAACATGTAACTGATGCTTCATTCCATGTTACATAGTCCACAATATCTACTTTTATCAGAAACAATGTCAAATAATCAATTTGAGAATTAAAAGAAAATTTTACCAAAACTATAAAAAAGTGGGAGAAAATATTAGAAGTCCAAGAACCCTTTCAGGATCCATGAATTCCATTTGACATTTTTAAACCACTAGAGAAATCTGTGGTGGGAAATCAAAGAAATTTGCTCTTGCAACCATTTTCATTGCACTGGCCCATCTCCTGAAACTGATATTGCTTAGTAGAACACCAAGGCTCATGTAACAAACCTCGATTTTTAAGTACTATTCAAGCTCCTTTCTTCAAAAACAAAGATCCATCAAAACCAATGAAAACTGGTTTCTTATAGACAGATGGTGACTGGACACAGGACATTCCACCATCTTAACCCAGTTTTCCAGCTCATGAAAGATGTACAGTGCAACAGCACACACACAAGCAAATGGAACGACTGGTTTGGTTACTGGTGGGAAAGGACACACCAGAAATCAGACAAAAATGGTCACAAGTCACACTAGCTACCTTCAGCAAGGCTCCTGAGCCATATTCCAACTGTACTCAGCATGGAACTGCAACCAAGCTCACAGGTGAGTGACAAACCAAACTGAACAAACAGCATCCACATGGATAAATACAAACCCAATGTTCCCATCTTCCTATCTTCTTCCAAGAAATGTAAGTTCAATTTACTTCAAGTAAAACCTTACTCCTCCTCACATGCAAAACTTAGGTACAGGAAGTTACTAAGTGTTAGGAACATCATTTTGAAACCAATGCTGACTGTAGGCTGACATGCAAAAAGGGTTTGAAAATGCCTTTGTGATTTTGAGTATCTGCACTCCAACATCAATTTATGTTTTTGAATATGTATAGGTTTAACCTCATTTTAGCCTGAAAGCCAACTTCACCACCACTCTGCTCCCTGATAATCCTGGGCAGATTCTGACAAGGGATGCAGAAATTACCCACAGCCCAGCAAAAAAACAGTGGGGCCATCTAGTGGTCTCTGCCTCAGCATCCCAGCTTCCCCAGTCTCACCTCAAAATAACCAGTTACAGCAAGGCCAAGAGCACTGGAAGCAGTGCAACAAGCCCCAGCCTGACTTTCACAAGTGCCCATATGTCCTGTTTTATGCTCTTCTAGAGACTTCCTTGTTTTAAATAGAACAGGAAAGTCGTGCACATAGAAGTGGAATATGGCATCTAGTAATTCCACTTTGCACTGTGAAACATGCATAGCTGCAGGAGTATTCAACCCCAGGACACTCTTGCTTTCAGAAACAAAACTTTCGAGTGTAAAGAAATGCTCTGTTTCAAACATTCAACTCATCCTCAGTTAAAACAATGTATTAAGTAAAGGTGTTTTTCCCTCACACTAAGCTGGTTTTGGGGTTGCTTTGGGTTTGGTTTTGTTTTTTTCTTCCAGTTCTCACCAAATTAATTTCAAATCTATTTAGGCATTTGAAGATTAATTAAAATTTGGAATGTTTTTTCATGGTAATGCCTTGACTGAAGTATCAAAACATGAAAAAAAAACCCACAAAGTTGTCCATTATTGACACTATCAAACACTCTGAAGTACTAACATATGTACAATGGAAATCCCATAAATAATAAGATCATTAAAATTATTTTTAGTTATTTTTAATAAGCTTAATATATAGAAATCCAATTACTGACATCAACTTTCCCCACCTCTAAAAAAGGTAATTTAGTTATGTATTAGTCACCCTTTAAAAGGCTCTTTTCAGTTGGGTTAGCCTGCCAAAAGCAATTTCAGGGCAAATTTCCCTGCTCGGTTCACCTACGATGGGTTGGACCAAGAACTTCATAAGTAACCCCATGACCTTCATCTTAAATGCTTCTCTAAACCTTGTAAAATAATTAGCAGTAAACAGAACTGATGAGGTATTATAACTAAGAAGACATTCTTGTTCTCCAAGTTATTACACATCAAAAAGATGCCACAGGAATGGCCAAAATATTAATAGCAGCCTCTACACTTGTGAAATTTACATTTGCTTTAAAAGATTTCACAGTGTTTGTTTACTTATGAATTAAGGCATATTTTACTAAGAAATTTCAATAATGTTACAAAAATACACTCCTCCATGAAGACATATGCAGTGATCCTACACTTGAGGTAGATACTGAAAAACCCATTTTTTTCCCTAGATGACATGAGTCTACCATACCTTCTGTAAAATGAATTAGGCATCTACCCATTTTTCAAGCTTCTGTTATCTACTAGCTGCTGGTTTGGTTTCCAAGCACTGTTCTTTTGGTCATGATAAATCAGGGGCCTGGGTAGTCCTGTAATCCTGACAAAGTTTCCTTCAAAACCACTGGTAACATGTTGGCACTCCATGCCATCCATTCCCAACCTGCCTAAAGGTTCAAGGCAACAATTACAAAACACCTGTGTTTACAAAGTTTTTCTCTTCAGCTTTTTTTTGCCATTATTTGTTGCTGTATTAAAAGATCAGAGCAACAATAGACATTGCTTATGGCCAAACCCAGGGCTTCAGCCATTTCAGGTCCACTGTGACCCCGCATTCCTTAAAGGATAAGACTGAAGCCCAACAATTCTCATGCATTAGACACCAACACATTTACAAACTATTCCAGAATGAAATCTGATGTTTAGACTCTTAACCAAGGTAACCTACTTGGGAAAGGGAATTCACTCCAACAGAGGGAGCTGAATGGACAAAATGAGGTTCTGAGCAAACCAAACCTCAAGTTCTACACTTCAAAAGTTCATTAAAGCAAGGTTTTACTCTCAACAACACCCCTGGTAACTTTTACACAGGAGGAAAGGAGTGTCTTCTATTGGCAGCTAAGTCCATTATTTTATTCTGTACCATCTTTAGCAGGAACTAAGTGCTCTGGACAGCCCTAAATCTGCTTTTACCACCTTCAGATGTTCCTTAAGCAGAGCAGTAAAAGCACAACTCATGTAGGTTTGGGTATTTTTAGGTAAGAAAGGCTATTTGCCAGGTTTGTCAGATTTCAAGGTTAATTCCAGATAACACGTGGCTTTATTCACAAATGCCCTCTTTTGTGCGTATTATTTTTAAATAATAAATTTTATTGCATTAAGCAAAGTATGCCAACTTTATTAGAGCCCCTGCTGTTTTTGAGTATTTTCTCTCTTGTCTTAAAAAAGAGTGTTAAAAATAAAAATCAGTGCTTCAACTAAACACCATGTTAACCAGAGAATCCAACACCAGACCTTTTACATTGCAATACTTTCAACAACTGCTTTTTGAAACAACTTCTTTTGTAGACAACTATTTCAACAAAATCATTTAAGGGTTTCACATTCACCTCTTCCTTCAGGTAAGGATTGTAAACCAGAAAAGGATGGAATAATTACTCAGTGTGTAACTGAAAAGCCAAGTTCTACGAAAAGAGCCAGATCTGACAATAGCTAATTTAAAATCCAATGAAAAAAACAAAAATGCACACAGAAAGATGTAGCAATCACACAAAGATTAATATTAAAATGGAACATGAGTCACATGTTTAGAGATTCTAGCAGGTGACTGGGGCTAGGAAGGCATCAGTGGATAGCATAGGAAGAGTTTTGAGGAATAGCTGGAGAAGAAACATATCAAGAAATATACTGCTCAACACACACCTGCAGTGGGAAAAACAGCTTAAGATTTCTGAAAGAACAAAGTAATAAAACTTACAGACAACAGTAGTAGAAGAAATTAAATACTTAGCAAAACTGAGTTTGTGTACACACATTAAAACTTAATTCTTTCAAGTCCATGATCTCTTTCGCTACATCTTTTTCTACTTCTTTTGCTTCAGGACTGAAAACTCAAATGGTAAAATTGGTCCAAAATCAAATGGGCCCAGAAGCAGCAGGAGGCCAGACTAAGACAGCTTGGCAAGGCTTGCAGCACCACCTCCCACAAATTCCTTTTCCTTTTCGGAAGGGCTCTGTGTTAGTCTTCACACCATGGAGTGAGAGAAGCCAGGACTCTGGAGTACAAAACCAGCTTCTCTCCAGCACCTGAGGCAGGGCAGAAGGCAGTGGCTGCTGGAGGGCTCTGCTAACAACCACAGCCATGGGACAGCTAAAATTCACTGTCATCCAGCCACTAAAAGGAGTGGATTTGCATCTTGGAACATTTTCCCAAGCTATTTGAAGCCTAAGGAAGGCCTTGCTCAATCAGGTAGCATGTCAGACTAAAAGAAACTGGCTCTTAAAGCATATAGCATATATTCCAGAGCACAGTGCTACAGGAATAGAGCTTCACATAAAAAAGTTAACCCATGTACACAAAATGCAATGGATGCCCTAAATCAAATATGCAGAGTCAAGAAGTCTGAATTTTAAGCAGCAAGAAAGACAAAAAGACTTGAGTCTTTCCACAAGCAACTCCCAAGAAAGTCATGAAATTTGCCAGAGACAACAAAAGGTCAAGACCAAATCCCTTTAAGGAAATGGGAAAAAATTCTGTCCCTCTATTCATCCAGTATAGAACTGAATTAATTTACCTACTCAAGCCTGCCAACTTTATGTTTTGACTATATGAAGAATGATTTCAAGTCTATCAGCTAGCAGTTTAATTTAAAAAAATACAGGAAACTGTACTGGCATTCATTATTTTGTGCAAAGCCAAAGTTTTATGAATGAAGAACAGAAAGAGAACAATTGTAGAACAGGAGACAGTCACTGTCTGCTCAAAGGCTCCCACTGATCCTGACAGAAGCATAAGGACAACACAAGATGCTTGTACAGCAAGTTCTTCCTGCTATACTTTCCACACCATTTGTTATCCAAATTGTGTGTAGTACCTCTCTAGAGACAGACATCTGCATACCAAAAACCCTTCTGAACAAGCACAACTATGATATGAAAGTTCTCAGTGAAATCTGGAGTCAAATCACAGAAGCCCCCAGAACTACAATCGGCTCTGAAAGCTGTTCTGCAGCCAGCCAGGGAGAGAGCACTATCCAAGTACTGCTCACTTCCCCAGGGCCCAGCAGGAATGATCCAGGCTCCTTTTCAGCTTTTCTGAAACACACATGCACACATGGCCACACACTAATGACTTTTAGAATGTGTTCAGCCAAAGCCTTCAGCCATTTAAACATTATAGCCATGTGTGGTTGCTGGGGTTTTTTTAAAGCTAAAAAGTAAATGTTATTAGGAATAACAACTTACCAGTGCTTCAACCAACAGCAGCTATTTTGCTTAGAGTGAGTAAATCAATTCCTCAACACATCTGTAGGGAAAATGGAATATTAAAACACTTGAATTAAAATAAATTTAAAAATAAAAGAGATCTAGACCTTAAGGTCTACAAGACCAAGCATTAGCCTTTATTACAAAAGCCCTCATAAAAGACAAATAAAAAACCCCCCCACAAACACAAAAAATCCAACCATTTCCAGCTCACAGCATGTGCTACAGAATTTTTTTATAAAAAAAATTAAAGTATCACTAAGGAACCTGTTATTAAAGAACCTGGAAACAACCCAAGAAATTCAGACCCAATCCACAAATTCATTGAGAAAAAACAACAAAAAAGATATTCTTTGAAGTTTTTCAAAAAGATCAATCAGGCATCAAGTGGAAGTATGCTTAAGCAAACACACTTGCCCTTCACAATAGAAAAAAAAATGCTCTTTTTACTGAGAGGAGGTATCTGCTGGATGCAAGGCAATTATGTAACATTTATGCAGAACAAATTATCTACGCTACCTTAAAGTTACTCATGTATGGGCAAGGTCCAGATGTGGAAATCTGACTCTGAAAATGCCAACTGGCAATCTGTATCAATAAATTCTTAATCACAGTTACCTTAAGCAAAGGTAGAAAGACCTAGAACTCTGAAACAACTCATGAACCTCCTTTTCAGGGTAAATTTCAACTCCATGAAACGAGGCATTCAAGTTTATCCTCCTGACACATAAAAGCAAACCACTTCCCTTGTAATCTCTCAAAATCTACTTATATTGAAATATAGCCTCAAATACATAAAAATTAATGAACCTATTCCAGTGACAGCATACTGTGCAATCCTCTAAATTCTTCTCTTCCATTTTTGACAGCTACTCAGAGGTGTAGAAAGAAACATGGGATGAGCAGGATTGTAATTTCTTTGTTGATGTAATTTACTTGAAACTCTTATTACAGAAAAAGGGCTTTAAAAAGCGAAACAACCAAAAAAAATAGCGGTAGGCTGGCAGAAACACATAGAATATCCTAATGCACGTGAGATTCAGAGGTTTAAAAATGCATTAATGAAATTTTAAAATGTATCTGAATGTGCACAAGCAGCTGCTACTAAATGGAAGCACAGAACTTCTGTGAAGTGCCCATCCACCATTTTAGAAGAAACACAACATGGCTGCTGGACCCTGACCAGCCATGAGGCATCCACCACTCATCCAAGGCACGAAAAATGAACCAGGAAAGCAAGTGTTACTTTGGCCCTTTGAATCATTTCACTCAAAAAAGGCCACTTAGAAACTACAGTCTATATGAAGGCAGGTGAAGTTAATGACTGGAGGACTCTCAGTTTACAGCTCTCAGCCATTTTTATTAATTCTTGGCACAGCTACACAGCCATCATCACTTCCAAGTTGGCTCTTGTTTTCTTTAGTTCTAGAGCAGGCACACAGCTATGGTAGTTTGACAGAAACTTTAATGAGGGTAATATTTAACACGGCTGTCACCACAAAGCACCTTCCCCTAATGACAGTGTTACGAAGGCTCCACCTGAGTTTTGTTCTTCTGACCTCAGCACACTTGTGCAAAAGGAATCTTTGGTGTGTCAGAGTGGTAGCATGTAGTAGTAGTGACACTTCTCTTCTTGGAAAAGAGTGGAGAAACCAAACAATGAGTTTTGTAAAAACAGCATGAGGATGTTGATAATATATTACATTTCATTCACATTAGTTATTTTTCACTATTATAGAATATACCCCTTGTATTTTGAGTCTCAAATTTTTACGTCTGAAACACATTCACTCTTCAACTACAGAAAAAATCACCAAAGCTACAGGTTTATGCCACGAGCCAGAAACCAGAGCTTGGAAATACAAGTCTTGGCTCAAAGAAATTAACTTTTCATGTTAACAGCTATATTTCCTGTATCTAATATCAAATTCTTTTAATCAGACTGCCTGCTATAATTGTTGTAGCCTGGATAATTAAAAAAATCCATCCCCTATTTAAAAATAAACGTGAATTTACTTTTTCTAGGTTACCTAACAGCTGTGGCTTATTTTTGTATTAAAATTACAGACACTCGAAGTACAGTACAGCCTATCACAGAGAACATGCCCGGCATCACAGGTATATGGCTCCCTCCCCCAAAGACTGGCACTAACCATCACACAGTGCATCTCCTTTTCCAGCAAGAGGTGAGGTCAGACATCCAAAAACTATGACCTGGTATCACATTTTCTGGTTTCTCTTGTATTATTTAATTAACAAAGCATTTTGGCAAAGACGATGTGTATCAGCACAGCAATGTTCTTCCACGTACGCTGTCAGTGCTACCAGAATCTATTCTATGAGAATATTTAACAGGGGTTTGTATCCCCACAGAGGAACAGCTTCCTCTACCAAGAAGGCTTGGACTCAAGCTGAGAGATTCACCTTGACCGCCCCTCAATCCTCACGAGCACGCTGTAGCGTAGCCATGAACTTGGAACTCCCCTCAAGTCCCAGTAGTGTGCATCTAACACACTGAGGTCTACTTTTCCTAGAGGGGAGTCCACTCTTAGCTGAAAACAAGTTGTTCTTGCAAGAAAAGGCAGCTCTGAAGAGCTCACAAAAGTTAAAGCTGTTTTTATTGTAATGACTATTCAGCACTATCAGCATTAGGACAATACTGGAAAGATGCAAGACCATTAAGATCGAAGTGCTGAATTTCATCATTACCATAAACACCAAGGTCAGGCAAGATCTGCTCTTGAGCACAGTGATTTTCTAATTTTTACTTTGCTACTCTTTTTTTGTTAAGAGCAGGTGAGATAGAAATTGCAGATTCAGACATTTCAGGATTTAATACCAGGAATGTAAGTCAAGTCTGACAGGTTCAATCCCATCAGCGTTATCAGACTTTTGTGTGACCCAGGCTGGGCTTGCCTTTATCGTAACAGACTGTGCAGTATCTGTGATTTTTGACCCTCTAAACTGAAAACTTACGTGGGATTTCAGATATGCCTGGTTGTTCTTAAGGTATGAGATAATTTCTAACACAAACTTCTAGTTCTCACACTTCCCATCACACAGTCACACGATGTAGTTGCAGGAACATTGTGACATATCACCTTGCTCGTTAGCTGTGTTTGCTGCAGGACATCCATGATGGTGGCACATGTCCAATATCTATAAATATAATTTGAACTCTACCTTGAACATCAGCAGTGACTCACTGCAGATAAAGCTTTATTACAACCTGAAGAGGCATTTTTGTAAAGCTTATGGAAAACTGTGTACAATCTCTTTTCTGTGAGCAGACTGAAGGCTTCATCCAAGCCAAAAAAAAAAAAACCCGGCTGCACTCAGGTGGGGGCTCACAATTGTATTTTTTGGTTATGATGATTCATTATGTAACTTGAAAAAGCAAATCATCAAAAGTATTTTTGGGAATCCTGATACATGTGTCCTCATGAAGACGCCTTACGCTTTGAGGTCCTGAGTATGCACAGAAGTACACGAGCATGGGAAGCTGTGAAAAGGAACCAGTTAAGACAGGCAAACAGGATCCCCCACTTTAATTACAGAGTGGTAAAAGCCTGACTCAAAGGTTACTCTGATCCTAAATGCAGAATTTGAAGTGTAAAAAGAAAAATTAACATTAAAAAGATGCTTTGTTGACACTGCAAGGAGAGCAAGATACCTCGTAACAAGTGGGTACCACTTTAGGCTTTTAGAATAAAATTTACACCAAAACCAGAATTTTAAAGTTTATTGTATAAGCAATTTCTTGAAAAGTTTATGAGCATCCCTTGCTAATAAACCAATACCTTGAACTAAGGAAAAGTATTCCTGAAGTTTGATTAGACAATATCCTTAGGAGATGACAGTCCTTTGGCTTCACCACATGTCAACATGGTCATAGCAGATTGTTAAAAAGTTGTACTTGTGAGTGAACATAAAATCTTCAATGATGCAGGAGACATTAGCATTGCTGTAGTACGTACATACTAACAATTTCCAAATGCACCAAGCTCAAAAGAAAATAAATTCAACAAGGTAAAACACTTAAACTTAAACATTTAATGTTTATTTTGAAAAAAAAAAAACTGTTTCCAGGATGATTAAAAAACAAAAACCACAAAACAAACAAAACCCCACAACAGTATAACATACCTGGCATGCACAGTACAGAATTTTGCTCAAGGTCTTTGGCCCAACCAGTCATCAGAATCTTTGGAAGAATCATATCCAGTAATAGCCCTTAAAGATAAAAAACAACAAAACCAGGTTTGTCTGAAAACAAGGTAGACACAAGCTCTTCAAGTACTAACATTTGACTGACAAACTTTCTGAAAACACGTAAAGGAAATGTCTTTGAATAAACGAAAGAATATTGGTTTTGTACTGTTGGTAAAACTTTCGTTTTTAAGCATTAGTCCCCCAAAACACAAAACAGGCCCCCAAAAATCTCCTTCTCTATGAATTCCTGAAATCTTCAAATACAAATACCTTCAAATACAAATTCTACCATTTCCCCAAAGATTACTGCTACAAACTCATTAAGTAAAATAGGACCTACAGAACTTCAGTTTATATGCAAATACTGTCCTTTTCCACCAAATATAATACATATATATATAGTACCCATATAATATAAAAATAAACAGTCCACTTATTAAATAGCCTTAGTAAACTGAAATTTATACCCAAGCAGCACATAAGCATGACATTATATGAAGACAATCTACCTGTAACTGCAAAGGAAAGCTTTTCAGAAGTCAAGACAATTTATAAAATGTGTCCCCTCCCTATAAAAATGAGATGTCTTTCTTCTTTCCACATCTGCACAGTAGCAAAAAGGCAAATTCCAGTTTCAAAAAAATAACAAGGAAATGAACATACTAACACAAGGTATAACCATTCTTACCTAAGAAAAATAAGGCATGAACGAATCCTCTGGAAGCTTATCAGGAAATAAGGTTCTGTTCACGAAATCCTACCTGAAAAAACAAAGTATGGAAATTTTCAGTATTTTGCTTTAGAAAAGCAGCATTAGTCATATGTCTGAAATCTATCAATCTTTAGATAATTATTAAGTTGAGAAAAACTTATGATCACAGTAACTGTCTTTTGAACTGAACTCTGAAAAATAAAAGTATGAGTGGCTGTACATTCCTGGCTGAAGAAAAACCCACTGGAGATGAGTGACTGACATACAACATGCACGATCTGTGTTTTTCATGAAGAACTGCAGTCAGCTCTTCTGTCTCCCATTACTTTAATTTTGAAAAACTTAGAAGTTAAAATTCCAATTTAAGATTTTTTTTTACTGAGTAATTTATCACACAATATCCCTCAGCGCTTTTACTTTTTTTTTCCACATTAGAATCTTTAGCAGTAGACTATACAAAATTAAATAAAACCTTTGCTGATAGCAAGGTTATTTTAAAATGGCTTCTGTCATCAGCTTCTCTGAATTTTAAGTCCTAAGTTATTTCATCTCCCCAAAAATCCATCTTTTTTGCCCTTTAGAATACAGTTTTAAAGCCTTCAGCTTCTTTAACCTTTAATCAGATCTCAAGCTATGGTCTTTAAACACAAGGAACACCATATTTGCACAACCTCTAGCCAACTTTTCTTGCCTTTTGTGAAAAGCCATATGATTTTATTTTGCAGCAATTATATCTATCACCAGCATTACTTCATACTCTAGAAGTGTAGAATCATTCTGTAACTATACAATTTTAAAAACCATTTTTATGCTGGATTAAAAGATGTATAAATTCAAACCTACACCTTAAATATAAAAAACCCGCCGCAGAAGTATTAAATAAAACACGTTATGAATTGCAAGTAATTTATTTTCTGCACAATTACCTGCTAATTTATTTTATTAAAATAAACCAGTCAAAAGTGTTTAAAAATTATCCTGTAATATACTTAAGACAAATCCAGAAGACACCCACCTAAAGCTAGAACTTTCTTTAGGGCAAAGTGTGTATGCCAGAACCTGTTCTACACTGCAGAACTGTTGCTGGGGTTATAAAACCACCATAATCCAAATCTAAAATAAAGACACCAAACACTTTGCACAAAGGTGACAGAAGTCCAGTGCTTGCTAAAACTTGTATTTCTATTTCCAAAAAAAGGGCTAACTTCAATTGTTGCAATGACAGATTCTTATTTGCAGAAGAAGTACCGAAAAATGTAGATTTACCTCCAACTGCAGTATTTAAAATCCGCACAAGAGTTTTATAACCTTGCACAAGCGTACACCATTAAAATCCAACAAATATGGCTATACACAACCTCCAATTAAAACTAAAGTTTTTAGTATTTACCTTTTGCTCTTCTACAGGGACTTTTTATATATTTAAAATTACAATTTTACCCTTAAATTGGTAATTGCTGAACGCAAGCCAACCCAAAACAAACGTCAGCCATTACATTTAAACTTGCATTTTTAGAAAGTCTTGCAATAGGTCATGTACAACTTCTAAATTATCAGAACACCGAAAGGATGATTAAAATGTTTTGTAAAGAGAAGTAACAGTGAGATCTCGGAAAAACCTATAAACTGAATAATAAAAACAAACGTGATACCCATTAAATGTTTTTTAAAAGCTTTCCATGTCAGACGCAAACTCATCCGTTTCCTTATCGTGTAATTCGTATTTAAGTAACTCTTTTCTTTTTGTAGTGTCGCCTAAATCACAACTGTAGTATTTTGCCAACTTTAAACAGTAGACTTGGCATGACCGAGCTTTGTTTTTCTCAAGCTTTTAAGTTTCTACACTGCCGTTTTAATTGCAAAATCAAATTTGCACGTAATTCCTAGGAGTTTTCTTTTAAACTTCTGCACCTGAATTGCTGTTTCTCCAGTGAAAGCAATTTCTCTCTATTGTTTCATAAAGTACCAATCGGTCTCATCTGCAGCCCGTTTCTCTTACTGGTTTACAAAGAGTTAAAAGCCAACACCCCACAGAAAAACCACTCCAAGTTTTATTTTTAAGAGAAAAGGACATGGCGTCTTTGTTCTTAGAAACTACGAAAACATATCCCCATCCGACCAGCGACGGGCAAGAAACGCTCTTTACATAGACACGGGGCTAAACATTTCGGTGATGCTGTCGTACAGCCTTCACCTCTCCCCCCTCCCTGCACTGCTGCATTGGAGTTCCAAGCTGGTTTGCAGATACCCCCCCTTGAACGCTGCGCTGGGGGGAACCGGTCTGCAGCCCCCCCTGTGCTCGGTGCTGCACAGGGGAGCCAAAACCCGCCACGGCTCCCCCCGGGGCTGCATCGGGGACAGGGCGTGCGGAGCCTCCCGGGTGCTGCAGGAGAGCGAAGGGAGCGCCCGCAGCCGCCGAGGGTCACCGGGGCTCCCCGTGTCCCGCCGCTGCCCCTCAGCCCAGCCCGGTCTCGGGCACGGACGGGGGTCTCCGAGGGTACCCGCAGGTCCCCTCAGCGAGCGGCGGGGGGGGAAGGAGGGGGGCAGGGGGAGGCAGCGCCCCCTCCCCCTCCCGGCTCCAAGGACATTTTGTTTTTCCTCCCAAGGACAAAGGACAATGAGGAGCCCGGAGACTCCGGCACTTACCCGGCGAAGAGCAGCCCGCTGACAGGCACCCGGGGCCCCGAGGACGGGGCGCTGCTCCCGGCTCTCCCTGCCCGCGGCCAAGGGCGGCCCCGCGCCCGCCCGGAGAGGGAGCGGCGCGGGCAGCGCTCGGCAGCCCGGCGCCATTGCTGCCCGACCGTCGGCAGCCCCGCTCGGCAGCCCGGCTCGCCGCCCTCCGGAGCCCCGGAGCCCACAGAGCGCCGGGCCCGATTTGGCGCCCGGGAGCGGCACCGAGAGCGCCCGCCGGGCGTCTCCGGCGCGAGCGGCGGGGACAGCGCCGGGAGACGGGCGGGAGCTGCGGCTGCTTCCCGGCCATCTTGTGCCGTGTGTGTGAGGGAGCCTCCGCCGTCTCCTCTCAACTCCTTGCTCCCCTCCCCCCGCACAACATGGCCGCCCGGTCGCTCCTCACTGCGGCGGGGAAGGGGCGGCACCGCGCGCGCGCCCCGCCTCTCCCCGCCCTCGGCTGCGCGCGCGCCGCGCGCCGCTCCCCATTGGCCTCCCCCCGCCCGGGCCCCGCGCGCTCCGGCGCCGCGGCCTCCCATTGGTCCGCGCTCCCCGCCTCGGCCGCCCCCCATTGGCTCCCGCCGCCTCCTCGCGCGCCGGCCGCAGCAGCCGCCCCTCAGGGGGAGGCGGGAGCGGGAGCAGGAGCGGCCGCCGCCCCCTCGCAGCCCCACCTGGCCGGGCCGTCCCACCTGAACTGCCCAGCACAGCCCTGACCCCGCCGGGCCCGAGCGCTGCCAGACCCCGCTGCAGAGATCTCCCCATGCCACTGCCTGTCTGCACTGACACACAGCGGGGTTCAGCCCCCTGAGCTGGCTGCTGGCGCCCCGCATCTCACGGCCCCGTTTGCCGCCATTCCACAAACACCACCTCTGTTATCAGCCTTTGACATGAGCCAGGGACAGCTCATCCGCCGGAATCCCCACGGGGAAGGGGGGCCACGAACCCCTCTATTCCTATGGGATACACCCCGATGTTGTGCACCCTCAGCTCCAGAGCCGGGCTGGGGCACAGAGCCAGCACAAGCCCCAGTCACCTGCCCGTCTGCCACATCAATCCCCCATTAATGCTGCTCAGAAACAGACACACAAATAAAACTAGGTATCCTGCTTTTTTCAGCCAACACCATAGAAACTCTGGTATGCCAGTCTCACCAGGAAACTGTCTCCTGTTTTGACTAGAGCCATGGAAACCACTTCAGATATCAGCAAGATGGAAAGACATCCCTCACATTCCTGGTCACTGCCATGAATCCTGTGCCAGCCCCAGTTATGGTGCCCCTCTGCAAGAAGCACACACAGCAAACATGACAGAACTGATATTTATATCAGTTTTACTAATATAAAGTTTCACTTCAGCAGTCACTTTGAATATTATGCACACCTTTCACCTTCTTTCATTTGTCCAGGTGACTCCATTAAAAGCAGAAAGAAATTGTCTACATCTTCCTTTTTCATATTAATGAACCTGGGTTATTATGACAGAATTAAACTAACAATACTTCCAATGATTATGGAAGGCCTCAGGATCCAGTCTGGCACTAGAGATCACACAGTTGGACTTTGGCAGCTCTCTCCTGAGCTGAGTCCTGGAAAAACCACAAGGAAGTGGCCAGCTGACAAGAATGATTGTGAGCCAAGAGTTGTATTTCCTTTCAAAATACTGAGCAAAGATGACCTTGTGTATAGGATAGCAGAGGATATCTACTACTTGTAGACAGTGGGATAAGGTGTTACCATCTTCAGAGAAGGGATGGTGGTGACCCACATAAAGGTGCCACAGCATGGGAACCTCCAGTCAAGGAATCAGTGGTGGTACTAAAGAGCCAATGCAGCTTCTCACTGAAAAGGGGCAAAATGCCTTCTTTTTCCCCTCTCACAACAGGGGAAAAATTGAAGTTCTAGTCTACGGAGACTATGGATAGCAGAAAGCCTGCTCTGCAACTTCTTTCCCATTTAGATTCCTGCAAAGGCCAATCCTCTTGCTCTCAGTGGAACTGCTCAGATATAACTGTATCTAAAGGTGCCTGCATGGACAGAACTCAGACGTTGTCCTCCTTGGAAAACCACCAGCAGTGAAAAAAGGGGGAAGGATGAGGCAGGATCCAGATGAAAGCAGGGTGTAGCAACAGCACTTCTCCTTATGTCAGCATTTTCAGCCAATCCTGCATGGTAAAACTTCACAGCAAAGACCAAGATTAGAAATTCCATTGTTTCTTTCTCTTGTTTCTTCCCAAAACACAAGAACGTTTCTAGCAGAATATATGTGTGATCACTTGCAATAACCAGATGAAAGGGAGAAAAGAGATCAGAGATTCTAGACATAACAGTGCCTTGTAAGAGTAGTGTGATTCCAGCCAGGAGAGTTGAGATTGTGCCTGAACAAGACCTAACCTGTGTGCTCAGACTGTTATCTGATTTTCTCTAGCTGTACCAGACTGTCTAGTCTAGTAGACTGTTCCTCTTAAAAAAAAAACCAAAAACCCTATGTACATTTATAGATAAATGTTTCTGGAAGTCTGTTACTCTACTGCTGCTATGTGTAACCAAAAAATTACTAAAAGTCTAATATCTTCATTAAATATATGCAGCACTGCTCTTTTCCTTCCTGGGCACCAAGATGTGAAGCAGCTCTGAAAATCCTTCCACGAGTATCCATGACCTCCTCTCCTCCTTGGCCCTGAGTAGTTGCATGGAGGTGAACACAAGTACAGTCACTCTGCAGAGCCATGGTGTTGCTGTTCCTTACCAGGAACAGACTGTTTGCATTCTTCTTCCTAATGAAACAGTGGAACAAAATTCTCATTCCTACTGCCTCTGCAGTTACCCCGTTTTTTTCCTCCTAAATTCAGCATTTCTACACTGCAATTTCCTCTATAAAGTTCATTCCTTCTTTTTCAGATAACACATTTTCTTCCTTTGTGTATCATTAGACCAAACACTTCAGCCATATTTTATGAACCACATGTCTGAAAATAACGACAAGTTAATGTTTCCATTACTAATTTGGGAACTATTTTCTGAGATTGCGTCTATGGCTGGAATTCTAGATGGAGGCACAGAACCTGACTTTCTGCTACTCTGTTTTCTTCTAGAACCTTTCTTCCTTCCCCCAGCCCCATGTTATTATCCCTTAGGGACAACATACAAAGGCACACTGTGATCCCACAGGGCAGTGTCCCTTCCCCACCTGTCCCAAACTGCCCTCTGTAACAGAGGACACCAAAAGGTTGGTGAAGCAGTTTATTCTTTGCTATGGCCCACAGATCTTTGGAGACACAAATTTAACGGAAAGACAAATATTGGACAAAATGGTTGGAAAGGCAAATACTGGACAAAATGGTCAAGTATTATATCTGCCTTTTGAAGGAGAAAACAGGAGTCTGAACAAGAAGAAAAGTCACCAAACTTTTCTTCAACCAAAACTCTCACTTTTCAGAAGAAATCAATGCCAATTTCCTAGGCCCTAGGCCAAACAGAATAATTTAGATTGCTCGGACAGAGAATATGCAAACAGGATATGGAATGCCCTTTGAGCACAGCGAGCTGTTTGTGGGAGGCATTTGACTTCCTGTGAACTGGGTGTTTATTGAAGTTATCACTTTGTCCTGAATCAGGCAGGGGCTCTATTTTCAGATTTTGTATGTAACCTGGAACATGTTGGTCAAACAAACATTATGCATTTTTTTTTTTCTCCCCCCTTCTGTTTCCTTCCTCAGTAATTGACCATTAAAATCACAGCAACTGCTCAAGTAGGTACAAATTCACCTTCTAAGCATGGAACCACATTCCCCGTGTGACTGGTGAAGATGATTACGGTATATTGATCCCAGCTAAAGCTTTTTGCTATTGTCACAAGACAAGCAATAAACCCACTAGCAGCAAGGATAAAACTCAGTTCTAGCAATGAACTCGTGCTGCTCATTCTGCTCCAAGTCTGGGACTGGAGCTGAAATCCAGACTTTTGCTCCAGCCGGTAATGAATAATTGCAAACACATCGACGCACATAAAGAGAACTTTTACATATGCCCTTCTTGTTCCTAGGCTTTAACACCAAAAACTGAGATTATGTTAATATGGGGGGTTTGCTGGCACTTCTATGGGGCTCCTGTTCAAAACGATGAACCTTGTGAGCAGCAAAAAAAAGATTTATTACTATGAATAATTAGAAACAAATTCTTATCAGTGTTATAAACATATGGTAAAGAAAAAATCTTTCGATCTAAGCCAAACCCCAGTGTTTTTTCAATTTCTTCAAAAAAAGCCATTTTAACCAAGATTCAGCTTTCTCTATTCCTGCTTTCAAAGAAAAGTAAGTTATTAATAAAAAGTAGAAAGATTAAATGGAAGTCATTAATGGGTTCAACATATTTTTTGGGACTTAATGGTCTCTTCTAAGCAAATTTTTAGCTTGTTGGTCACAATGTATCAAAGAGTCAGGACCGTTACTGTACACATGATCTTGTGGCCTGAGCTCAAAGTTTAGATCTAAGAGCTCCTTAACAACCGACACACCTCAAAACTGTTTCAGTTTTGCATGAGTTCCTGTATACAATAAAGCAAATTGCAGACCAGCAACTATTGTCTAGTGAGAGGATTAATTATTATGCTTTATATAAATTCCACCAGGGAATATACACACATTTTTCTTGGGAAATCAAATCCACTTTTCTTAAGGAGGTTTGAGACTTGAAATTCTTCGTTTTTATTATAGATCATCTTCAAACTAACCCTTGCTGCCATCTTAAATGGATATGAGAAATAGAGACCATCTCAGTCAAGGTATTTATGCTGTATTTGGTCAATGTCTAACACACAGCTATTGCCTTAAATGGCAGCCTTAGAGGTATAAGAAAGTCAGAAAGAAGCAGTAGTCCTTACTCTGGTGAAATCTTAAGAGAGTTTAAAACTCTAGGCAGTTTCAAACTTAAATAATATGGGTGATAGGATAATAATATGTTTAATTGCTTCTTAAAGCAAACCACTGGAGCTTGGAACAACAAATCTGTTTCTTTCCCCCCCTTTTTAGCCCCTACTTCTTGTATGGAATGTTCTGTTTCTTCAAGGTTGCCTTTTAGGTAACAAACCTATTCTGCTTGGCTTGGAAAACTTTTATGAGAGGACTGGGACATGGTAGAAAAATACTGACCATTTTACTTGTCTCCACTTAGACACTGGCATTTATAAAAGTGTTAACAAGGTATTACATGTCTCCTTACATGAAAAAAATTATTGCTTACTGCTGACATCACCTTTGAAAGCAAATAAGAAACTAAAGTGCACCTTCCCAGGGACTGTAATGCCAGAGGCACAGCACACCAAGGCAGGTGCTGTGACCTGGCTTACACACTTGAACTGACCAAGTTCCCTGCCTGCAAACTTGCAGGACTGGAACCATACAAGGATTAGACGTGGTGATAGGGTTTAAAATCACTTTAAAAGGTAGAAGCTGCAAGCAGTGTTCTTTATCTCACCATTCTGGCTGGAAACAGAGTCTGCAGAGTCACAAGAGTGTTTTGTGGTCATCGTTTTATCAAGAGTTTGTTTAAAAAAAACCCACCAAAAACATCAGCACAATTAAGGGAGACTAATCCCATCTTACATTTCAAAATAGATACTGTTCTCACATTTTCCAATATGTTATGGAATTGTTACATAATAAATCAGAACATTTTATAACTTTTAAGCCAAATCTTTAGAATATCTGACTTTAAATGTCGTTGCAAAATTTTTAGAAGATCTAGACAATGAAATTAATTTTTTTTGTAAGTTCAGATATTTTGAAATTCTAGCATGATTACTTCCTTATGCACATTTAAAGCTCATTTTCCAAAGGCATTTACCTGACCATCCTTGAAACTTATTTCCTGCAAAAGCCAGTAAAGCTTCATTGCTTAAGTGTTTAAGGAATAGGATCAGAAAAGGAAAAACAGGATTAGCACAAATATGTGTTTACACGACAAAATCGAGGACAAAATAAAATTCCAACTATAAGCTCTAATTTTTATTTTTACACACTCTCCATTTGAGTTCTAGTGGAGACTTTGGAAAGCTATGATGATGATTGTAACAACAACTATATTTTCTTGGTACATCTCCTTGGAGTTTTGGAGGCAAAGGGTTTCATACTGGCCTTGCAAACATGAGGAATTTCACTCAGACTGAACAAGATAAATTACAGCTACTCTAGAATGAAAAGAAAAACAGCCCAGGTCTCCAAAACCACAAGTATAGAACTGGGATTTTTATTTCAAGCAAGTTTCAAGCCTGTTTCTATAATGATCCTCATTCTTGTCTCCTGTGTGCAGGTGGCACCGTAGGGCATTTATTGATTGGTATATAAAAGTTGACAAAATGATGCATTATTCAGTAAATTGCCACATGCAGGGAAAAGAAATGGTACCTTTTTTTCCGCAATCTTACAAGCATATACTTTTTTTATTTCATAGACAGTGTGACAAAGCACTGAATCACCCTGTTGTAGTGCACCATATATATAAAAGACCACTTATGTAGTAGCTCAAAACAAACTTTTTTGTATTTGTCAATACTTGCTGGATGTGGAGTCCAATTTTTGCTGTAGTGAGGCACCAACATACTTGGATTAGAATGTCACCTGAACAGAAACAGCTCCTGTGTCAGGCTGATGTTTCCCATGAGCTTTTCTATTTTCTTCTTACAGTCAATTTATTATAAACTGGCTCCTGCCAGAACTTTACCCAACTCAGAAAGCTCATCAGCCCAGGGACTAGAGCAGCTCTGGGCACGTCAGGCACACAAACTCCAGAATTACCAGCTGTAACTGTTGCGGACAAGAGATTTTCACACTGAAACAAATACTCCCCTTCTCTCCGACCAACCCAGTTAGGGTGACAATCTTGTCTCAGCTGAAAACCATTCACAGTGCACTTTTTTTTAAATTTTCGACGTTTTATATTAGGTGGTGAGCTGTGACAAAACATAAGCAGCCCTAGAAAACACGGCTGGTACAATCCTGTCACAAAATTAGGTCAATGGCTTTTTGTGCAATTAAAGCAGCAGAGCAAACACAAGACATCTTGGCTGAGACACGCACAGTGCTTGATCACCACCTGAAAAATCTGACTGTCACCTTCATTGCCATTTCACCCAGAGGAAGATCCCAACAAGGTTCTATATGCCCAAAACAAGATTTATTTTCTTCAAGATTTAATCATGCATCTAACCAGAATCCATCACTTCCCTCTACAAATGTGTCTTAAGTGTAGAAACATTTACTTTAATGACAAAAGCTGAGAATTTGATATCTTCTTGTTACTCTAAACACATGGAACATAAGTTATGTGCCTGTGCCTTTAACTCAGGGCTGAGTAATTACATTTAGGCCCGTGGAATCACTCCAGTTTTTTCTTGGTGTCTAAACCGAATGTTGTCCTAAGGATTTGGAAGCACATGAAGTGAATTAGGGATGAACATGTACAGCAGTACTTGGAAATGCAACTGAAGTGAACTAATCCAGTCTGTAGAAGGGAAAGAAAACCTGAAACAGAGGTCTGAATTTCAAGAGTAAGAGCAAGCACGTTGTAGCTTTGCACATACAGATACAATTGCAACACCATTATTTTAATTTTTCCCAACATTTCTTTTTCATTCATGTTTTTATTAATAATGGCAAAACAAAGAATATAAATTGTGCTAGGTACTTCACCTCTTATTCCTCTCCTTCAGTACGCCTTTAAAAACCTTCCCTAAAACAGACTATTGGCTATGAAGACACCAAATGTGAGACAGAAGTAGAAACAAACAGGTCAAAATAAAATGTTTTTAATTTAGAAACTATCTCAGATTTTCTTGTAATGAGGCACACATGCTACTGATATTAAATAGTACATTTGAATACTCCAACTTAGGGTGTAAGACAAAGGAAACCATAGAACACTGGGGAAAAAAATGTGTGGAGAGCATAAGTTCATATGTGTAGGAGCTAAAGGCAAATGCTTGAATAATTTACAATTATAACATGCATGAAAATGAAACACTGACTTTAATAACGAGCTTTTTTTTTTCCCCCCTTAAACTCCAATTATTAAGCTATTGTGCTCCAGGCTAGCATATCAGGTGCTGATAATGAACATTCAGGCACAGGACTTCTCCTGCACAAACGAAAACTGTCCTGCTCAAAAGATTAATAAAGGATTATCTTCTTGTATATACATACACACACACACACACACACACACACTAAACAGAACTAAAATTGTAACCAAAATTGGAATGTTGAAGTCTACTCAAGTCCTGTTAATAATGTGGAATTAGGTTTAGGGGAAAACATAGCCTAATTAAGAGGTTCCAAAAGGCACATTAGTTTGTGCTGAAAAAGTGATTTTTATATATGGACACTATTTTATGCTTTCTGTTATTATTATAAGGCACAGTCTTAGACAAACAAACAAAGGATATACACAAATGTCATGCTAGAGTTCTTCTACATTTATTGCTGGTCATCAGTGCACTGCATCCAGGTTATGTTTGAACTGCAGATGGAATGTTACCTTAGAAAAGTAAAAAAGGGCAATCAAGAAAAATAATAGTCGTGAGATGGCAAAGAGGCTTTTCTGTAATAAAGGAATCATCGTCTGAAAGAAATCTTTGCAGGTGACAAGCTTGAAAAGGAACCTTTAGACCCAGAGCGAGGAGATCAAAGACCTTGCAAAATTCAGCTGCACATAACATGGAGGAGTCTTAAATATGACTAATACTCCTTGAAAACCCAGCTGGGGTTTGAATACTGTGGCTGGAAGTTTTCAAGTCTTTTGTGAGCAGCTGAAATGACGACGGCTGCGTTCCTGGGAGCCCCACACCCAAGTATGCTGCACTGCTGCAGCATCCCCAATCCCACACCATATTCCCACCGAGGCTGCAACATTTCTGAGCTACACATTATGGACCGGTCAGCTGGCAACGGGATGGTCCTTGATGGGTCACCAAGGAAAATAAACAGAGGCCCTCTGCACTCATTTTGTAGTTCTTCTTTTAGAAGATGCACTGATTTATCTCTGTATGTGCAGCTTTCCCCAAAGTGCAGAACCTCTAGAACAGAAATTTGTTGAAACTGAACGTCAGATCAAAAGCTCCAGGCCTTTAACAGCACCATTTCATGAGCTCTGCCTCCTTAAGAAGCCAGGAGAAAAAATACAGCTACATGAAAAATAAATGAGCAGCTTTTCCTGACTCTGAAAGCAGAAAATAATGACATGAAACCAAAATCAAATGCAGCACTATCAGTTGTATTCCCAAATGCCAGCATTAATTCTCCCTCTTCCAGCTCCCAGAGACTTGTTAAACAAATGAGCCTTATAATGCATTTTGCAAGTGAAAGGTCCCGGAGTGGTAAAAAGTCAACTCCCATACCAAAAGCCCTTAATGAAAATGCTGCAGCTTATTCCAGGAGTTCTGCACTGAAGGGCATCAGCCTGAGCTCACTCCTGCCACGATTCCTATTTTCTCCTTTGATCAAAAGAGCACTTCTGCAGCACTAGCAATAGTCTGGGCTTTTAGATCAAAACTAGCATCTCAAAACCTGGAAGTCAAGTCAGCTCGTGTAAATCACAAAAGTCCGGTTTCGTGTGTGCACAGACCAGTCAGACTTTTTATTTTTGTAGCAGAAAAAAATCCTCTATTTAAAACATTCCTATGTACCACATTTTCCCTGCACACCTGGGCTGGGTGTACAGCGACGCTGTCATCTTGGTTATCCTCCCCACACAGTTCGTAGCATTTTTGGAACCATGTAAGATTTTTTTGTCTGCTAGAGAGAGACCTGATTTTGCTTGCATATTGTGATACCCTCAGAATTTTCCCCCTTTTCCCTGGTTTTCCTCGCTTGTCGTAACTTTTTTCCTTCAAGTTTAAAAAACAAAAGCCTTTGGACTGAACTAGGATGAATAAGCCTCTTGCTTCAAACCAAGGGGAAAAACCTTAAACCCGAACTGCACGAACACAACATGTCTCCTCTCGCTGCATTAATGCCGCCTCACGAAATGGCGCCTGCCTCTGCAGACAGCTGCCTCAAAACGCCCACGGCTCCTCGGGAAAACAGAAATGCAACTTCTTTTTTTGTTTGTTTGTTTGTTTTTTCCCCGCAAAGCTTTTATTTTTCTCTCTTCACATTCAGCCTCTCGGCTCCCCTGCAAAGCCGAAACCTGTCGGGGAGAGTTCTCCTTCATAACACGGCCCTTCCCCTCCGCTTTGGGAGCCCCCCCGGGACTGCTCCCCACACGGGCGTGGGAGTATGGGGCTGTGGGCTCCAGCCCCTGCACACTGTAAATAAATGTGCCGATTCAGCCGCTATCGCCACGATCTTGCCTTTCCAGAATTTTCTCCCTCCGCTTCCCAAATATAAAAGGAGTTTTTGTGCTGAACACGGAGCGGGAGCGGTGACGGGCTCGGCGCAGGGCGCCATGTGGTATTTGGTTTCTCTACAGTACATGTTTTTATAATGAAGGGGGAAGGGAAGGAAGGGAGCTGCTCCTACCAGCATGCCAATAATCTGTTGCAAAGGGCTGGAGCGCTCAGAGCCAATTAGTGCTCCTGTTAACCATTTAACTGCGGAAACAAAGCCAGTCCCGGGCACGCAGTCCGCGGGATTCGAGACAGAAAAGACCGTGTGAGTTCCCAGGGCATCGTGTTCGTACAGATTTTTTCATAGATGCATTTTTCCTATACTTTAAAAAAGAAATATTTTCGATAGACAAACAGCTATATCCTGCACACGTACACCACTCAGTTTTAATAGAAGCTGGATGTGTTTCGGGATCAGGGCTGGCCTGTGGTGGAACGATAAAAGCCACCCACAGGAGGTGCATTTCCGATACGGATATCAGGTCCCTGCCACAGGAATAGCAAATCCATGGTGGGCTGGGAAGGGTCAGAGTGCTGCTCTACCCAAGAACAGATGTGTCACTGCAACATCTCCCAGCAATGCTGCTGTGGGTGGAAAAACACTGTAAGGTGGGATGAGCTCAAGGAAAGCAATGGCAGAGTCTGTCTCCCTCTAAATGTGATGTTTCCACCATCCAGACAGCACTACCCTGCACCAGTCTTGTTTTTTCAACCCCTTAACCACATCAGAACAAGACCAAAAAAAAATTATTTTTACATGCTGCACTATGATTTGTTATAAACCTTTAAAGCCTGAGGCAGGCCAGCTCGTGGCTTGTTATGTGTCACTGAACAAGCCAGGGAAGAGGCTGCACAGGGAATTCTCAGCCTCGATCTTTTTCTCTGGGGGCAAGTCTGAACATTGCCAGAGAGCACAGACAAATTAGTCCTAAAGCACAGCCACAGTAACCTGCTCCCGCTGGACCCAGAGGGTCAGTAAACCTATTTTTGTCCTCCTTTTTTATCCCATGACATAGCAGTGAATATTGGATCAGACTCCCAGGGATGCCAGGAGGAGCAGCAGAGTTTGTACAGCTCATTGAAGTGCCCAGGGTGCCAAAAGCAGGCTCTGCACCACAGCTCAGCAGCCCTGGCAAGAAGTAGATTTTATTTGCTTGGGAGGGGCTGCAGCAGTGCTGCAGGTCTGCTCCCACCCCAGGCAAGCTCTGCAGTGCACATGAAAGGCAGATTCGAACATCACTATCTTCTCTAAAAGATGAAGTTAAATTTTCCTGGTTGCCATGGAGAAAGTCCAGTGTCCTTGAAAGTTGCAGGTTGCCCCGTCTGAAGTGCTGTACCAAGGCTAACACTGTAACACATCCCACTTTTAAGCTCTAGGAAGGATTTTGTCTAAAGTATAACTTTACATTCAAATTAAAAACACTGGGGATCAGGGGGAGGAAACATATGGGTAAGAAACTAGCAGATTATTTAGGCATGTGAGCTGTGAGAGCACAGGCAATACAAAAGCTCTCTTGTTCCTGCTGCCTCCCACAGCTGCATTCACTAAATATATCCCGGGCTGAGAGCTGCATTTCTCCACCCCTTCCTCAGCCCGGTCGCGTTTGCACAAACACCACCCAGGTCCCTTCGGACAGGCAGTGAGGCAGCAGCCATGCCCTAGTTACAGAACGGCATGAAGAACACCAGTGACTAATCGTGTCTGCAACAGGGTGAAATTGTTACGTCCATACCTTTTTTGGAGAGGGAGTCCATGCAGCTGATCTATATTTAACTTAAACCCAGGGTGGTTTGTCCTCTATAAGGATACACCCCATTTGTATGACAGAATCAGTTACTGGAAGTAATTCCCATCAGATCATTCTCAATAGTTATGGAGAGGAAAAAAAAAAAAAAAAAAAGAAGAAGAAGAATAGTAAAAAAAGTAAAAAAAGAATTCACTGAATCCACCTCCTGGCAGATGTGGAGGAGAGCAGTGGTCTTGGGGACTGGCTGTCCCCCAGAGAGTTTTACCCAGTCTCTATGGTGTACTGACTGATCATATATACACTGAATCCCCATAGGACTGAGGTGCTTCCCCCACGACCTCCATTCTGCTCCTCACATTTCTCCCATCCACACTTTGCATCCTTTACCCTCAAGGACCCATCCTTTGGCCTGGCACAAGAAAACCTTGGTCCCAAGTGCAGCCCTGAGACACTGCTGCAATCACATCAACAGAGGGAAGAGCTGCCCCCTCTCATATAGTGAATTCTATAGTAGATTAAATTGTGGCAGGAAAAAAAAAAATCTTGGTGTCTTTCCTCACTTCCAAGCTGTGAACCAGCAGGGATTTTGACCCTCTGGTCTCTGCTTCTTCCTTTCCTCACAGTTCCCCATTTCTTCAACACCTCCAGTTCCACTAGCAGCGCAGCAAATTTGACAGAATCTGGTCAATTTTTCAAGCTTTCTCATTTTAAGAAGTCAGTGGGAGCACACTATCTTGCAATCAAACCTCACAGGAGGGAGAATTAAATATCTCATGCATGACCTTAATCCATAGGATTTTGCAGATAGTTTCTCTTGTAATCTCAATACCCAGGGCTTATTATGCATTCAAAACGTATCTGTAGCCTCAGAACATTTTGCAACAAAAGAAACTCAAATTCATTTTGATATAATTATGCAGTCACACCAGTCACATGCTTGCTGTGGAATAAATATAAATACTGGGCTTTGGGGAATAACTTGCAGATTTACAGTGCTTAAAAAAAAAAAACCAACACAAGAATGAAACCATCTATTATATATGGAAAAAAGATCAGGTTTAGATGTCAAATTTCAGCCGAGAAAAATGGCACAATTGTGAAGTCTTTTATATATTTTTTTTTCAATCTGCAAAACATAAAAGAAAGAACTGAAACTGATACTTAAACCTCTCCATAAAACAAGGACCTCATTTTCTAAAGCAGGAATATCATTCAAGGCATTTAAAAACCTTTGAAATCAGATAATTAATTCACAAAGTGGCCACAGGTCCCTAAGCTTAAATCGCTGAAAGCTAGAAAAGTTCGAAAACTGTGCTCTGGGGTTTGTATCTTTCTAGCACGTTTTTTCTTTCTCTGCTTTTCTTGCCTTCCTGAAACGAAATTTAATTTCGTTCTAATTTTGTCGTTGGAAATTGACTATTTTAATTAGGGACGTTGTTATTCGAGAGCCACACCCCGCTGCCCTGGTGGTGCTGGAAACCAGCCTCGCTCACTGGGGACCAGCTGCATGCTCTGATCTCCTACGGTCTTCAGGATCCTATGGATTTTGGACCACATGTGGGAAGATGTAGTCCCATTTCTGTGCTTTTAAAAAGGGAATACAAAACGTGAAACCAGATGTTAAACCTGAGCCCCAGAGAAGCCACAGGAGTGTGAGTTACCTTAACAGCACTGCAGTTCTAAAAGCAAATAAAGGCATCAAGGGTTGGGATGGAAGGTTTCATCCCTCAAAGAAAGCAGTGACTCACCCACATTCCTAACTGCACAAACAAGGGAGGCAAACCCTCCTCTGGCAGTCAGGATCCTCTACATTCTCCTGTGGAACAAATCTCAAGCAAAGGTGAGTGTGGTGGTGTGTTAGAGCAGACACAGCACAGGGCAGATGTATTTTGGAAAGGGACCCTCTTTTGCACACCTCTGTGTTTATGTGCCTTCTTGAAAAAATAAAGAGTTCCCAAGTACTGCTTTTCACTTCTGAAAACACACGGAAAAGGGCTACTACTCACTACTGGTTTTCAAGAGCCAAACCCGTCTTTTCTTAGATACCTTTTTTTTTTAATACTGAGACAGTAGTTTCCTTTAAAAATCCAAACAAACAAACAAAAACCCATCCAAGAACAGATAAAACAAGTCCAAAAGTTCACTGAGCAGAGAGCCAAGCAGTGTGTAACATGGATACGGTGCTGATTCTAACTATCAAGTTACCCATATGGGAAATTTTGACCTAGGGATGTGGAAACTCACCCTCCCAAATGTCTGCTCAGTCGTTCCCATCAGACAAGGCACACTTCAATGATGGAGGACCAGCATATTCCAGGTGATGGATGGCATGTAGCCAAGCTGCCAAACATGCCCTGCTCCACCCTTCCTGCATGGCTCTCCCAGAGGTGGGGAACACTGTGCAGGTCCCCAGATGGCCGGGGCATCAGTGGAGTTGCTGGGTGGTAGCAACAGAGCCCTCAGCAGCAGGGATGAAGAGGAGGTGGTGGAAAGGCTGGGTGTGAGGAAATAGGACTGAAAAGGAGCCCAGAAAGCACAGAACGTTGCTAATTTGCGAGAGAAACTGCAGGAAACCAACATCTCTTAACTGTAAACCTCAGAGAGGTTGTGGTTAGGAGACAGGTGACAGGGTGACAAGGCTGCAGGACGGGCTGTGCCTGTGCCCAGGAGAGATGCCTCAAAGCCAGGATCCAAGTGGAGCTCCCCGACGAGTGGGGCTGGGTGGGTGGTCCCCTGTGTCGCTGTGCCAGGGCTCTGTAGGGTGAGGTTTGTTCCTCTGTGCAATGCAGGATGCCAGAATGCAAGCACACAACTCCCCTCTGGCTGCATACTCCATGAAGCAGAATTAAGGCTGATGCTCAGTGTGTTCCACTTGATATCAAATTTTTAAATTCTCAGGTTTCCTATGGTAGACAGACACCCCAAAGCAATCTTCATTCCTTCCTCCTGGGGAGCAACTCCTGAGGGTTCTTGGAGCTGCTGCAGGAAGGAAGTGGCAGCATTACCTAAGTTGGGGGGACTTGTGAGGGGGCACACTTGCTTGTGTGACAACTACCAGTGTAGTTCGTTTGTTGATGCTACGAGAGACCTTGGCAGCATGGGCTGCTAGCAGGAACACAGAACTCTTGTTAATGCCAAGTATCGAGCCTCAAACACATGAAATAACCTACCCTGGAGCTGAACCCATGCTGAGGTATCATGGAAATGCCTGTTGCACTGACACTGCTGCCATACTTAAAGCTAAGCCCCAGCAAGCAGGGACAGCACACCGACCAGCTCCTCCTGCTGCTGCAGATTCTGCTGGCAGCATTTGAAATATTTTAGGCATTTCAGACTACTCTCCTATCAGGACTCCAGAGCTTACATAAAAAACAAAAAAATAACCTGTTTATCAAGTTGCAGAACAACAGCGATCCATCTGGTTTATTTGATGGAAAGGACAAGAGCAGGGGAGGATTTTGCTAACAGTATTTCTACCTTGATTAAGCGACTGCTATGATCAGAGCAACAGCAAACAAACATTACAAGGTATTTCCTTGTGCAAAGGAAGAGAAACTGTCACAAGATATGGACTCCATGTTTTATTATTATTATTATTATCATTATCATTATTATTATTATTATTGCTACTACTACTGAGCATTTTGGCTGGCTTGCGCTGTTTGGAAAGCCCAGTTCTGCCAGGCTGCTTGAGAAAAGCAGCATTTGTCCCCAGCTTTCGGCATGAAAACACAACTCAAATCCCTTTTCGGGAACAAAGGTGCTTCCCAGGAGCCTGGCGTGCTGCCGGCATGCCGAGCGCGTAGCCAGGCAACGGCAGCCGGATTGGGGCTTGCGCCTCACCCGCGATGCTCCAGCCTCCACAAACAATTCTTGCCACGTAGACAGGACCGTGCAGGGTAATGGAAAATTACTGCAGGCTTTTTCTTAAAGGGCGAGCACCGCCGCTGGCGGAGGAGGCTGATCCGCATCGCGCTTGCCAGCGCGCCCCGGGCTCAGCCCGTGCTTCCTGCGGGGAGGCTGCAGTGCGTCACCGCGCACCGGGGCATTCATGCACTGAAATATCATTTTCATGCCATTCCGGCCGGCTGCGGCCATCAGGAGCGTACAGCAGCGAGGGAAAGGGGAGCAGAGCAGCCGGAGCTGAACAGCCGAGGGCTGCCGTTCTCGAGCTGCTCTCTCGAACACCGCAACCTTGGTGCGGTGCAGTTCGTAGGGGATGCGGGCTGATGCCAAAATGACCCTCCTGCGCTTGGCAGGAGCAGCGTTTTAACAACTGCCTGGCACATTCCTGCAAGGCTGCAGGAAGAAAAAAAATGCCCTTAAAGAAAGAGCAAACTTTGGCAGTGGTTAAGCTGCTATCAGGACAACAGCAATAATAATAGTAATAATAAAATTATGGCTATATTTACCTCCATTTCTGGTGTAAAAGAGAATTTAGTTAATAAGACAGCATTGTGCTTACCTAGCTTTTAATACCAAGCCAAAAAGCCACACAAATAGCTACAGAAGCACCCAACAGCCAGCTCGAGGCACTGCACCTCTGAAAACCAGAGATATGCAGACTTACTGGTTGGGCAGGGCAGGATCTGCCCCCGGAGCACACAGGAGCTGCCCAGCAAGACAGCACAGCCCCAAAAGGTGCTCTCCCCAGAAGTCTTCCAAAATAGCTCCTGTATCCCTTACAAGTTTCATTTCTTTCCTGCAGGAGCAGACCACGCTGCCTATTCTTGGGGTACCTATGGGGAACTGTGTCCAGCCTGCAGCAAAAATAGAAACGCAGACGTGCTGCTCTTGCTTTTCCTTTTTTGCTCACTGCATGCAGCTCCTGGTGGCCCTGGTGTGACTCAGGATCACATGTTGCATGCCAGACTGGTTCTAGGTCAGCTCCTGCAGCAACAGCGCTTTTGTTCTTCCCTATCTTCGTGTGTTAATTTGCCTGTTTTGTCTCAGATAAGCACTGGTTAAACCTCAACCCAAATCTTTTTTCACTCTGTTGTAGCCAGCAAATGAAAACAAAGCCCCTACACCAAGTTAGGGGACTACTTTGTAATAGAAACTTCCTCTCCCTTAAATAGAAGCCTTTGTTGTGAAGCTGTTTTCATTGTAAGCTCCACAGGGAAAGTCATTATATTTAATAGAGGTTGACCTCATTTTGTAGTCCTCGATATTAAACCTTAGAAGAGGGACACATAATTAGAAGTGGCGAGTTCTCGACAAAGATACACAGTCCTTGTTGCTGTTTCCTTCTTACCTAAGGATTAATTTAACGTGCTTCGGAAAGAGTAACTTGAAACAGCTTTTGGCAGATAAGTGAACTCTAAGTAAAACGCAAAGATCTGGTTTCCAAGAAGCTTTTTACAAGCTGTACAGAGAAGTGAAATAAAACCCTCCAGCAGCACACAAGGCTTCCTGCAGAGCCTCCCTGGAAGAGCTGCAAACCTGCATTTCGTTGAAAGCTAATCTGGCTCGGAGGCTGGGGTTACATAAAGACATCTTGCATAGAGGCACAGAGGACCCGTGGTCAGGCATGGACCTGCCCCTGTGGCAGCCTCTGCTCGGCTGGAGGGAATCAAAGGAATTTTCTACTGCAGTTCCAAGCCTGTGCTCTGAGACAAAGAAAGCATAAAGGGGTTTCATCTCAGTCAACACAGACAAGGGAGGGAATGCAAAGATGCCCCAGCTTTGTTAGGTTTGCTAACACAACCTGGGTTTCCACACAGTGGACACTGTTGTCACTGCATAATGGGTAAACACAGCACTGGCCACCACTAAATAAACACATTTTCCACAGAAAGGGAGGGCAAGGAGTGAATGATGTGCTGTGCTGCACCGTGCTGGGGCCTCACTGAGCACAAGCATGTGTTGGGGCTCTTCACCTTAATGTGGTTTGAGTTTAAAACATCTCTTCACAGCCTGCTTTTCAAGTAACCCCATCACTTTTCCAAACTATAGAAGTTCACCTTGAAATACACATTTTCAATTCATTTTCCCAGCTCTTGTGATAGCCCCACTGCTCTCCCACCTTCTGAGCATCCCCCTTGCATTCCCAGTGCTCTGAGTCCTGCTGGCAAAGTGTCAGCTCCCTGCTGAAACAGTCATTATGTAAAAAGGACAATTTCTTGTTGAAAGGCCCAGGCTCCCTTAAATTTTCCTTTAGATTCTGTGGTTTGAATGAGTGTGTCAGCTTCAGCAACCCTGAGAACTTCCTGATTTCTGCACAGTTCTCCCCTCTGAAAGCAGCTCACTGCTTTAAACTCAGTTTTCAACTTGCTTTCCTGAAAAATCAGATAAATTGTGTGTCCCCAGCTGAAGCACTTTCACACGGTGTTAAACAGCAGCTTCTCTTCTGTAGCCCAGCTCTCCTGGCTCTGTGCTGTGTGGAGCAGGGTGGTTGCTGCCCACACCTGCAGTGGGGCTGCTCTGCCCTGTGGTTTGTGGCACAACATGCATTCCAGCAGGAGGAAAGAGAAAGGCAGCTTCTCCAAAAACATCACCAGAAACTCCCCAAAGCCCACAGCATGGTGCCTTAAAGCACCCAGCCTTTGTTCCTCCTCCCTGGGGACAGATTGCCACTCCACACAAGCAAAAGGGATCACAGTCATGAGAAATATGTGAGGAAGCCAAGAGTGGGACCACAGCAGCCTGGGACAGTGCTGGATGGGTCAGAGGACATTTGGTGGCCAGCAGCTCTCCTTGGGAACAGAAGGACATGACATAGCTAAGACACCTTTACCCTTTCACCCTGCTTGGCCTCCACCCTCAGCAAGGCCAGGGCTGTTCCAGCCTGGCTGGTTTTTCCTCCCTCCTATTTTAGAGTGTTATTAAATCATACCCAACAATTCCCACCACACCTCAAGCAATTAACCCTATCCCATGGCAGTGCTGGCTGGGGAAAGCCCTGGACAATGTCCTGGGACTCCCATAAAGCTGAGAGCAATTTTGCCACCCATTCCGTGTGAAGAAGGTTGGGCTTTCTGCGTTTATTTTTGGAGCAGTAAGTTATTTTCAAAGAGCTTTTCTGTCAGGCTTAGGCGGGTGTGAGCTGCCAAGTGAGCTCCTCCAGCTCTGTGGGCACCATTAGCAGGGCTGCCCTGTGCTGAGGTGATGTCAGCACTTCCATTACAGCACCTTTCCCCTGCTCCAGCTCCCTTATAAGTGGACATAAAAATCCACTTTTGGCAGAAACACTCGAGCCAAGAAGGAAAACAGTCACCACTTTAACCTGATCTTTGCTAAACTTATCTGGCTGGGCGGAGAAAGCAGGGGTTTAAAATATATCTTCTCCCTCCCACGCCTAAATCATGAATTTTAAAATCCAGCTGTATTGCACTCAAATTACTCATGGGGAATTTTTTTTAGGTTGGGTTGTTTTTTTTTCTCGTAACTCACCCGTGATAAATGGAGAAGTGATCCTTTCTCTCCTCCGCCTCTTTGCAAGCCAAACACTTGCTTAAAAGTTTCCATTGTCAGTCCTACTAATGAAGGCCACAGTTAATAGTCATTTTAATTGGGCACAAATCCATTGTAGTGTTAAGGGAAGAGACTGATGTCCTTCTCATCACCCTTGGTGACACACAGCCACCCAGGGTGCTGGGGCAGGAATTAATTTAGCTGAGGACTCACCAGGGGCACTGCTGGGTTGGGACACAACAGATGGGGCTGGAGGGAAGCAGGAGTGCTCATGGAACGTGTTTTTCAATAGCTGGCTTCTAGATCAGCTGCTGCTCAAGGACAAAGCAGCCCCTTCTCTGGTGGAAACACTTGCTATCGAGTGGCCATGCTGTCAGCCAGAGTGATGGATTCATCCAGGCTCAAACTCCATCTTTTTCCTTTTTTCTTGATTTTTCAGCTGGACCAGTTCCATGAGCACAAGAGCCAGCACACACAGAGTGGAGATAGGGGAGTGAGACAGAGGAGTGCAAGATGCCTGCAGTGAGCAGCACCAGGGACTGGGGGAAGTTTGTCTCTCTGAACCCAGCACACAGCATGTGCACCATGAAATCAGCAGGCAAGGAGAAAGAGAGAGTCCCTGGCCTTCTCTGCATTGCCACCCCAGATGTTAGAGGAACTGCAGGAAGATAACCTGTAAGAGGGAGCCTACCAACTCTTTCACTCTTAGAAAGAAGTTACCCCACTTGTGGTTTCAGTATTTACACGTTTTCTAAGCACAGTATTCCTGTGTTACCCCAAAAAAGGCAAAGCCTGCAAACAGCTCAGGCTCCAGCCAACAGGATCTTGTTCTGGTGTGACAACATCTGCAGCTCCAGACCTGCTGAGGGTGTTTGGGAGATGCTGTGGAGTTTGGTCGAGGTTCTGTGGAGTCAGGTGAGACAGCAGCCAGCCCAGCCCAGCCCAGCCCAGCCCAGCCCAGCCCAGCCCAGCCCAGCCATGCTGCTTTCCTGGGAGGGGAATGCTGTGCTGCACGTTCTGCCAGTGCCTGCTGAAACACTTCAAGCTCCAATGCCACATCCAACTGCCCCTGAAATACATGTTTTAGAACTGAAGAGAAGTTTCTACGCGTCTCCTGAAAACTCCTTCTGCCACTTGACCTCCAGACAGTCGGGGTAGGAAGCCTGTGAGCGTGGCCATCTGCCATCCTGCTCAGAGGCAGCTGTCTTTCAGCTGACATGCTCATTAGTGTGCACGTCAACACATCACACACTCTCTGCTTGCTGTGGGGAGGGATTCTAGTAATACAGGACACAGATTTACAGGAAATGAGGCTTCACTTCCTGCTCATGGAGAACCATGTCCCACGTGTCTGATTAATTCTGGAGGAATATGCTAACGGGTGCACATTCCACTGCAGGACACACATAATGCCAAACTAGCACCCCTGAGAACACTTGAAAGGGGAGACTGCTGTTTTGGCTGCTGTGCTCCATCTCAAGCCCCCAGCAGGCTGGGTCAAACATTGTTAGACAGTGCTGATGAATGCCAGCACCAGGGCTTGTCCTTTTCCACCCAGGAACTGCAGTTTTCCCTGCAGTGCATGGGGTATTTGGCAAAGCTTTGCTATGACTTGCACCTGGCTAAAATTCCAGCTCCCCAGGGAAGAATGACACATTATCCCAAGTAAACAAAAACCCCTTCATGGAGAAATAAATGTCAGTACCAAAGGTGGGTGAGAGATTAAAATAGTGCTCAGAGGATACTGGATTTCCCTGGGGACTTTGATTTCACCTCTGATGCTGTGGTTTGGCTCAGCACTGGAATCTATTCCTGTTAAATATGTACCTAATGAGACCAGTGACCTCCTGGGAGAGTTGCATCAGTTTTCATGCCAGCTGTTCCAGCTTCTGTTAGAGTTTCCATTAAAGAACTGGTTAATATGTGACCCACTGGTCCCATTTCCTTCTTCTAGCTGGGTCTGGGACTGTTCCAGCCCCTAAACCTTTACCTGCTGCTGGCTGGGGAGATTTGCACAGGCAGGTCCACAACTCAGTCCTGTTGTCACTGTGAAATGCTGAGGTCCCCTGTGTGCCTCATGGAAATAACTATGAAATACAGGGAGATTAAATCAAAATGAAATGCCATTTCTCTGCCATGAACTTTGTGCCCAAAGCTGAGAGGTGAATATGGCTCTGCTACACTGAGAAACAAAACAAACCCAATGGTTTTCCAAATCTGTTTATGGGATTGAAATGTAAGTCATGGCTTTAAGGTATGTATTGCAGGCTTTCTTCTTTAAACACATAAATATTTTATCAGTGAATATTCTGTTTCAGCAGTCAGGCATGAGCTCACTCCAAAGGCGGTGGCAATTGTGAGTTGTTGCAATTTTGAGTTAAGCAGTCATTCAAATTGTGCAATTTCCTAGTGTATGAGGATATCCCAACAGGGAAGAAACAACAGAAAATGAAAAATGTTGTTTTCTTAATCAAATCTATACGAGTTGACTTAAATCCCTCCTGTTCTGAGCCAAGGATAAGGATTTTTTTCAAGGATTTTCTTCTTAAAAAGGAGTAAAAAGAAGATCTGCTTGTCTGGTAATGTTTTCTGTCCAGCACCAACCACAACAGGGCACAAACATCTGGTATATAGGGAGAGGTCAGACCTGAAACCCAGCCAAAAGCAACACAGAGTCTGAAAAGGAAATACATCTTTGTCATATACTGCTTTGTCCACAGCAGTAAATTGGAAATGAGACTTTCCTATTGTGAAGAAAAGAAAAAAAAAAAGGCAACCAGAAAAAATCACAAGCAAAATAAAGTAATGAAAGGGCTGCTAAAATCTGCCTTATTCAGTGTGTTAACAGCCAGGAGAATTGAACTAAATCAGATATTTAAATTAAATATTCAGGATGAAATAAAGCAAAAAATATGAGAGAAAATCCAACTAAGCTCCCACAGATCCATTTGGGGATCCCAGAGGACAAGGGTAGGAGAGCCTTATTTTACCATCCAGCAGCAGCAGCATGGACTCCTTAAATCTGGGGCCTGCTACATCGAACCCTAATCTACTTTAACACCCCTAAATCAAACCCTAATCCACTCTAATGACCCTAAATGAAACTCTAATCCACTTTAACACCCTGCCAGTTGCCTGGCATTGCCCTTATCAGTGACTGGAGCTAAATCCCACCCACACTCACGGCCATTCCCAGCAAAGGCATCCCGGGGGCCTCATGGAGCACATGGAGGGTGACAAAGGGCAGCACCCTGGGGTGGCTGGAGACCAGCTCTGCCACAAGGGCTGGTGGGTGCTGGTGGGTGTGAGACTGGCCAGGAGAGGCTGGACATGACCTGGCCACGTGTGCTGGCAGCACACAGAGCCAAACACGGCCTGGTCTGCATCCAGAGGAGGGTGGGCAGCAGGGGAGGGAGGGGATTCTGCCCCTCTCTGCAATCCCCACCTGCAGAGCTGCCTCCAGCGCTGGGAGCCCAGCACAGAAAGGAATGGAACTGCTTGGGGCAAGTCCAGAGCAGGGGATAGAGATGCTGACAGGGCTGAAGAACCTCTGCTCTGGAGACAGGGAGAGAGAGTAGGGGATGTTCCGCCTGGAGGAGCTTCAGGGAGACCTTAGAGCTCCCTGAAGGGAGCTCTATATAATATTTTATCAGTGAATATTCCGTTTCAGCAGTCAGGCATGAGCTCACTCCAAAGGCTGTTGCAATTTTGAGTTAAGCAGTCATTAGAATTGTGCAATTTCCTGGTGTATGAGGATATCCCAACAGGGAAGAAACAACAGAAAATGAAAAATGTTGTTTTCTTAATCAAATCTATACCAGTAGAAAGGTAAAGGGGCTCACAAGAAAGATGGGAACCAACCTTTCAGCAGGGCTTGTCGGGATGGGACAAGGGACAATGGTTTTCAACTGCATGAAGGTCGATTTACATTAGATTTAAGGAAAACGTTTTTTTATAACGAGGGTGGAGAAGCTGCCGTAGAGGTGGTGCATGCCCCATCCCTGGAAACATTAAAGGCCAGGTTGGAAGGAGTTTTGAGCAACCTGATGTAGTGGAAGGTGTCCCAGCCCATGAAAGGTTCCTTCCAACGCAAACCATCCGCGATTCCATGGCTGAGAGAAGGGGCAGCTCCGCGGGAGCCGCGGCATTCCCGGGATGCGGCGCCTCCCTCTCCCGTCCCGCTGGAGACCGGCTGGGGACCGGCTAGAAACCGGCTGGAGACCGGCTGGAAACCGGCTGGAGACCGGCTAGAAACCGGCTGGAGACCGGCTGGAGACCGGCTGGAAACCGGCTGGAAACCGGCTGGAAACCGGCTAGAAACTGGCTGGAAACCGGCTAGAAACCGGCTGGAGACCGGCTGGAAACCGGCTAGAAACCGGCTGGAAACCGGCTGGAGACCGGCTGGAAACCGGCTGGAGACCGGCTGGAGACCGGCTGGAGACCGGCTGCTGCTGCCCCCGCGCGGCGGGACCGACCGGAGAGCCGAGCCCCGGCCCGGAGAGCCGAGCACCCCCGCTCCCCTCCGGGACTGGCGGGGCCAGGGCAGAGCCCAGTGAGAGCTGTGCCTGTAAGCTCCGGCCTCAGAGAGCTCAAGGGTGTAAGGATCTATCCATCCAGCCGTCTGTCGAGCTGTCTATCCAACTCTTTATCCAGCTATCTATTTCCTGCCTCCCTGACCACCAGAGCAGGATGCCAGGCAGCGTGGGCCCTTCCCTTCCCTTCCCTTCCCTTCCCTTCCCTTCCCTTCCCTTCCCTTCCCTTCCCTTCCCTTCCCTTCCCTTCCCTTCCCTTCCCTTCCCTTCCCTTCCCTTCCCTTCCCTTCCCTTCCCTTCCCTTCCCTTCCCTTCCCTTCCCTTCCCTTCCCTTCCCTTCCCTTCCCTTCCCTTCCCTTCCCTTCCCTTCCCTTCCCTTCCCTTCCCTTTTCATCTGATCTAGTTGTTGTTTTATTTTTTTTTTAATAGGAATTTCAGTATCACTGTGGCTCTGTCTTGCACAGCTTTTTAGCATTCTGTAAGCTTCTTGAAACAAGGGAAATTTTCCCACCTGCAGCTCCCTAAGGGATGTGACAAGTGTGCTCTCCCTGTCCAATGCCAAGCTCCTCCAAAAGCTTGTGTGTGTGTGTTATTTCTTCTTGGACCAAATGAATGCACACCCCACATGGAAGCTCTTTTAACTATTAGATTTATAGAGCGTCGCTAGATATATTTCCCCAAATCACTGCAGTTAAACAGCCTGTGAAATTCCTGCAAGCATATGAGAGAACACACGAGGACAAAATGGTGAGCACAGCTTTTCCCTGGCATTTTAATGCCCGCAGCAGGCGTTGGTTCCCCAGCAGTTGGTGCAGAGAGAGCTCCCTCTCCTGCTGAAAAATCTCTTTAGCCCCTGTCCACCCGTGGGAGATGTTCTATTATCCAGCATTTACAGGGATCAGATCCGTGGCAATGGGAGATACCATTAAAAAAAACACATTTGAACGGACATAGACACACAGCACTGACAATTTTGTACATCTCCTGTATTATTTGCAAGAGAAAAAGTCAGTTTTTGATTTTTTTTCCTACTGCAGAAGGACTATCCCTGTCAACAGAAATCATCCAGCATGCAAACAATTCATCTGAGAGCCTGTCACTTCACTAAAAAAGCCAGAATTCCCTGGAATAATCATATTGTCTGCTGCAAGGGATCAGTGATTTGACATTTTTAAGCAGGTGAGATGCTCCTGTCTGCAGGCAGGTGACCCGAGCAGTGCTGAGGCACCAGGTTTGCACTGCAAGCTGCAGCTGACACAGGGAGGATTTTCCAGGAATTTTCCAGGAGCATCCACGTCCAATCTCATCCAGAGTTTCACTGTTACAATGTCTCCTATAAATAGGGCAAATGCTCCTAATAGGTAGCAAAGTGAGGGGGATTTCAGAGCAGCTGGAGAAATAATTGAGCCTGCCTGGAATGGCTGTGTTATACCAGGCTGCACTAGCAATTTCCACTGGCTATTTATACTCCTCTGAAGACTTTGCTATTTCCCACTTTTTTTTTTCTTTTCATTTGACCTGATTTGTAACTAATAATCCTTGTTTTATAAAACAGGAGGTGTTGACGTATGGTACATTTTAAAAAGCTCTCTTTTGCAAGTGTCAGAAACCCCTCCAGCTTGCCAAAACATGGCCATGGGTGTAAATCCTCCTCAATAAAAAGGAGGAGGAGTTCAGAACAGCAACTTGGGGGTAGCAAGAGAGCTGATTGTAATTACAAGGTTTTCACTTCCTAGGGACATTAATAAGGAAAAGAAGGAGCCAGTGACAGTAACTGAATCAGGCTGGAAGGAAAATTGGTTGATTTTTTGGTGTGAATCAGCAATCCAAGAAGAGAATGCTCCAGGGCAGAGCTGGCAGCAGCCCTCTGCCTCCAGGATGCAGCTCAACCCTCCAGGCTGTCTCTGCTGCAATGTACAACAAAACACAGAGATCTGAGAGTCCTTGGGCAGGCCTGAATGCTCAGGGGGTGCAAACAGTGAGGGTTCCATTGCTATAGTGCAGAGTGAGATGCAATCCCCCAGATCCTTCTACCCCCGCTCATCTGAACCTCATTTAAAAAATCCAAAGCTCTCAGCTCCCTCAAGGCCTCTGCCACCCTGCTCTGTACCCATAGCCAGCTTGCCCTCTGGGTGAATCTGTGCTGTAGGAAGTGTTTTCCATGGATTTGACAGATGGGTGAGCTGAGATGGGGGTGAAGTGTGTCATTTGGGGCAGAAGTGGAAAGGTAGGTTTGTTGTCCCACTCCTCCATCATGATCACCCTCTCCATCTGTTGACACTTCAGCACATGATGCCAATTCCAGTGTGACTCCCATTAGTCTGCAGAGTGCTGCATGTTGATGTTGTGGTTTGTTACTTGGAGAGCTCTGTGAAGATATTTAATTAGACAAAATTAATTCCTTTGAGAGCAACCTTCTGGCATCATTTTGGAAAGTGCTAGGAAGCTTCTTTTGTTCTGACACTTGTTAAAATTGGCATTAGCCATTTCCTAATTTATTTTTGAAAGGACAATCAAGCCACATTGCTTCCCAGGTCAAATGGGAGCTGTGACTTGCCTGCCAGGAGTGCTATGAGAACATGAGGTGCCAGACCTCCTCACCAAAAGTCACTTCCCACAGCTGTTGTCACCCTGAAAGGTTTCCCTTCTGCCTGAGTGGTCAAGTCCTCCTGTCCCTTTTTTGACACCTTCACAGTGATTGTGGGTTCTGATGATGACAAGACAGACACAGTGGGAAGGGGAGCATCAGTGGAGACCTTGCTGGCCAGCTCTGCAAGGTGACATCCCTTACAGCCACCTGATGGGGAGTGGGAGGTGAATGGGCGCCCCTCTCCCTCTCTGCCTTCTCCTGCAGTCACACTGGGATACCAGAATTTCTTGTGGGACCATCTGCTGCTAATTCTGCAAACCTCCTACACATAAGGGCCCAGAAGGGCAAAGTCTCAATATGATTAAACTCCAGGAGCTGCAGAGGTCTGTGGCTGCACCTGGTTTGGAGTGAGGAAGGAACTGGTACAGGCTGGAAGTACTGTGCAAAACACACTTTAACCTGGAACAATCCCTGTAAGCCTCTTCCCTTTCACACTGCAGCCATGAGGCTCTGGCTGCTTGGGCACAGTTACAGAGCCCTTTGGGGTCAGTGCTTGGCAGAAGGGCTGTGTCAAACCGCACATCCTCTCACCAGAGGTCATTTCTTGGATACTCATTTTCTGTCCCAGCTTCCAGTCCCTCCTCTTCTCCCTCCAGGCATCCACATGGGTTTCTCAGCATCTTGTCCATCAATGTCTGTGCAAAATAAAATTGTTATTTTGAGTGTTTGCTGTGGGTCTGTGTGCTTACACTGGGACAGAACATTCCATGGCTGCCTTGTAGGAAGTGAAGGGCTGCAGCAGCACCAGAAGGGATGGTGCTTAGCCCTCTCCTGACATAGCCTGAGCAATGCAGCACAAATGATGTCCATTTTAGTTCCTCTCCTCAC